>NC_074708.1:9385567-9745474 GCF_024334085.1 Lutzomyia longipalpis | reverse complement strand
TTGCGTGGGCGCTGCGCGCTTGACCATATTAAATTTATTAAAAAAAAGATTTCATTTCGCGTAGTTTAGTTTTTTGCGTCAGCGCTGCGCGCTTGACCATATTAAATTTATTAAAAAAAGATTCCTTTTTGCGTAGTTTGGCTTTTGCGTGGGCGCTGCGCGCTTGACCATATTAAATTTATTAAAAAAAAGATTTCTTTTTGCGTAGTTTGGCTTTTTCGTGGGCGTTGCGCGCTTGACCATATTAAATTAATTAAAAAAAAATTATTTTCGCGTAGTTTGGTTCTTGCGTGGGCTCTTCGCGCTTGACCATATTAAATTAATTAAAAAAAATTTATATTCGCGTAGTTTGGTTCTTGCGTGGGCGCTTCGCGCTTGACCATATTAAATTTATTAAAAAAGATTCCTTTTTGCGTAGTTTGGCTTTCGCGTGGGCGCTTCGCGCTTGACCATGTTAAATTAATTAAAAAAAAATCATTTTCGCGTAGTTTGGTTCTTGCGTGGGCGCTTCGCGCTTGACCATATTAAATTAATTTAAAAAAAAAAATTCATTTTCGCGTAGTTTAGTTTTTTGCGTCAGCGCTTCGCGCTTGACCATATTAAATTTATTAAAAAAAGATTCCTTTTTGCGTAGTTTGGCTTTTGCGTGGGCGCTTCGCGCTTGACCATATTAAATTAATTAAAAAAAGATTCCTTTTTGCGTAGTTTGGTTCTTGCGTGGGCGCTTCGCGCTTGACCATATTAAATTAATTAAAAAAAAAATTATTTTCGCGTAGTTTGGTTCTTGCGTGGGCGCTTCGCGCTTGACAATATTAAATTAATTTAAAAAAAATTCATTTTCGCGTAGTTTGGTACTTGCGTGGGCGCTTCGCGCTTGACCATATTAAATTAAATTAAAAAAAATTCATTTTCGCGTAGTTTAGTTTTCTGCGTCAGCGCTTCGCGCTTGACCATATTAAATTTATAAAAAAAAATTCATTTTCGCGTAGTTTGGTTCTTGCTTGGGCGCTTCGCGCTTGACCATATTAAATTAATTAAAAAAAGATTCCTTTTTGCGTAGTTTGGTTCTTGCGTGGGCGCTTCGCGCTTGACCATATTAAATTAATTAAAAAAAAAATCATTTTCGCGTAGTTTAGTTTTTTGCGTCAGCGCATCGCGCTTGACCATATTAAATTTATTAAAAAAAGATTCCTTTTTGCGTAGTTTGGCTTTTGCGTGGGCGCTTCGCGCTTGACCATATTAAATTAATTAAGAAAAATTCATTTTCGCGTAGTTTGGTTTTTTGCGTCAGCGCTTCGCGCTTGACCATATTAAATTTATTAAGAAAAAATTCATTTTCGCGTAGTTTGGTTTTTTGCGTAAGCGCTTCGCGCTTGACCATATTAAATTTATTAAAAAAGATTCCTTTTTGCGTAGTTTGGCTTTTGCGTGGGCGCTGCGCGCTTGACCATATTAAATTTATTAAAAAAAAGATTTCTTTTTGTGTAGTTTGGCTTTTTCGTGGGCGTTGCGCGCTTGACCATATTAAATTAATTAAAAAAAAATTATTTTCGCGTAGTTTGGTTCTTGCGTGGGCGCTTCGCGCTTGACCATATTAAATTAATTAAAAAAAAATTATATTCGCGTAGTTTGGTTCTTGCGTGGGCGCTTCGCGCTTGACCATATTAAATTAATTAAAAAAAAAATCATTTTCGCGTAGTTTAGTTTTTTGCGTCAGCGCTTCGCGCTTGACCATATTAAATTTATTAAAAAAAGATTCCTTTTTGCGTAGTTTGGCTTTTGCGTGGGCGCTTCGCGCTTGACCATATTAAATTAATTAAGAAAAATTCATTTTCGCGTAGTTTGGTTTTTTGCGTCAGCGCTTCGCGCTTGACCATATTAAATTTATTAAAAAAAAGTTCATTTTCGCGTAGTTTGGTTCTTTCGTGGGCGCTTCGCGCTTGACCATATTAAATTAATTAAAAAAAAATTCATTTTCGCGTAGTTTAGTTTTTTGCGTCAGCGCTGCGCGCTTGACCATATTAAATTTATTAAAAAAAGATTCCTTTTTGCGTAGTTTGGCTTTTGCGTGGGCGCTGCGCGCTTGACCATATTAAATTTATTAAAAAAAAGATTTCATTTTGCGTAGTTTGGCTTTTGCGTGGGCGCTTCGCGCTTGACCATATTAAATTTATTAAAAAAAGATTCCTTTTTGCGTAGTTTGGCTTTTGCGTGGGCGCTGCGCGCTTGACCATATTAAATTTATTAAAAAAAAGATTTCTTTTTGCGTAGTTTGGCTTTTTCGTGGGCGTTGCGCGCTTGACCATATTAAATTAATTAAAAAAAAATTATTTTCGCGTAGTTTGGTTTTTTGCGTCAGCGCTTCGCGCTTGACCATATTAAATTTATTAAAAAAAAGTTCATTTTCGCGTAGTTTGGTTCTTTCGTGGGCGCTTCGCGCTTGACCATATTAAATTATTTAAAAAAAAATCATTTTCGCGTAGTTTAGTTTTTTGCGTCAGCGCTGCGCGCTTGACCATATTAAATTTATTAAAAAAAAGATTCTTCTTTGCGTAGTTTGGCCTTTGCGTGGGCGCTGCGCGCTTGACCATATTAAATTTATTAAAAAAAAGATTTCATTTCGCGTAGTTTAGTTTTTTGCGTCAGCGCTGCGCGCTTGACCATATTAAATTTATTAAAAAAAGATTCCTTTTTGCGTAGTTTGGCTTTTGCGTGGGCGCTGCGCGCTTGACCATATTAAATTTATTAAAAAAAAGATTCCTTTTTGCGTAGTTTGGCTTTTGCGTGGGCGCTTCGCGCTTGACCATATTAAATTAATTAAGAAAAATTCATTTTCGCGTAGTTTGGTTTTTTGCGTCAGCGCTTCGCGCTTGACCATATTAAATAAATTAAAAAAAAGTTCATTTTCGCGTAGTTTGGTTATTTCGTGGGCGCTTCGCGCTTGACCATATTAAATTAATTAAAAAAAAATTCATTTTCGCGTAGTTTAGTTTTTTGCGTCAGCGCTGCGCGCTTGACCATATTAAATTTATTAAAAAAAAGATTCTTCTTTGCGTAGTTTGGCCTTTGCGTGGGCGCTGCGCGCTTGACCATATTAAATTTATTAAAAAAAAGATTTCATTTCGCGAAGTTTAGTTTTTTGCGTCAGCGCTGCGCGCTTGACCATATTAAATTTATTAAAAAAAGATTCCTTTTTGCGTAGTTTGGCTTTTGCGTGGGCGCTGCGCGCTTGACCATATTAAATTTATTAAAAAAAAGATTTCTTTTTGCGTAGTTTGGCTTTTTCGTGGGCGTTGCGCGCTTGACCATATTAAATTAATTAAAAAAAAATTATTTTCGCGTAGTTTGGTTCTTGCGTGGGCGCTTCGCGCTTGACCATATTAAATTAATTAAAAAAAATTTATATTCGCGTAGTTTGGTTCTTGCGTGGGCGCTTCGCGCTTGACCATATTAAATTAATTAAGAAAAATTCATTTTCGCGTAGTTTGGTTTTTTGCGTCAGCGCTTCGCGCTTGACCATATTAAATAAATTAAAAAAAAGTTCATTTTCGCGTAGTTTGGTTATTTCGTGGGCGCTTCGCGCTTGACCATATTAAATTAATTAAAAAAAAAATCATTTTCGCGTAGTTTAGTTTTTTGCGTCAGCGCTGCGCGCTTGACCATATTAAATTTATTAAAAAAAAGATTCTTCTTTGCGTAGTTTGGCCTTTGCGTGGGCGCTGCGCGCTTGACCATATTAAATTTATTAAAAAAAAGATTTCATTTTGCGTAGTTTGGCTTTTGCGTGGGCGCTTCGCGCTTGACCATATTAAATTTATTAAAAAAAAGATTCCTTTTTGCGTAGTTTGGCTTTTGCGTGGGCGCTTCGCGCTTGACCATATTAAATTAATTAAGAAAAATTCATTTTCGCGTAGTTTGGTTTTTTGCGTCAGCGCTTCGCGCTTGACCATATTAAATAAATTAAAAAAAAGTTCATTTTCGCGTAGTTTGGTTATTTCGTGGGCGCTTCGCGCTTGACCATATTAAATTAATTAAAAAAAAATTCATTTTCGCGTAGTTTAGTTTTTTGCGTCAGCGCTGCGCGCTTGACCATATTAAATTTATTAAAAAAAAGATTCTTCTTTGCGTAGTTTGGCCTTTGCGTGGGCGCTGCGCGCTTGACCATATTAAATTTATTAAAAAAAAGATTTCATTTTGCGTAGTTTGGCTTTTGCGTGGGCGCTTCGCGCTTGACCATATTAAATTTATTAAAAAAAAGATTCTTCTTTGCGTAGTTTGGCCTTTGCGTGGGCGCTGCGCGCTTGACCATATTAAATTTATTAAAAAAAAGATTTCATTTTGCGTAGTTTGGCTTTTGCGTGGGCGCTTCGCGCTTGACCATATTAAATTTATTAAAAAAAGATTCCTTTTTGCGTAGTTTGGTTCTTGCGTGGGCGCTTCGCGCTTGACCATATTAAATTAATTAAAAAAAAATTCATTTTCGCGTAGTTTAGTTTTTTTCGTCAGCGCTTCGCGCTTGACCATATTAAATTTATAAAAAAAAATTCATTTTCGCGTAGTTTAGTTTTTTGCGTCAGCGCTTCGCGCTTGACCATATTAAATTTATTAAAAAAGATTCCTTTTTGCGTAGTTTGGCTTTCGCGTGGGCGCTTCGCGCTTGACCATGTTAAATTAATTAAAAAAAAATCATTTTCGCGTAGTTTGGTTCTTGCGTGGGCGCTTCGCGCTTGACCATATTAAATTAATTTAAAAAAAAAATTCATTTTCGCGTAGTTTAGTTTTTTGCGTCAGCGCTTCGCGCTTGACCATATTAAATTTATTAAAAAAAGATTCCTTTTTGCGTAGTTTGGCTTTTGCGTGGGCGCTTCGCGCTTGACCATATTAAATTAATTAAAAAAAGATTCCTTTTTGCGTAGTTTGGTTCTTGCGTGGGCGCTTCGCGCTTGACCATATTAAATTAATTAAAAAAAAAATTATTTTCGCGTAGTTTGGTTCTTGCGTGGGCGCTTCGCGCTTGACCATATTAAATTAATTTAAAAAAAATTCATTTTCGCGTAGTTTGGTACTTGCGTGGGCGCTTCGCGCTTGACCATATTAAATTAATTTAAAAAAAATTCATTTTCGCGTAGTTTAGTTTTCTGCGTCAGCGCTTCGCGCTTGACCATATTAAATTTATAAAAAAAAATTCATTTTCGCGTAGTTTGGTTCTTGCTTGGGCGCTTCGCGCTTGACCATATTAAATTAATTAAAAAAAGATTCCTTTTTGCGTAGTTTGGTTCTTGCGTGGGCGCTTCGCGCTTGACCATATTAAATTAATTAAAAAAAAAATCATTTTCGCGTAGTTTAGTTTTTTGCGTCAGCGCATCGCGCTTGACCATATTAAATTTATTAAAAAAAGATTCCTTTTTGCGTAGTTTGGCTTTTGCGTGGGCGCTTCGCGCTTGACCATATTAAATTAATTAAGAAAAATTCATTTTCGCGTAGTTTGGTTTTTTGCGTCAGCGCTTCGCGCTTGACCATATTAAATTTATTAAAAAAAAATTCATTTTCGCGTAGTTTGGTTTTTTGCGTAAGCGCTTCGCGCTTGACCATATTAAATTTATTAAAAAAGATTCCTTTTTGCGTAGTTTGGCTTTTGCGTGGGCGCTGCGCGCTTGACCATATTAAATTTATTAAAAAAAAGATTTCTTTTTGCGTAGTTTGGCTTTTTCGTGGGCGTTGCGCGCTTGACCATATTAAATTAATTAAAAAAAAATTATTTTCGCGTAGTTTGGTTCTTGCGTGGGCGCTTCGCGCTTGACCATATTAAATTAATTAAAAAAAATTTATATTCGCGTAGTTTGGTTCTTGCGTGGGCGCTTCGCGCTTGACCATATTAAATTAATTAAAAAAAAAATCATTTTCGCGTAGTTTAGTTTTTTGCGTCAGCGCTTCGCGCTTGACCATATTAAATTTATTAAAAAAAGATTCCTTTTTGCGTAGTTTGGCTTTTGCGTGGGCGCTTCGCGCTTGACCATATTAAATTAATTAAGAAAAATTCATTTTCGCGTAGTTTGGTTTTTTGCGTCAGCGCTTCGCGCTTGACCATATTAAATTTATTAAAAAAAAGTTCATTTTCGCGTAGTTTGGTTCTTTCGTGGGCGCTTCGCGCTTGACCATATTAAATTAATTAAAAAAAAATTCATTTTCGCGTAGTTTAGTTTTTTTGCGTCAGCGCTGCGCGCTTGACCATATTAAATTTATTAAAAAAAGATTCCTTTTTGCGTAGTTTGGCTTTTGCGTGGGCGCTGCGCGCTTGACCATATTAAATTTATTAAAAAAAAGATTTCATTTTGCGTAGTTTGGCTTTTGCGTGGGCGCTTCGCGCTTGACCATATTAAATTTATTAAAAAAAGATTCCTTTTTGCGTAGTTTGGCTTTTGCGTGGGCGCTGCGCGCTTGACCATATTAAATTTATTAAAAAAAAGATTTCTTTTTGCGTAGTTTGGCTTTTTCGTGGGCGTTGCGCGCTTGACCATATTAAATTAATTAAAAAAAAATTATTTTCGCGTAGTTTGGTTCTTGCGTGGGCGCTTCGCGCTTGACCATATTAAATTAATTAAAAAAAATTTATATTCGCGTAGTTTGGTTCTTGCGTGGGCGCTTCGCGCTTGACCATATTAAATTATTTAAAAAAAAATCATTTTCGCGTAGTTTAGTTTTTTGCGTCAGCGCTTCGCGCTTGACCATATTAAATTTATTAAAAAAAGATTCCTTTTTGCGTAGTTTGGCTTTTGCGTGGGCGCTTCGCGCTTGACCATATTAAATTAATTAAGAAAAATTCATTTTCGCGTAGTTTGGTTTTTTGCGTCAGCGCTTCGCGCTTGACCATATTAAATAAATTAAAAAAAAGTTCATTTTCGCGTAGTTTGGTTATTTCGTGGGCGCTTCGCGCTTGACCATATTAAATTAATTAAAAAAAAATTCATTTTCGCGTAGTTTAGTTTTTTGCGTCAGCGCTGCGCGCTTGACCATATTAAATTTATTAAAAAAAAGATTCTTCTTTGCGTAGTTTGGCCTTTGCGTGGGCGCTGCGCGCTTGACCATATTAAATTTATTAAAAAAAAGATTTCATTTCGCGTAGTTTAGTTTTTTGCGTCAGCGCTGCGCGCTTGACCATATTAAATTTATTAAAAAAAGATTCCTTTTTGCGTAGTTTGGCTTTTGCGTGGGCGCTGCGCGCTTGACCATATTAAATTTATTAAAAAAAAGATTTCTTTTTGCGTAGTTTGGCTTTTTCGTGGGCGTTGCGCGCTTGACCATATTAAATTAATTAAAAAAAAATTATTTTCGCGTAGTTTGGTTCTTGCGTGGGCGCTTCGCGCTTGACCATATTAAATTAATTAAAAAAAATTTATATTCGCGTAGTTTGGTTCTTGCGTGGGCGCTTCGCGCTTGACCATATTAAATTATTTAAAAAAAAATCATTTTCGCGTAGTTTAGTTTTTTGCGTCAGCGCTTCGCGCTTGACCATATTAAATTTATTAAAAAAAGATTCCTTTTTGCGTAGTTTGGCTTTTGCGTGGGCGCTTCGCGCTTGACCATATTAAATTAATTAAGAAAAATTCATTTTCGCGTAGT
The DNA here is from genome assembly GCF_024334085.1 of Lutzomyia longipalpis. Lineage (NCBI taxonomy): Eukaryota > Metazoa > Arthropoda > Insecta > Diptera > Psychodidae > Lutzomyia > Lutzomyia longipalpis. Next base: position 9,737,854 of record NC_074708.1, on the reverse strand, counting down.
TTGGTTTTTTGCGTCAGCGCTTCGCGCTTGACCATATTAAATAAATTAAAAAAAAGTTCATTTTCGCGTAGTTTGGTTATTTCGTGGGCGCTTCGCGCTTGACCATATTAAATTAATTAAAAAAAAATTCATTTTCGCGTAGTTTAGTTTTTTGCGTCAGCGCTGCTCGCTTGACCATATTAAATTTATTAAAAAAAAGATTCTTCTTTGCGTAGTTTGGCCTTTGCGTGGGCGCTGCGCGCTTGACCATATTAAATTTATTAAAAAAAAGATTTCATTTTGCGTAGTTTGGCTTTTGCGTGGGCGCTTCGCGCTTGACCATATTAAATTTATTAAAAAAAGATTCCTTTTTGCGTAGTTTGGCTTTTGCGTGGGCGCTGCGCACTTAACCATATTAAATTAATTAAAAAAAAATTATTTTCGCGTAGTTTGGTTTTTTGCGTCAGCGCTTCGCGCTTGACCATATTAAATTTATTAAAAAAAAATTCATTTTCGCGTAGTTTGGTTTTTTGCGTAAGCGCTTCGCGCTTGACCATATTAAATTTATTAAAAAAGATTCCTTTTTGCGTAGTTTGGCTTTTGCGTGGGCGCTGCGCGCTTGACCATATTAAATTTATTAAAAAAAAGATTCCTTTTTGCGTAGTTTGGCTTTTGCGTTGGCGCTGCGCGCTTAACCATATTAAATTAATTAAAAAAAAATTATTTACGCGTAGTTTGGTTCTTGCGTGGGCGCTTCGCGCTTGACCATATTAAATTTATTAAAAAAAGATTCCTTTTTGCGTAGTTTGGCTTTTGCGTGGGCGCTTCGCGCTTGACCATATTAAATTAATTAAGAAAAATTCATTTTCGCGTAGTTTGGTTTTTTGCGTCAGCGCTTCGCGCTTGACAATATTAAATTAATTTAAAAAAAATTCATTTTCGCGTAGTTTGGTACTTGCGTGGGCGCTTCGCGCTTGACCATATTAAATTAAATTAAAAAAAATTCATTTTCGCGTAGTTTAGTTTTCTGCGTCAGCGCTTCGCGCTTGACCATATTAAATTTATAAAAAAAAATTCATTTTCGCGTAGTTTGGTTCTTGCTTGGGCGCTTCGCGCTTGACCATATTAAATTAATTAAAAAAAGATTCCTTTTTGCGTAGTTTGGTTCTTGCGTGGGCGCTTCGCGCTTGACCATATTAAATTAATTAAAAAAAAAATCATTTTCGCGTAGTTTAGTTTTTTGCGTCAGCGCATCGCGCTTGACCATATTAAATTTATTAAAAAAAGATTCCTTTTTGCGTAGTTTGGCTTTTGCGTGGGCGCTTCGCGCTTGACCATATTAAATTAATTAAGAAAAATTCATTTTCGCGTAGTTTGGTTTTTTGCGTCAGCGCTTCGCGCTTGACCATATTAAATTTATTAAGAAAAAATTCATTTTCGCGTAGTTTGGTTTTTTGCGTAAGCGCTTCGCGCTTGACCATATTAAATTTATTAAAAAAGATTCCTTTTTGCGTAGTTTGGCTTTTGCGTGGGCGCTGCGCGCTTGACCATATTAAATTTATTAAAAAAAAGATTTCTTTTTGTGTAGTTTGGCTTTTTCGTGGGCGTTGCGCGCTTGACCATATTAAATTAATTAAAAAAAAATTATTTTCGCGTAGTTTGGTTCTTGCGTGGGCGCTTCGCGCTTGACCATATTAAATTAATTAAAAAAAAATTATATTCGCGTAGTTTGGTTCTTGCGTGGGCGCTTCGCGCTTGACCATATTAAATTAATTAAAAAAAAAATCATTTTCGCGTAGTTTAGTTTTTTGCGTCAGCGCTTCGCGCTTGACCATATTAAATTTATTAAAAAAAGATTCCTTTTTGCGTAGTTTGGCTTTTGCGTGGGCGCTTCGCGCTTGACCATATTAAATTAATTAAGAAAAATTCATTTTCGCGTAGTTTGGTTTTTTGCGTCAGCGCTTCGCGCTTGACCATATTAAATTTATTAAAAAAAAGTTCATTTTCGCGTAGTTTGGTTCTTTCGTGGGCGCTTCGCGCTTGACCATATTAAATTAATTAAAAAAAAATTCATTTTCGCGTAGTTTAGTTTTTTGCGTCAGCGCTGCGCGCTTGACCATATTAAATTTATTAAAAAAAGATTCCTTTTTGCGTAGTTTGGCTTTTGCGTGGGCGCTGCGCGCTTGACCATATTAAATTTATTAAAAAAAGATTCCTTTTTGCGTAGTTTGGCTTTTGCGTGGGCGCTGCGCGCTTGACCATATTAAATTTATTAAAAAAAAGATTTCTTTTTGCGTAGTTTGGCTTTTTCGTGGGCGTTGCGCGCTTGACCATATTAAATTAATTAAAAAAAAATTATTTTCGCGTAGTTTGGTTTTTTGCGTCAGCGCTTCGCGCTTGACCATATTAAATTTATTAAAAAAAAGTTCATTTTCGCGTAGTTTGGTTCTTTCGTGGGCGCTTCGCGCTTGACCATATTAAATTATTTAAAAAAAAATCATTTTCGCGTAGTTTAGTTTTTTGCGTCAGCGCTGCGCGCTTGACCATATTAAATTTATTAAAAAAAAGATTCTTCTTTGCGTAGTTTGGCCTTTGCGTGGGCGCTGCGCGCTTGACCATATTAAATTTATTAAAAAAAAGATTTCATTTCGCGTAGTTTAGTTTTTTGCGTCAGCGCTGCGCGCTTGACCATATTAAATTTATTAAAAAAAGATTCCTTTTTGCGTAGTTTGGCTTTTGCGTGGGCGCTGCGCGCTTGACCATATTAAATTTATTAAAAAAAAGATTCCTTTTTGCGTAGTTTGGCTTTTGCGTGGGCGCTTCGCGCTTGACCATATTAAATTAATTAAGAAAAATTCATTTTCGCGTAGTTTGGTTTTTTGCGTCAGCGCTTCGCGCTTGACCATATTAAATAAATTAAAAAAAAGTTCATTTTCGCGTAGTTTGGTTATTTCGTGGGCGCTTCGCGCTTGACCATATTAAATTAATTAAAAAAAAATTCATTTTCGCGTAGTTTAGTTTTTTGCGTCAGCGCTGCGCGCTTGACCATATTAAATTTATTAAAAAAAAGATTCTTCTTTGCGTAGTTTGGCCTTTGCGTGGGCGCTGCGCGCTTGACCATATTAAATTTATTAAAAAAAAGATTTCATTTCGCGAAGTTTAGTTTTTTGCGTCAGCGCTGCGCGCTTGACCATATTAAATTTATTAAAAAAAGATTCCTTTTTGCGTAGTTTGGCTTTTGCGTGGGCGCTGCGCGCTTGACCATATTAAATTTATTAAAAAAAAGATTTCTTTTTGCGTAGTTTGGCTTTTTCGTGGGCGTTGCGCGCTTGACCATATTAAATTAATTAAAAAAAAATTATTTTCGCGTAGTTTGGTTCTTGCGTGGGCGCTTCGCGCTTGACCATATTAAATTAATTAAAAAAAATTTATATTCGCGTAGTTTGGTTCTTGCGTGGGCGCTTCGCGCTTGACCATATTAAATTAATTAAGAAAAATTCATTTTCGCGTAGTTTGGTTTTTTGCGTCAGCGCTTCGCGCTTGACCATATTAAATAAATTAAAAAAAAGTTCATTTTCGCGTAGTTTGGTTATTTCGTGGGCGCTTCGCGCTTGACCATATTAAATTAATTAAAAAAAAAATCATTTTCGCGTAGTTTAGTTTTTTGCGTCAGCGCTGCGCGCTTGACCATATTAAATTTATTAAAAAAAAGATTCTTCTTTGCGTAGTTTGGCCTTTGCGTGGGCGCTGCGCGCTTGACCATATTAAATTTATTAAAAAAAAGATTTCATTTTGCGTAGTTTGGCTTTTGCGTGGGCGCTTCGCGCTTGACCATATTAAATTTATTAAAAAAAAGATTCCTTTTTGCGTAGTTTGGCTTTTGCGTGGGCGCTTCGCGCTTGACCATATTAAATTAATTAAGAAAAATTCATTTTCGCGTAGTTTGGTTTTTTGCGTCAGCGCTTCGCGCTTGACCATATTAAATAAATTAAAAAAAAGTTCATTTTCGCGTAGTTTGGTTATTTCGTGGGCGCTTCGCGCTTGACCATATTAAATTAATTAAAAAAAAATTCATTTTCGCGTAGTTTAGTTTTTTGCGTCAGCGCTGCGCGCTTGACCATATTAAATTTATTAAAAAAAAGATTCTTCTTTGCGTAGTTTGGCCTTTGCGTGGGCGCTGCGCGCTTGACCATATTAAATTTATTAAAAAAAAGATTTCATTTTGCGTAGTTTGGCTTTTGCGTGGGCGCTTCGCGCTTGACCATATTAAATTTATTAAAAAAAAGATTCTTCTTTGCGTAGTTTGGCCTTTGCGTGGGCGCTGCGCGCTTGACCATATTAAATTTATTAAAAAAAAGATTTCATTTTGCGTAGTTTGGCTTTTGCGTGGGCGCTTCGCGCTTGACCATATTAAATTTATTAAAAAAAGATTCCTTTTTGCGTAGTTTGGTTCTTGCGTGGGCGCTTCGCGCTTGACCATATTAAATTAATTAAAAAAAAATTCATTTTCGCGTAGTTTAGTTTTTTTCGTCAGCGCTTCGCGCTTGACCATATTAAATTTATAAAAAAAAATTCATTTTCGCGTAGTTTAGTTTTTTGCGTCAGCGCTTCGCGCTTGACCATATTAAATTTATTAAAAAAGATTCCTTTTTGCGTAGTTTGGCTTTCGCGTGGGCGCTTCGCGCTTGACCATGTTAAATTAATTAAAAAAAAATCATTTTCGCGTAGTTTGGTTCTTGCGTGGGCGCTTCGCGCTTGACCATATTAAATTAATTTAAAAAAAAAATTCATTTTCGCGTAGTTTAGTTTTTTGCGTCAGCGCTTCGCGCTTGACCATATTAAATTTATTAAAAAAAGATTCCTTTTTGCGTAGTTTGGCTTTTGCGTGGGCGCTTCGCGCTTGACCATATTAAATTAATTAAAAAAAGATTCCTTTTTGCGTAGTTTGGTTCTTGCGTGGGCGCTTCGCGCTTGACCATATTAAATTAATTAAAAAAAAAATTATTTTCGCGTAGTTTGGTTCTTGCGTGGGCGCTTCGCGCTTGACCATATTAAATTAATTTAAAAAAAATTCATTTTCGCGTAGTTTGGTACTTGCGTGGGCGCTTCGCGCTTGACCATATTAAATTAATTTAAAAAAAATTCATTTTCGCGTAGTTTAGTTTTCTGCGTCAGCGCTTCGCGCTTGACCATATTAAATTTATAAAAAAAAATTCATTTTCGCGTAGTTTGGTTCTTGCTTGGGCGCTTCGCGCTTGACCATATTAAATTAATTAAAAAAAGATTCCTTTTTGCGTAGTTTGGTTCTTGCGTGGGCGCTTCGCGCTTGACCATATTAAATTAATTAAAAAAAAAATCATTTTCGCGTAGTTTAGTTTTTTGCGTCAGCGCATCGCGCTTGACCATATTAAATTTATTAAAAAAAGATTCCTTTTTGCGTAGTTTGGCTTTTGCGTGGGCGCTTCGCGCTTGACCATATTAAATTAATTAAGAAAAATTCATTTTCGCGTAGTTTGGTTTTTTGCGTCAGCGCTTCGCGCTTGACCATATTAAATTTATTAAAAAAAAGTTCATTTTCGCGTAGTTTGGTTCTTTCGTGGGCGCTTCGCGCTTGACCATATTAAATTAATTAAAAAAAAAATCATTTTCGCGTAGTTTAGTTTTTTGCGTCAGCGCTTCGCGCTTGACCATATTAAATTTATTAAAAAAAGATTCCTTTTTGCGTAGTTTGGCTTTTGCGTGGGCGCTTCGCGCTTGACCATATTAAATTAATTAAGAAAAATTCATTTTCGCGTAGTTTGGTTTTTTGCGTCAGCGCTTCGCGCTTGACCATATTAAATTTATTAAAAAAAAGTTCATTTTCGCGTAGTTTGGTTCTTTCGTGGGCGCTTCGCGCTTGACCATATTAAATTAATTAAAAAAAAATTCATTTTCGCGTAGTTTAGTTTTTTTGCGTCAGCGCTGCGCGCTTGACCATATTAAATTTATTAAAAAAAGATTCCTTTTTGCGTAGTTTGGCTTTTGCGTGGGCGCTGCGCGCTTGACCATATTAAATTTATTAAAAAAAAGATTTCATTTTGCGTAGTTTGGCTTTTGCGTGGGCGCTTCGCGCTTGACCATATTAAATTTATTAAAAAAAGATTCCTTTTTGCGTAGTTTGGCTTTTGCGTGGGCGCTGCGCGCTTGACCATATTAAATTTATTAAAAAAAAGATTTCTTTTTGCGTAGTTTGGCTTTTTCGTGGGCGTTGCGCGCTTGACCATATTAAATTAATTAAAAAAAAATTATTTTCGCGTAGTTTGGTTCTTGCGTGGGCGCTTCGCGCTTGACCATATTAAATTAATTAAAAAAAATTTATATTCGCGTAGTTTGGTTCTTGCGTGGGCGCTTCGCGCTTGACCATATTAAATTATTTAAAAAAAAATCATTTTCGCGTAGTTTAGTTTTTTGCGTCAGCGCTTCGCGCTTGACCATATTAAATTTATTAAAAAAAGATTCCTTTTTGCGTAGTTTGGCTTTTGCGTGGGCGCTTCGCGCTTGACCATATTAAATTAATTAAGAAAAATTCATTTTCGCGTAGTTTGGTTTTTTGCGTCAGCGCTTCGCGCTTGACCATATTAAATAAATTAAAAAAAAGTTCATTTTCGCGTAGTTTGGTTATTTCGTGGGCGCTTCGCGCTTGACCATATTAAATTAATTAAAAAAAAATTCATTTTCGCGTAGTTTAGTTTTTTGCGTCAGCGCTGCGCGCTTGACCATATTAAATTTATTAAAAAAAAGATTCTTCTTTGCGTAGTTTGGCCTTTGCGTGGGCGCTGCGCGCTTGACCATATTAAATTTATTAAAAAAAAGATTTCATTTCGCGTAGTTTAGTTTTTTGCGTCAGCGCTGCGCGCTTGACCATATTAAATTTATTAAAAAAAGATTCCTTTTTGCGTAGTTTGGCTTTTGCGTGGGCGCTGCGCGCTTGACCATATTAAATTTATTAAAAAAAAGATTTCTTTTTGCGTAGTTTGGCTTTTTCGTGGGCGTTGCGCGCTTGACCATATTAAATTAATTAAAAAAAAATTATTTTCGCGTAGTTTGGTTCTTGCGTGGGCGCTTCGCGCTTGACCATATTAAATTAATTAAAAAAAATTTATATTCGCGTAGTTTGGTTCTTGCGTGGGCGCTTCGCGCTTGACCATATTAAATTATTTAAAAAAAAATCATTTTCGCGTAGTTTAGTTTTTTGCGTCAGCGCTTCGCGCTTGACCATATTAAATTTATTAAAAAAAGATTCCTTTTTGCGTAGTTTGGCTTTTGCGTGGGCGCTTCGCGCTTGACCATATTAAATTAATTAAGAAAAATTCATTTTCGCGTAGTTTGGTTTTTTGCGTCAGCGCTTCGCGCTTGACCATATTAAATAAATTAAAAAAAAGTTCATTTTCGCGTAGTTTGGTTATTTCGTGGGCGCTTCGCGCTTGACCATATTAAATTAATTAAAAAAAAATTCATTTTCGCGTAGTTTAGTTTTTTGCGTCAGCGCTGCTCGCTTGACCATATTAAATTTATTAAAAAAAAGATTCTTCTTTGCGTAGTTTGGCCTTTGCGTGGGCGCTGCGCGCTTGACCATATTAAATTTATTAAAAAAAAGATTTCATTTTGCGTAGTTTGGCTTTTGCGTGGGCGCTTCGCGCTTGACCATATTAAATTTATTAAAAAAAGATTCCTTTTTGCGTAGTTTGGCTTTTGCGTGGGCGCTGCGCACTTAACCATATTAAATTAATTAAAAAAAAATTATTTTCGCGTAGTTTGGTTTTTTGCGTAAGCGCTTCGCGCTTGACCATATTAAATTTATTAAAAAAAAGATTCCTTTTTGCGTAGTTTGGCTTTTGCGTGGGCGCTTCGCGCTTGACCATATTAAATTAATTAAGAAAAATTCATTTTCGCGTAGTTTGGTTTTTTGCGTCAGCGCTTCGCGCTTGACCATATTAAATTAATTAAAAAAAAATTCATTTTCGCGTAGTTTGGTTTTTTGCGTAAGCGCTTCGCGCTTGACCATATTAAATTTATTAAAAAAAGATTCCTTTTTGCGTAGTTTGGTTCTTGCGTGGGCGCTTCGCGCTTGACCATATTAAATTAATTAAAAAAAAAATCATTTTCGCGTAGTTTAGTTTTTTTCGTCAGCGCTTCGCGCTTGACCATATTAAATTTATAAAAAAAAATTCATTTTCGCGTAGTTTAGTTTTTTGCGTCAGCGCTTCGCGCTTGACCATATTAAATTTATTAAAAAAGATTCCTTTTTGCGTAGTTTGGCTTTCGCGTGGGCGCTTCGCGCTTGACCATGTTAAATTAATTAAAAAAAAATCATTTTCGCGTAGTTTGGTTCTTGCGTGGGCGCTTCGCGCTTGACCATATTAAATTAATTTAAAAAAAAAATTCATTTTCGCGTAGTTTAGTTTTTTGCGTCAGCGCTTCGCGCTTGACCATATTAAATTTATTAAAAAAAGATTCCTTTTTGCGTAGTTTGGCTTTTGCGTGGGCGCTTCGCGCTTGACCATATTAAATTAATTAAAAAAAGATTCCTTTTTGCGTAGTTTGGTTCTTGCGTGGGCGCTTCGCGCTTGACCATATTAAATTAATTAAAAAAAAAATTATTTTCGCGTAGTTTGGTTCTTGCGTGGGCGCTTCGCGCTTGACCATATTAAATTAATTTAAAAAAAATTCATTTTCGCGTAGTTTGGTACTTGCGTGGGCGCTTCGCGCTTGACCATATTAAATTAATTTAAAAAAAATTCATTTTCGCGTAGTTTAGTTTTCTGCGTCAGCGCTTCGCGCTTGACCATATTAAATTTATAAAAAAAAATTCATTTTCGCGTAGTTTGGTTCTTGCTTGGGCGCTTCGCGCTTGACCATATTAAATTAATTAAAAAAAGATTCCTTTTTGCGTAGTTTGGTTCTTGCGTGGGCGCTTCGCGCTTGACCATATTAAATTAATTAAAAAAAAAATCATTTTCGCGTAGTTTAGTTTTTTGCGTCAGCGCATCGCGCTTGACCATATTAAATTTATTAAAAAAAGATTCCTTTTTGCGTAGTTTGGCTTTTGCGTGGGCGCTTCGCGCTTGACCATATTAAATTAATTAAGAAAAATTCATTTTCGCGTAGTTTGGTTTTTTGCGTCAGCGCTTCGCGCTTGACCATATTAAATTTATTAAAAAAAAATTCATTTTCGCGTAGTTTGGTTTTTTGCGTAAGCGCTTCGCGCTTGACCATATTAAATTTATTAAAAAAGATTCCTTTTTGCGTAGTTTGGCTTTTGCGTGGGCGCTGCGCGCTTGACCATATTAAATTTATTAAAAAAAAGATTCCTTTTTGCGTAGTTTGGCTTTTGCGTTGGCGCTTCGCGCTTGACCATATTAAATTAATTAAGAAAAATTCATTTTCGCGTAGTTTGGTTTTTTGCGTCAGCGCTTCGCGCTTGACCATATTAAATTAATTAAAAAAAAATTCATTTTCGCGTAGTTTGGTTTTTTGCGTAAGCGCTTCGCGCTTGACCATATTAAATTAATTAAAAAAAAATCATTTTCGCGTAGTTTGGTTTTTTGCGTCAGCGCTTCGCGCTTGACCATATTAAATTAATTAAAAAAAAATTCATTTTCGCGTAGTTTGGTTTTTTGCGTAAGCGCTTCGCGCTTGACCATATTAAATTAATTAAAAAAAAATTATTTTCGCGTAGTTTGGTTCTTGCGTGGGCGCTTCGCGCTTGACCATATTAAATTTATTAAAAAAAAAAGATTCCTTTTTGCGTAGTTTGGCTTTTGCGTGGGCGCTTCGCGCTTGACCATATTAAATTAATTAAGAAAAATTCATTTTCGCGTAGTTTGGTTTTTTGCGTCAGCGCTTCGCGCTTGACCATATTAAATTTATTAAAAAAAAATTCATTTTCGCGTAGTTTAGTTTTTTGCGTCAGCGCATCGCGCTTGACCATATTAAATTAATTAAGAAAAATTCATTTTCGCGTAGTTTGGTTTTTTGCGTCAGCGCTTCGCGCTTGACCATATTAAATTAATTAAAAAAAAATTCATTTTCGCGTAGTTTGGTTTTTTGCGTAAGCGCTTCGCGCTTGACCATATTAAATTAATTAAAAAAAAATTATTTTCGCGTAGTTTGGTTCTTGCGTGGGCGCTTCGCGCTTGACCATATTAAATTTATTAAAAAAAAAAGATTCCTTTTTGCGTAGTTTGGCTTTTGCGTGGGCGCTTCGCGCTTGACCATATTAAATTTATTAAAAAAAAAAAGATTCCTTTTTGCGTAGTTTGGCTTTTGCGTAGGCGCTTCGCGCTTGACCATAATAAATTAATTAAAAAAAAATCATTTTCGCGTAGTTTGGTTCTTGCGTGGGCGCTGCGCGCTTGACCATATTAAATTAATTAAAAAAAAAATTATTTTCGCGTAGTTTGGTTCTTGCGTGGGCGCTTCGCGCTTGACCATATTAAATTAATTTAAAAAAAATTCATTTTCGCGTAGTTTGGTTCTTGCGTGGGCGCTTCGCGCTTGACCATATTAAATTAATTTAAAAAAAATTCATTTTCGCGTAGTTTAGTTTTTTGCGTCAGCGCATCGCGCTTGACCATATTAAATTTATTAAAAAAAGATTCCTTTTTTCGTAGTTTGGCTTTTGCGTGGGCGCTTCGCGCTTGACCATATTAAATTTATTAAAAAAAAAAAGATTCCTTTTTGCGTAGTTTGGCTTTTGCGTGGGCGCTTCGCGCTTGACCATATTAAATTAATTAAGAAAAATTCATTTTCGCGTAGTTTGGTTTTTTGCGTCAGCGCTTCGCGCTTGACCATATTAAATTTATTAAAAAAAAATTCATTTTCGCGTAGTTTGGTTTTTTGCGTAAGCGCTTCGCGCTTGACCATATTAAATTTATTAAAAAAGATTCCTTTTTGCGTAGTTTGGCTTTTGCGTGGGCGCTGCGCGCTTGACCATATTAAATTTATTAAAAAAAAGATTCCTTTTTGCGTAGTTTGGCTTTTGCGTTGGCGCTGCGCGCTTAACCATATTAAATTAATTAAAAAAAAATTATTTACGCGTAGTTTGGTTCTTGCGTGGGCGCTTCGCGCTTGACCATATTAAATTTATTAAAAAAAGATTCCTTTTTGCGTAGTTTGGCTTTTGCGTGGGCGCTTCGCGCTTGACCATATTAAATTAATTAAGAAAAATTCATTTTCGCGTAGTTTGGTTTTTTGCGTCAGCGCTTCGCGCTTGACCATATTAAATTAATTAAAAAAAAATTCATTTTCGCGTAGTTTGGTTTTTTGCGTAAGCGCTTCGCGCTTGACCATATTAAATTTATTAAAAAAAAAAAGATTCCTTTTTGCGTAGTTTGGCTTTTGCGTGGGCGCTTCGCGCTTGACCATATTAAATTTATTAAAAAAAAAAAGATTCCTTTTTGCGTAGTTTGGCTTTTGCGTGGGCGCTTCGCGCTTGACCATATTAAATTAATTAAAAAAAAATTCATTTTCGCGTAGTTTGGTTTTTTGCGTAAGCGCTTCGCGCTTGACCATATTAAATTTATTAAAAAAAAAAGATTCCTTTTTGCGTAGTTTGGCTTTTGCGTGGGCGCTGCGCGCTTGACCATATTAAATTTATTAAAAAAAAGATTCCTTTTTGCGTAGTTTGGCTTTTGCGTGGGCGCTTCGCGCTTGACCATATTAAATTAATTAAGAAAAATTCATTTTCGCGTAGTTTAGTTTTTTGCGTCAGCGCTTCGCGCTTGACCACATTAAATTAATTAAAAAAAGATTCCTTTTTGCGTAGTTTGGTTCTTGCGTGGGCGCTTCGCGCTTGACCATATTAAATTAATTAAAAAAAAAAATCATTTTCGCGTAGTTTAGTTTTTTGCGTCAGCGCTTCGCGCTTGACCATATTAAATTTATTAAAAAAAAGATTCCTTTTTGCGTAGTTTGGTTCTTGCGTGGGCGCTTCGCGCTTGACCATATTAAATTTATTAAAAAAAGATTCCTTTTTGCGTAGTTTGGCTTTTGCGTGGGCGCTTCGCGCTTGACCATATTAAATTAATTAAAAAAAAATTCATTTTCGCGTAGTTTGGTTTTTTGCGTAAGCGCTTCGCGCTTGACCATATTAAATTTATTTAAAAAAAAAAAAAGATTCCTTTTTGCGTAGTTTGGCTTTTGCGTGGGCGCTGCGCGCTTGACCATATTAAATTTATTAAAAAAAAGATTCCTTTTTGCGTAGTTTGGCTTTTGCGTTGGCGCTGCGCGCTTGACCATATTAAATTAATTAAAAAAAAATTATTTTCGCGTAGTTTGGTTCTTGCGTGGGCGCTTCGCGCTTCACCATATTAAATTAATTAAAAAAAAAATCATTTTCGCGTAGTTTAGTTTTCTGCGTCAGCGCTTCGCGCTTGACCATATTAAATTTATAAAAAAAAATTCATTTTCGCGTAGTTTAGTTTTTTGCGTCAGCGCTTCGCGCTTGGCCATATTAAATTAATTAAAAAAAAAATCATTTTCGCGTAGTTTGGTTCTTGCGTGGGCGCTTCGCGCTTGACCATATTAAATTAATTAAAAAAAAAAATCATTTTCGCGTAGTTTAGTTTTCTGCGTCAGCGCTTCGCGCTTGACCATATTAAATTTATAAAAAAAAATTCATTTTCGCGTAGTTTGGTTCTTGCTTGGGCGCTTCGCGCTTGACCATATTAAATTAATTAAAAAAAGATTCCTTTTTGCGTAGTTTGGTTCTTGCGTGGGCGCTTCGCGCTTGACCATATTAAATTAATTTAAAAAAAAATCATTTTCGCGTAGTTTAGTTTTTTGCGTCAGCGCTTCGCGCTTGACCATATTAAATTTATTAAAAAAAGATTCCTTTTTGCGTAGTTTGGCTTTTGCGTGGGCGCTTCTAGCTTGACCATATTAAATTAATTAAGAAAAATTCATTTTCGCGTAGTTTGGTTTTTTGCGTCAGCGCTTCGCGCTTGACCATATTAAATTAATTAAAAAAAAATTCATTTTCGCGTAGTTTGGTTTTTTTGCGTAAGCGCTTCGCGCTTGACCATATTAAATTTATTAAAAAAGATTCCTTTTTGCGTAGTTTGGCTTTTGCGTGGGCGCTGCGCGCTTGACCATATTAAATTAATTTTAAAAAAAAATATTTTCGCGTAGTTTGGTTCTTGCGTGGGCGCTTCGCGCTTGACCATATTGAATTAATTAAAAAAAAATCATTTTCGCGTAGTTTAGTTTTTTGCGTCAGCGCTTCGCGCTTGACCGTATTAAATTAATTAAAAAAAAGTTCATTTTCGCGTAGTTTGGTTCTTGCTTGGGCGCTTCGCGCTTGACCATATTAAATTAATTAAAAAGAAATTCTTTTTAGGTGGTTTGCTTTTTGCTATTCAACCCGAGCTGTTATTAAGTGTGATTGAATTTTATTTGAATAAAATCTTTTTTCTGACGGTTCGTCATGTAGAAAATGGGAAAAAAATCATTTTTTGTGCTGTCCTTATGAAGGGGGGGGGGGGGAGGGGAGTGGGGCGTAATCTCACATAGTGCTTGCAATTTGTATTGACCTCCTGTACTCCCATATGGAATTTCATTTTTATCGACAAAGCCGTTTCAGAGGAGTTTTCTTACCACAGACAGAGCGAAAAATCTAATTTTCTTTAAATATATTTATTAAAATTATTTATAATAATGAGTAATTTGGTTTTTTTATTGTGCTTAACACTACTTGTAATTTAAAAATACACAAAAAATTATTAATTTTTATTGCAAAGAAATATTACAATGTCACGTAAAATGTCCCGTTTCGTCATGTGACATTGCCAAAGACATGTCTTTTGGTGCGCTTATGACAAAACGAAGAATTTGTTAATTGGTTTCCCGCGTATTTTTTTGTTCAAAAAGGAGCGCTTCTTATCCTCCTCAATAGGCCACTGATAACTTATCAGTCGGCTTCCTGGTGTTTCTTGTTAAGCTGAGTGATACTCCGTGTGGGTAGGCCACCTGGTGATCCTCATCGGTGTGCCGCATCGTATTCCTGGAAGTGCCCTGGAAGTGCACTGGAAGTGATCACGTCGGTAGGCCGGTAATTTTGCTACAATAGGCCACTGATCTCTCCTCTCGGTATGCCATTGATTGCTCATCAGTAGGCTACCTGATGCTTCTCCGGAGTAGACTACCTGGTGTTCCTCCTCGATGTACCGCCTGATTCTCTGCAACAGGTCACTTTTCTCGGTAAGGGAATTGATTTCTCCTCATTGGGCTACCTGGTACTCCTTGAAAAGCCGTCTGAGACTCCTCCTGGGTAAGCTACTTGGTGCTCCTCCTTGGTATGCCGACTGGTAGTCTTCGCCGACGATAATTATTAATAGCACAAAGAACACTATTTGGCGATTTTTAATTACTTAATCAAAATTTAATTACGTTATATTTAATTAAAATAATATTGTTTCATATTATTTCAATTTTCCTTTTCTTTTTTATTACAATAAAAAAAATTTTATTAAATAATTTGAAATTTTCATGAAAGTTTCACGAAAATTTCAATGTTTCATTTCACCCTAAAGCTGATTTTTTGACTCTAACCATACTTTTTTTTTGACAATCAGTTTTCTGCTCACCTCTGTTGTAAAGCAACTCTTTAAAAAGAAAAGATTTCATTTAAAGGAGTACCCTAACTTTGTAAAGGAACTCTTTAAAAAGAAAAGATTTCATTTAAAGGAGTACCCTAACTTTGTAAAGGAACTCCTTAAAAAGAAAAGAATTCATTTAAAAGAGTACCTTAACTTTGTAAAGGAACTCTTTAAAAAGAAAAGTATTTGTAACGGCTCCTCGGTTTAAATTTGCCGCTCAATCTTTTTTCTCATACGTCACCCACAAGTGGAGACCCCTTTAGTGAAACATCATTTTTCGTCATTGTAAAACCAACTCTCAACGTGTGCACATCGTGCTAATTTCTCAGTGATTATAAAACCCAATCTAAAAACCCCAAACCAAACCCCTTAAAACCCAAAACCTAAAACAAAGTGAACATTGAAAAATATACAGTCCAGCTCTACGGCAAAGGAAAAGGAAAAGTTAATCCTTCGCCCGGATTGGGGCTCCCATAGGTGAGTTGCCCATCCATTCATTTAACCATCTACATATTTTAATCCTTCGCCCGGATTGGGGCTCCCATAGGTGAGTTGCCCATCCATTCATTTAACCATCTACATATTTTGGTCCATCAACCCGGCGTCGTCCGGAGGAGACGACCCACCAGCGATTTGGATATTCACCCCGTGACGGCCATTGTACGCACCGTCACGACAATCAGCAAAGTACCTTCAAGGGGCGCTCATCGGCGACTTCAAAGGAATTTGCAACTTGCTCAAGCACCCACTGGCTATCATCTCACGGCTCTTCACAACGAAGCGTCATCTCATCTCTCCGGAAGCACCACATTGCTGCGACACACCGCACAGTGAAGTCCGGAAGATCATAACCTCACATTTAGCCACGAGGTTCTCTTTTCACCGCCAATTTTTCAAGAAAGCACTTAACCTCACTCTTGGTAAGTCCTTTCCAATTTTCATTCTTATTTCTGCGCGCATCAACTGCCCAGAAAATCGCAAAAATGTCGCCCAGGGCTCAAAGGGGAGGGGTCAAGAGCTCTCTCACGCGAATTGATAACTTCCTTAAGTCTCTGGAGACTGCTCAAATCGATCATCCCGACATGCGTAAGCAATTGAAAGCCAAACTCGATTTGCTATACGAAAATAAATCCAAACTCCTCAACATTCACGAGGAAATCATTGCCGAAGTAGGAGTGAACGTCGAGGAGGAAGAATCAGAGCTTGAGAGGCTTCTTTCTCGAATCGATGACATCGACACTGCCATTAGATTGCTTTTGTACAAAGACGAACCGTTGGATAAGGGTGAAAAAGGTTCTACCGGGAATGAGTCATTTGAAAGTACAACAGCCAACAAATTCGACACATTCTTGGAGAAATTCTCAAGTGCTTTGGACAAAATTTCTTCCGGCAAACCCTCATATCATGAAGCTTCTGATCACATTAAACTCCAGCCCATTTCAATCCCAACTTTCTCGGGTTCCTATCAGGAATGGCCTACATTCAAAGACATTTTCCTGACCACTATTGGGGATTCCAAAAAGTTGCCCGATGCTCACAAAATGCAGTATCTCATCTCAAGTCTTTCCGGGGAGGCCAAAGAGACAGTGCAACACATGAAAATTTGCGACAACAATTATCGCGCTGCATGGTCTCTTCTCTCTGAAAAATATGATGATCAATGTGCTCTCATTAACGACAATATTCAGAGATTTCTATCCCAGCCCAACATCAAGGCTTCCTCTGAAGCATCTGTTCGTCAATTTCGCACAACCTGTAACTCAATTCTACACTCTCTCGATTCATTGAACGCAAACGGACGGGATATTTGGCTTGTTCATTGGGCTTCAAAGCACCTCGACAGTGAGTCCATGTCACTTTGGGCTCGCGAAATCAAGAATAAGTTGCCAACTTGGGATCTTTTCGATAAATTTCTTGACGAACGTGCAAAGACTCTCGCTATCTACACACCCCCTGTTGAGAAATCCACATCACAGAAATCCCAGGCCCCACAGAAGTCCAACACGCGTCCCAAACAAAATGCAACCAATCTCATCAATACTGACAAGGCAGACCCATGTGCCTGCTGTAAGGGGGATTCCCACAAGCTGTTCAAATGTTCCAAATTTGTCTCCCTCACTCCCGTCGAGAGATACGATTTCGTCAAGTTGCACAAGCTCTGTCGAAACTGTCTGGGCAAAAATCACGGATCCAAGGACTGCAAATCCTCCACATGCAAGAAATGCAATACAAAGCATTCGACCCTGCTACACGATGCATTCCCTGCCTCCACTCCACCCGAGAATCAACAGAACACGCCTCCTGCCCCTCAAGTGCCAAACAACACTCCCAATGAGACTGTCGCAATCTCATCGTCTGTGCTGTCTTCACACACAGGTACAAGAGTCTTTTTGGCCACAGCGGTAGTGGAAATTCTCGACAAGGAAAACAAGGTTCACCTCTGCAGAGCCATCCTCGATTCAGGAGCTCAGCTGAATCTCATCACTCAGGAACTCAGTCAGAAGTTGAAGCTTGACAAATTTGCTGCCCCGATTGTCATTAAAGGAGTTACAGGTTCACAATCGGTTGCGAAATATCAGGTGGAAACCGTTGTCAGGTCCCGTGCCACTGACTTCCATGTCGATCTCAGATGTCTAATCGTCCCCAAGATCACAGGAGAGCTTCCTAATTGGACGGTAGACACTCAATCTATTCCCATTCCCAAGAACATCTTCATGGCTGATCCTAATTGGGATGTCACTCGCCCTATTGACCTTCTCATTGGTGCGGAAGTTTATGGTGACATTGTGAAGGATGAATCAATCAAACTTGGGTCAGGTCTCCCACAGCTGAAGAACACAGATTTTGGGTGGTCTCTCATAGGGCCACACAAGGCACAATCTCCATCAACAGTAGGCCTACTTCACTCCTCAAACCCGTTCGAGTGTTGTCTCACAACATTTTCCAGCATTGACGCATCTCTTCAAAAATTCTGGAAAGTGGAAGAGGTTTCTGTTAAACCTCCACTAACGCAGGAGCACAACGAGGTTGAGGAACACTTCTCAAAGACCACATACCGAGACCCAAATGGCCGATACGTTCTCCAACTTCCTCTTCGTCCCACAGTGGAAAACCTGGAAGATAACAAGGAAAACGCTCTCCGTCAATTTCGCCGTTTGGAAAAACGTCTGAACGCGCACCCTCAACTCAAGGAGGAGTACACCAAGTCCATTCATCAATATCTCAAGGATGGTTTCCTGGAACCAGTTCCTAAACAGGATGTATCAGAATTTGTCTATTACATGCCTCACCACCCTGTAATCAAGGAGTCATCTTCCACAACAAAGGTGCGCATCGTTCACAATGCTAGTTCTCGCTCCTCAACGGGACTTAGTCTCAACGAAGTCTTGAAAGTCGGCCCCACAGTTCAGCCTCCGCTAGTTGCCACTCTCACAAACTTTCGAAAGCATCCCGTTGCGTTCAGTACGGATATTCGTCAGATGTATCCCCAGTTTCTTCTCAATCCTATACACAGGGATCTGCAGAGAGTTTTTTGGAGGGACTCTCCATCAGAACCAATCGTAGAGTACAGGCTCACAGGAGTATGTTTCGGCGTTGCCTCATCGCCGTTCCTAGCCACACGTGCCCTCATGCAATTGGCCCTTGATGAACAGAAGAACTATCCTAAAGCTTCACAAGTGCTTCTCAACAATGTCTATGTAGACGACTGTCTATTCTCATGTGCAACAATTGAAGAAGCCCTTGAAGTTCAACGACAACTCATCGCTATCACACAATCAGCTGGCCTCACTCTCTCCAAGTGGTGCTCCAACCGCAAAGAGCTCCTCAAAGTTTGTGGTGACTCTGTTAGCGACTCGGTCGATCTTCCTGAGCACACCGTGAGCACTCTCGGCATGAAATGGAACACTACGAAAGATATTTTCCATTACGAGGGCAGTTTTAATGATTCACCAATTAAGACCAAACGCAATGCACTCTCCTTTATTGCGCGACTTTACGATCCTGAAGGTTTCTTGGGTCCACTCATTGTCAGAGGGAAGATACTCGTACAATCGCTCTGGAAACTGAAGCTTACATGGGATGACGAACTTCCACCGTCACTTCTTTCCGAGTGGGAAGCCTACCATAATGACCTGAAAGGGATTTCTGCCATCACAATTCCCCGCTGGGCGTCCACCATTCAGTCACCAACTTCAGAGGAGCTACATGTCTTTTGCGACGCCAGTCAGGAAGCATATGGTGCTGCGCTCTACTATGTCACGGAAGGACCACAAGGGCGTTCATCTTTTCTACTTTTCTCAAAGTCAAAGGTGGCCCCCATTCAGACACTAACAATTCCCCGACTTGAACTTTTGAGTGCCGAGTTGGGTCTATGCATCATGGATAAGTTCCGCAACGTGTACAACGTCTCTAACTGCCATTATTGGACCGACTCAATGGTTGTTTTCCATCAGATACAATCCACAGGGTTGAAATTCGAAGTGTTCGTTGCCCACCGAATTGCCAAGATACATTCACTCTCCAACAGAGAAAATTGGCATCACGTTCCTGGGTCAATCAATCCTGCTGACATCATCTCGAGGGGGTCCACTGCACAAGATCTTCGGTCATCTTCGCTGTGGTGGCACGGCCCATCATTTCTCCTCGAATCCTCGGCCAACTGGCCACAATGCAACATCTCAGTTGACGAGCAATCCGCTCTTCTCGCATCTAGCCTAGAAGAAGAAGATCAACCTGAGGATCTTTCATTCGATTTTATCGCAAAGTTGATATCTGAGACTACCGACTACGCAGAAGCAACTCGTGTTCTTGCCATTACATTTAGATTTCTCGCTATTGCTCGAAAGGCACCTCATCAAACTGGCCCACTCTCTGTTGCGGAGATCACCCACGCAGAACGGGCTCTAGTCAAATGGGACCAGCAGAATAAACTCTCTCACTTGTTCACGGCAATTGAAAAGGGAACACTTCACTCTAATCAAGGGATGAAATCATTCAGAATGCTCGCTCCATTCATCGACAAAGATGGGCTCATACGCGTCGGCGGACGCACTTCTCAGTCTTCTGAGGCTTATGACACTCGATTTCCCATTCTGCTCCCAAAGGGGGAACTCTCAAGAATGATTGCATCACACGAACATCGAAAGCAATTGCATCCCGGACCACAGCTACTTCTTGCCACACTTCAACAGCGTCTTTGGCCATTGGGGGGAAGGAAACTCACCAGGGATGCAGTCAAAAATTGTATTCGATGTATTCGTTTCAAACCCCGTCTCGGCGAACAATTTATGGGTGATCTACCTTCGGCACGAGTGAACTTCAATTCACCTTTTCATAATACAGCGGTTGACTATTGTGGACCAGTTTGGATCAGACCCAACCTCAAACGCGGAGGCACTCCTCGTAAAGCTTACGTGTGCGTGTTCGTTTGCCTCACCACTAAAGCTGTCCATCTTGAGCTCGTCAACGACCTGACTTGTGAGGCATTCATTGCTGCTCTTCGCAGACTCGTAGGTCGGCGCTCTGCTCCACTGCACATCTACAGTGACAATGCTACAAATTTCACAGCAGCCAACAAGGAACTACAGTCACTCCTAGAAGCTGAGGATTTCCAAAGGAAACTGACTTCTGAAGCTGCTTCAATGGAAGTCACCTGGCACTTCCAGCCACCACGGGCTCCACATCACGGTGGTTTGTGTGAGGCCGGGGTTAAATCTCTCAAGCATCACCTCGTTCGCATCGTGGGTGACAGATACTTCACCTATGAGGAGTTTTACACAATCCTCGTACAAATTGAAGGCATCCTAAATAGCCGCCCACTTACTCCCCTCACCGATGATCCATCAGAGCTCGAACCTCTTACACCAGGACATTTCCTGACACCTGGAAAGGCACTCACAGAACTACCTAATCCAGATCTTCAAGAGCTCCCCATGAACCGCCTCAATCGCTGGCAATTGTGTCAGCACATGGTACAAGAGTTTTCTCGCCGTTGGAGAACTGAATACCTCACTCAGCTACAGAAGAGGACAAAATGGTTCGCCAACCTTCCCAATCTCAAGGTTGGTGATCTTGTAATCATTCACACTGACAACTCGCCGTCTCATAGATGGCCTCTGGCAGTCATTCAAGAGATACATCCCGGCAAGGATGGAAGAGTGCGTGTTGTCACAGTTCGGACAGCAAAAGGTGTCTACAAGAGGTCGGTCAACAAGCTTTGTCGCCTCCCAACTCCAGATAACGACGAGATCGCCTCAAAGACTCAGCAGGATCCTTCGGACCTGTTCCCGGGGAGTATGTAACGGCTCCTCGGTTTAAATTTGCCGCTCAATCTTTTTTCTCATACGTCACCCACAAGTGGAGACCCCTTTAGTGAAACATCATTTTTCGTCATTGTAAAACCAACTCTCAACGTGTGCACATCGTGCTAATTTCTCAGTGATTATAAAACCCAATCTAAAAACCCCAAACCAAACCCCTTAAAACCCAAAACCTAAAACAAAGTGAACATTGAAAAATATACAGTCCAGCTCTACGGCAAAGGAAAAGGAAAAGTTAATCCTTCGCCCGGATTGGGGCTCCCATAGGTGAGTTGCCCATCCATTCATTTAACCATCTACAGTATTTATTTAAAGGAGTAGCTTAACTCTAAAATAGAATTCCTTAAAAGAAAAGATTTCATTTAAAGGAGTACCTTAACTTTGTAAAGGAACTCCTTAAAAAGAAAAGAATTCATTTAAAAGAGTACCTTAACTCTAAAAAAGAACTTTTTAAAAAGAAAAGAATTCATTTAAAGGAGTACCTTAACTTTGTAAAGGAACTCCTTAAAAGAAAAGATTTCATTTAAAGGAGTAGCTTAACTTTGTAAAGGAACTCTTTAAAAAGAAAAGTTTTTATTTAAAGGAGTAGCTTAACTCTAAAATAGAATTCCTTAAAAGAAAAGTTTTCATTTAAAGGAGTACCCTAACTTTGTAAAGGAACTCCTTAAAAAGAAAGTTTTCATTTAAAAGAGTACCGTAACTCTAAAAAAGAACTCTTTAAAAAGAAAAGAATTCATTTAAAGGAGTACCTTAACTTTTTAAAGGAACTCCTTAAAAGAAAAGATTTCATTTAAAGGAGTACCTTAACTTTGTAAAGGAACTCCTTAAAAAGAAAAGAATTCATTTAAAAGAGTACCTTAACTTTTTAAAGGAACTCTTTAAAAAGAAAAGTTTTCATTTAAAGGAGTACCCTAACTTTGTAAAGGAACTTCTTAAAAAGAAAAGATTTCATTTAAAGGAGTACCCTAACTTTGTAAAGGAACTCCTTAAAAAGAAAGTTTTCATTTAAAAGAGTACCATAACTCTAAAAAAGAACTCTTTAAAAAGAAAAGAATTCATTTAAAGGAGTACCTTAACTTTTTAAAGGAATTCTTTAAAAAGAAAAGATTTCATTTAAAGGAGTACCCTAACTTTGTAAAGGAACTCCTTAAAAAGAAAAGAATTCATTTAAAAGAGTACCTTAACTTTGTAAAGGAACTCCTTAAAAGAAAAGAATTCATTTAAAAGAGTACCTTAACTTTGTAAAGGAACTCTTTAAAAAGAAAAGTATTTATTTAAAGGAGTAGCTTAACTCTAAAATAGAATTCCTTAAAAGAAAAGATTTCATTTAAAGGAGTACCTTAACTTTGTAAAGGAACTCCTTAAAAAGAAAAGAATTCATTTAAAGGAGTACCTTAACTCTAAAAAAGAACTCTTTAAAAAGAAAAGAATTCATTTAAAGGAGTACCTTAACTTTTTAAAGGAACTCCTTAAAAGAAAAGATTTCATTTAACGGAGTACCTTAACTTTGTAAAGGAACTCCTTAAAAAGAAAAGAATTCATTTAAAAGAGTACCTTAACTTTTTAAAGGAACTCTTTAAAAAGAAAAGTTTTCATTTAAAGGAGTACCCTAACTTTGTAAAGGAACTTCTTAAAAAGAAAAGATTTCATTTAAAGGAGTACCCTAACTTTGTAAAGGAACTCCTTAAAAAGAAAAGAATTCATTTAAAAGAGTACCTTAACTTTGTAAAGGAACTCTTTAAAAAGAAAAGTTTTCATTTAAAGGAGTACCCTAACTTTGTAAAGGAACTTCTTAAAAAGAAAAGATTTCATTTAAAGGAGTACCCTAACTTTGTAAAGGAACTCCTTAAAAAGAAAGTTTTCATTTAAAAGAGTACCATAACTCTAAAAAAGAACTCTTTAAAAAGAAAAGAATTCATTTAAAGGAGTACCTTAACTTTTTAAAGGAATTCTTTAAAAAGAAAAGATTTCATTTAAAGGAGTACCCTAACTTTGTAAAGGAACTCCTTAAAAAGAAAAGAATTCATTTAAAAGAGTACCTTAACTTTGTAAAGGAACTCCTTAAAAGAAAAGAATTCATTTAAAAGAGTACCTTAACTTTGTAAAGGAACTCTTTAAAAAGAAAAGTATTTATTTAAAGGAGTAGCTTAACTCTAAAATAGAATTCCTTAAAAGAAAAGATTTCATTTAAAGGAGTACCTTAACTTTGTAAAGGAACTCCTTAAAAAGAAAAGAATTCATTTAAAGGAGTACCTTAACTCTAAAAAAGAACTCTTTAAAAAGAAAAGAATTCATTTAAAGGAGTACCTTAACTTTTTAAAGGAACTCCTTAAAAGAAAAGATTTCATTTAAAGGAGTACCTTAACTTTGTAAAGGAACTCCTTAAAAAGAAAAGAATTCATTTAAAAGAGTACCTTAACTTTTTAAAGGAACTCTTTAAAAAGAAAAGTTTTCATTTAAAGGAGTACCCTAACTTTGTAAAGGAACTTCTTAAAAAGAAAAGATTTCATTTAAAGGAGTACCCTAACTTTGTAAAGGAACTCCTTAAAAAGAAAGTTTTCATTTAAAAGAGTACCATAACTCTAAAAAAGAACTCTTTAAAAAGAAAAGAATTCATTTAAAGGAGTACCTTAACTTTTTAAAGGAATTCTTTAAAAAGAAAAGATTTCATTTAAAGGAGTACCCTAACTTTGTAAAGGAACTCCTTAAAAAGAAAAGAATTCATTTAAAAGAGTACCTTAACTTTGTAAAGGAACTCCTTAAAAGAAAAGAATTCATTTAAAAGAGTACCTTAACTTTGTAAAGGAACTCTTTAAAAAGAAAAGTATTTATTTAAAGGAGTAGCTTAACTCTAAAATAGAATTCCTTAAAAGAAAAGATTTCATTTAAAGGAGTACCTTAACTTTGTAAAGGAACTCCTTAAAAAGAAAAGAATTCATTTAAAGGAGTACCTTAACTCTAAAAAAGAACTCTTTAAAAAGAAAAGAATTCATTTAAAGGAGTACCTTAACTTTTTAAAGGAACTCCTTAAAAGAAAAGATTTCATTTAACGGAGTACCTTAACTTTGTAAAGGAACTCCTTAAAAAGAAAAGAATTCATTTAAAAGAGTACCTTAACTTTTTAAAGGAACTCTTTAAAAAGAAAAGTTTTCATTTAAAGGAGTACCCTAACTTTGTAAAGGAACTTCTTAAAAAGAAAAGATTTCATTTAAAGGAGTACCCTAACTTTGTAAAGGAACTCCTTAAAAAGAAAAGAATTCATTTAAAAGAGTACCTTAACTTTGTAAAGGAACTCCTTAAAAGAAAAGAATTCATTTAAAGGAGTAGCTTAACTCTAAAATAGAATTCCTTAAAAGAAAAGTTTTCATTTAAAGGAGTACCCTAACTTTGTAAAGGAACTTCTTAAAAAGAAAAGATTTCATTTAAAGGAGTACCCTAACTTTGTAAAGGAACTCCTTAAAAAGAAAGATTTCATTTTAAGAAGTCATGAAAATAATTTCTTTGGAATTTTGTTATTCTGCTGACGCGTGGTGGAAAACTTCAGTGTGGTGCGTTAAAACACGTGATTTATAAATCATGTTTGTTCTCGCTCACTCTCCTTCATATATAAATTTTCCATCCCTTTCGGCAAGCGACAGGAGCAAGAGCCATTCGCTCTTTTTCGATAATTTTTGATATTTTTCGCTCACGCTCGGCATGCTCGGCGCGTTCGGATATTTTGCTCCCAGTTGTGCTCCCAATTTTGCTCTTTGTTTTGCTCGCTTGATAATTTTTCGCTCACTCGATTTCGCTCAATTATTCAGTCTCGGGTTATTGAATGCGCACCACCATTCAATTGATGAGGAAAATGCTTTCACTGTGAATTCACATTAGCCAAAAACGAAGAGATTTTCCTTGAATTAATTTTCCAGGGAACTTTCCACCCTATATTGTTTACTCTCATTTTACTTTATCCAATTTTATTCGCAAGAATGATTCAGGAAAGGAATTTATTAGCATTAGGAAAAATTGTAATTTGTTAAAGGTCTGTGAGGGTTTGTAATTAATTTGTACATTGGGGGGCTCTCGTGATGCTCAAATATTTTTTGAGAGCATAATATTGTTTATGAAGTGAAAGATTGAATGGAAGATGTTTAATTTTGAAAATTCAATCAACATTCACTCAAAATTCACTCCTTCACCATAAAAAAAATAAAATCAAAAAAACTGTTATGCTGACGATATGTTTTTGCCAACACCAGCAAATAAGAAGGGGGCTTCACGATCCAATTTTGATCCAACTATCACTGTGCGTATGTAAATATTTATGAAGTAAGGGGATTTGAGGGAAAGCAAGCAATCTTGGGAAATGAGATAAAGAGCATGGAACCCGGGGATAAGTAAATAAATGGGGATGGTTAAAACTTCTTATGTGTTTGTGTATGCTCTGTGTATATGCTACAAATCAGACATAAACGACTTTTTTCTTATCACTTTTTTTGGGTGAAAAAAAAAGAGAACATTTTTAACTTTTCTGACTCAAAAAAAAAACGTAAAAAGGAGAATTTTATGTTGCAATAAATCCGCGAGTTTAATTTCTTTTTTTTTTCTCGTCAAATTATAGTGCAGAGAGAGAGTGTAAAATATTGATTTTCTTCTCATCATTCTGTACTAGCATCATCCACCCACCCTTTAGAGGGGATGTCCAAAATGTGTTTGTATGAAATTAATGTCGGGAATTGTGTATTGTTCGTGCCACCTGTTGTCCACGGATTCATTTATCTTCGTGGTGTGCGCTTGGAGCGTATCGTCCTGCCCCGTATAGTAACGAAAGTAATAAAAGTAAATGGATTTTCTCTGTATATTATGCTCCTCTTCTTTTCGCCAGAGCGTACAATCATCTCTCGGAATCGTTTAAGGACACACTTCGGAGCATGCAGTGACGGTAGTTACCCATTATTTCCGTCATACGAATGGTTCCTTCGGAAGAGGGATTGTCTTTTGCAATCCAAAAATGCTGGGGGAACTTTTTGGGGAGAGTGTGTGCAATGGGGGAGATTTGAGGGAAGAAATGCTGCTGAAGAGTATAAAGCATTAAAGGGGTGCGCACGGATGTTTATGGAGGCAACGAGAAATAAACTCTTTCAGGAAATCATTGCTCTGCACTTTAGTTTGAAGGAAATTTTCTTTAGTAGATCGAAATAGTGGGTTAGTTTTAAGGGAATACCTTTAAAGAAATTCGCCTGGGCTTTAATTTTTAAATATCCTTTGTTCAAATTAATTTTTTCATAAAAGCTCCAGCTCGTATGAAAATGTTTTCCTTGAAACAAAGATTCTTCTTTATAAATTATTTGTATTTGTAAACGAAAGGCAAGGCTTTGGCGTAAGATTGATTTAAATCGAGTAATATAAATTATTCTTTGTCTAAATAATTTTCTTTTAAACACAAAGAGTAAAATGACTAATATGTTGTTCAGCAAAATTTCTGGACGAAATTCAAGTAAAATGTGCAATATATTCAACTTTCATTAATCATAAATTTTCTCTATTTTCCCTGACAAGTGATTGAAAGCGCAAGCAAGAAGGATTGAGAAAATGAAAATCCCGTAGATGGAAAATGAATGGAAAGTCATTTGATTTGGTTGATGATGTTACTCTTCTGTGGCTTAAATTGCATGAGATGAGTAACAAAAAATCAAATTTACGGAAAATTGAGTTGATAAAATGTGGAATATCTGATTTTCTTGTGATACAGGATGGTTGGGAATTTTGAGAAAATAAGTTGCAAAATTCAATTTTTCAAAATTATATATAAAATGATTCATTTTTGGTAATGAGTTTTGAATCTTTTAAGAGATCTTTCTTTTAATTTTTACAAGAAGTCTTTATACAAATCAATTTTTCTAAGAGGAAATTGTCTTTTAAATTGCAAAATGCTTCCCAACCAGCACAAAGAAACCTCCAAAAATTATTATTTTCCAATTTTTCTTCCAATATTAACCCCCAACTCCCCTAATTTTCCACACAATATTGAATTTACTAATAATCTCCTTTTCATATTGAACAATGAATAGCATTTTGCCTTCGGGGGCAGAAAGTTAGCATGAAAATGTATCAAGAAATTGATAGCATATGTGTTGTGTGATGTACCTACATAGCAAAAGCCAGGGAGGTAAATTCAATTTAATCAATGTCTTTCAACTTAAAATTTCATTAAATCACACCACCGTGAAAACTGCGTGAGGAGGTGTGAGAAAATTTGTCTTGTTTGCAAGGAATCTTCCTTTAGGGGAGGATTCTGAAGAAAAAAAATTATTCATGGGCACGAACTCACGGACCCTTTTTTTGGGCATGAAGACGGAAAAGTCTTTGGCTCCTTGTACACATCCCCCAACAAAGTGCCACCATTTGACTCTCCCGTATAGTATTGCCTGGAAGGCGTTTAAATGCATATTAGAATCATTGCTGGATGGGGGGATGATTGTGAGTCGCCCTTGCTCAAATATTACGAAGGGGAGAGAGAACTAAAAGAGGGATCGTCTAAAAAGGGGATACTTAGAATGGGTGTTACACACTACCCCATGTAGCCGATGTTGCGGTAGTTGCCTCATTCTGGCGCACGCGATTCAGTAGGGGGTGGTTCGAATAAGTGGCGGCATCGGGTGGGTTCGTGTGGAAATTCCATATTGATGGCTCTCCTACATTGCTCCCTGTCTCACACGTACCCAGCAATGCATGGGGTGCGCTGTTTGGCCTTCTCATGGGTACGGTGGAGTGACTCACTCGTCGAAGTCGCCTCCTCAGCCGAGTGGAACACAACCCCACAGCCAAGCGGAGTATTGAATTTCCTCTGTGCTTCTCTGTCGAAAATCAAAAGTGTTGTGTCCACAAGGATGTAGTGAAATAAAAGTGTCCAATTTGTTATTAAATACTTCATATATCCTTATTTTAGCATTATTCAATTGTTACATCACGCGTGTACCAGCCCGTGGGCATTTTATTTCATCGGAAAAGCGATTTTTTGACTTTTTCTTTTTTAATAGTAGAATATTGAAAATATACACCCTAATTTATATATAGATAGACATACATAATATAGAGTATATAGTAAGAGTGGAAATTTCTCATTGTTGTGTCGCTTTTACCAAAACTCCGTGCATGAGACGAAAATTTGCTACAAATTGTATTTTACTAAATGTGGATTAATAAATCAAAATGTAAGTTTGCAAAAGTTAAACAGGCAATAAGGCAATACCTCTTATAAAAAAGTGACTCTGGTTGGGTCAATATCGTGGGGGAAAAAGAACGTTTTTTGTGAGGAAAATTGGAAAGTTTTCCTTTTTTTTCCACTCACTGTCAGACAGTCTGAATTTTCCACACTTTTCCGTATCCACCCACTCCCATTTTCGACGTAGTACTATTATACCCACATATGTAGATATTTTATTTATTCACCGTCTTTTCTCTCAATTTTACTCCAACTCTCTATTATTTGTTGAAAGAAATGTGCAATTTTGCGAAACAATGCTGAGTAAGAAAAATTGACATTGGGGTGGGGATTAAATGGGGAGGTACATTTTTTAATATAAAATACAAAAAAAGCCTCACAGAATTGAGAGATGAAAAAAAAGGAGTAGGTATGAATGGGACATCAGTTAAGAGATAGGAATCACCAACACATCCGCCCATTTTCCACACACAAAAATTTTCATTAAATTTATTTTCATTTGGACAGATCTCGATGTGGTAGACATGAAAATGCAGAAAATTTAGAGGGAAACCTGGAAATGGAAATGAACGGTACGAGTACCGGAAGTAAGGGACTGAGAAATGGAAGAGAGAACTGGAATAAAATTCCGGAACCGAATAATGGAATCTGCAATGAGGTAAAAAGCTCTGACAAAATTCATGTGATAACAAATTGAAAAAGTTCCTTTTATGCATGTTGCCTACATTTTATGTTATGTGTAGCATACTTTCCACCTTTTTACAGTATGTTGTGTGTGTGTGATGTAGAAATTACGATTTGCTGCAATATTATACCATATACCAAAACCCCAAAATAGGCACAACTGAGTCCAACTGCATCGCGAAAGGAGAAATGCTCGCCGAGTCACTCTCGACGAAGCCATTCGTCGTCCAAGGGCGGCTCCAGTCGCACAAAGGTTCCCCAGAGCTTTGGCTACATCAAACGTACGAACGGTGCAGTGATGGCGAACAATATTGTCCAGGATGGGCATCAGCAGATGCTCATGGGGCAACAGGGTGTCAATAGGACGGCACATGTCTCGGCAGTTCCTCGTACTGGAAAAATCAAAGTTTCCGGAGGAACACAAACCTGCTCAACGGATTTGCAATCAAGTAAGAAATATTTTTTTAAATCATTTTTTAATGGGAGAATGGGGCTAAAAAAGAATCAGACAAAAAAGTTTTGAAGCTGTAAACATTTCTTCAAAGCTCAATCTTTTTTATTTTCCTTTTAAAAAGCCAGTCTGAAGGCTTAAACATTAATAAAGTAAAGCAATTTATTAGTTTACTTTGAGTAAATATTTAGGAAAATATAATGAAGGACGAGAATTCAATCAAAATTGATTTTTCATCACAAGGCCACTCGAAATTTATTAATTTAATTTTAATCTACAAATACAAACTTTCCCCTACTGTAGCCTCTTTAACAACAACAAAAAAAGTTTTCAAGATCTAAGAATTTTGAAAGTGACTTGAAGAAAGAGAACATATTTTGCTATTGAATGTAAGTGTAAAGATTACCTTAGGTAAGGATTCCAAAAGAAATAAATAAGATAAGCGATTGTTCCTTCTTCTTCTTCCAATCCTTCCCTCTGGTCACATACCTTGAATTTCTCCTTATTTCAGGATCAGTGGGGCAATTCTATTTCACTGAGGTTTTAAATAAAACAATTTCTTCCTGATTTAATGAATTAAACTGAGCAGCGGATTTTATTTATATTCAAATTAATCAAATTTCAAATTTTAATTCTTTAATTGATTGAAAAAATAATAACAACAATGGAGAAAGTGAAAGTGGAAGTAAAGAAAAAAGAGATTATCACGAAAGGGAGATAATAGAGAGAAAAAAAAACTGATAAGAGGAATTTCAAAAATTCACAAATTTAACTGTAGCTCATGACCGTTGCATACCAATTCTCGATAGGGTGATTCACTTCATTAATTTACGCTAGCGTAAACATGCTCCGGGGACAGAAGAGCTTTATGCTTCTTCTATGGGAAGTCGCACTAGCTTCTGGACAGCTCTTCTGTAGACTCCACGATGAGTTCTGACATCTGCTACTCTCACCTTGTTGTCTCGGCCAGGGAAGATCTTCACGATGCGTCCTGTCGGCCACTTGGTAGATGGAAGGGCCATGTCGCTCATCAGAACAAAATCTCCCTCCTTGAGATTTTCGTATTGTTTGTACCACTTGCTGCGAGTTTGAAGCGTTGTAAGATAATCGCGTTTCCATTGGTTAGTAACATCCTGATACACTCTCTGCAAAAGGTGCCATTTGTCCAGATAGCCAATTTTGAGGTGAGTCACTGATGGGTCAGGTAGTTGTGTAAGTGTGTCCTTCAGTGTGCATAGGCTAGATGGGCTGATCCAATGGAGATCGTCGGGGTTGTCTGATGTGGGAACAAGCGGCCTGCTGTTCAATACAGCTTCAATCTGACACAGGATGGTTGCTAGCCCTTCAAATGTCAGTGCTCTGTCACCCACAACTCGCACAAAGTGGTGTTTAAAAGATTTCACGGCAGCTTCATGGAGGCCGCCGTGATGCGGTGATCTGGGAGGTAAAAAGTTCCATTCGATGCCAAGTTCCCCTGCCACCATCTGGATCGCTTGCTGGTGTTGCTCTGCCTCCCACAACCGCTTAAGTTCTCTATCGGCGCCTACAAATGTGGTTCCATTGTCGGAAAACACCTTATGTGGCAACCCTCTTCTCGCAATCATTCTGCGAAATGCAGCAATGAAGGAATCTGTGTGGAGTGAACTAACTCCCTCCAAATGCACAGCCTTAGTAGAAAAGCAGACGAAGACCGCCACATAAGCCTTAATTGTGACAGTTTTCCTGACACCTTGTTTGATGTAGATGGGCCCAGCAAAATCGACACCTATTGTATTGAAGGCAGTCAAATGGTCGATTCGCTCCGGGGGTAAGTCCCCCATAAGTTGCTGAACGTGAGTGGGCCTTGCCTTGATGCAAGTGAGGCATTTCCTTAAGACACTTCGAGTCAAGCGACGTCCATCAATAGGCCAATATTTTTGCCTCAAGGATGCCAAGGTAAGCTGTGGTCCAGCATGCATAAGTAGAAGATGCTCACGTTCTGCAATCAAACGACTTAAGAGGCTTTTGGGCAGGATCTTCGGGTGTTTTGTATCATAGTTGAGTGTAGATTTGCTAAGTCGACCTCCAACTCTCAATGTACCCTCAGAATCCAGAAATGGTCTCAATTTTCCAAAATGGCGAAGGCTTGCGTTTGTTTCCAGAGATCCGTTTGTCAGAGCATCCAAAACATGAGAAAAATGTTGCTGCTGATCCCATTGTATCAAGAGTTTTTCGGCATCCCTTAGGAATTTCACATGCAAGAATTTGGAAAAGGTAGTTCTCCTCGAGTTGCGAGTCACTCGGACCTTTGATGACTTCCAAATTTCTACGAGTTGAAGACATCGTGCCAAAACTAGACGGATCTTGCTGTAGGAGCTAAACTGAGCCAATAAAAATTCGAAGATTGGATTGGCAACCAGTTTTTCCTTCTCTGATGAATCCGTAGTGAGTGCTAAACTAGTCTCCACTTGTGCTCCGTCATCATTGGGTGCGTTGAACTTCGGTGGCCAATTCTCTTCAGACTTCAACAACCATTCTGGCCCATGCCACCACAGTTCCGCTGAAATGAGCTGTTGAGGAGTAGCTCCTCGTGAAGCCAGGTCAGCTGGGTTGGACTTGGTTCCAACGTGTCTCCATTGCTGACAGTTGGTTTCATCTAGAATCTTCTTAACCTTGTTGCGTACAAAAACTTCTCGTTTTTGAGTCGGGTTATGAATTTGATGTAGCACAGCAGTGGCATCCAGCCAAAAATAGATTTGCTGTACTTCTGTTGCGTCCGAGACAGTTGAGGCAAGTTTCATAGCCAAGACAGCTCCACATAATTCTCCTTTCGGAATGGTGAAGTCCTTCTTCTTGATCTTATCCTTTACTTTCTCCTCATAGCTGATGGGGTTAATCTTGGACTTGGCTGCGTATAGCCTGGAGCATCTGTTACCTGCAGCATCTTGAGTTACAAGGTAAATACAAGCTCCATGGGCTCTCTTGCTTGCATCGCCAAAACAGTGAAGTTCCTGGTGTACTACTTCGGAGATGTTTGATATCCATCGGGGAATCCTCAGATCCTCCATTGAAGGTAGAGTGTTCATGAACTCTTTCCATCTTTTCTCCAAATCACCATCAATTTCAGTGTCCCAGTCCATTGATAACTTCCACACGTCTTGCAGGATACATTTTGCAACAGTTGTAATGGGGCATACGAGTCCCATTGGGTCATAAATTTTTCCAAGAATTGACAACATATTTCTCTTGGTTGCTGGTCCATGGAATTCGTTCACTGTGTACTGGAACATATCAGTCTGTAGGCACCAACTCATTCCCAAAGTCTTTACAACCTGTTCTTCAGATGGCATGTCCAGTTGATAATTTTCATCAGATGAAGGTGTGAGTTCCATATGAGTTGACCTGAATTTGGACAGTTCAAGTTTGGCTAGGGCCAGTAGAGCTATGAGCTGTCTCTTTGCTTCGAGTGCCTCCTCAATCGTAGGCATGCTGACCAGACAATCGTCTATGTAGAAGTTATTCAATATCAATTTCGCAGCTATCGGGAATCTGTGCCCCTCATCCAAGGCTAACTGAATCAATGATCGAGTGGCTAAGTACGGAGATGCAGACACCCCGAAGCACACTGTCCTGAACCTGAAGTCTTTCACTTGGTGGTCAGATTCGGTCTCCCATAAAAATCGTTGGTAATCCCTGTGAGGTTCGTAAAGTATTGTCTGTAAGTACATTTTTACAATGTCACAGGTAAAGGCAACAGGATGTCGTCTGAGGTTCAGCAGAATTTTAAGCAACGGTGGTTGTACAGTAGCTCCTACCATAAGTTTGTCATTTAAGCTTAGCCCGGATTCGGATGGCGAACTTCCATTAAAGACAATTCGAACCTTGGTTGATACTGCATCTTCCTTGATAACGCAATGATGTGGCATATAAAAACAAGGTCTGTTGAGCTGATCATATGGCACAACCTCGATAAATCCCTTCTCCAAATACTCCTCAAAGATCTGGTTGTATTGTGCACGGAGTTCTGGATTTTTTCTCAGACGCGCTTCCAATAGAAATAATTGGCGTCTGGCTGATGCCCTGTTGTTGCCCAACTCTTCCATGTTATCCTTAAAAGGCAATAGTACCACATAGCGCCCATCTTGGTCTCGAGTTGTGGTAGCTCGGTAAAGTTCTTCCACCTTGTCTTGATCCAATGATCTGGGGGAACCTACTGATATCTCCTCCAACTCCCAAAATCTACGTAGTCCCGTATCAATGCTTTCCATGGTGGCAGTGTTGCATGAGACAACCTGAGAATCATTATGGCCGACATAACAAGGTCCCATTAACACCCATCCAAATACTGTATTTTTCATCACAGGATGGTGAGGACCCAAAACATGGGTATCATCGGTCATGATGTCACAAAAGAATTGCCCACCAATGAGTAAGTCGATAGGGTGAGTCTCTTGCCAGTTGGGGTCTGCCAACTGGAAGTGCTTTGGGATTTGGAAGTTCAGCGAAGATGTATCCCAATTTGGCTGATCACTGGTGACTCTCTTCATGACGATGCACGTCATAGGTAGAGAGTATGAAGAAGTCATCATCCTTGGTCTCACTACGACATCTGCGACATGCTGGGCTGACTGTGATGAAGTCCCTACTCCCTCAATGGAAAGGTTGACGGTCTTCTTCTTCAAATGCAGCAATTGACACAATCTTGCAGAGATCATGTTGACTTGAGATCCACAGTCCAAAATGGCTCTGCACAAATGCTGTTCTCCTGAAGAATCCACAATCCTGATCATAACTGTCGCAAGAAGTACCTTGGACATCTTGGTGGTAACATTCTTACATATGAGATTGACTGGATTTCCAGTCTGACCCTGGCTTCCTCCAGGAGTTGGGATTGTAGTGGTGGCAATAATAATTGCATCATGTAGCAATCGGTTGTGTTTGCCGTTGCATATATTGCACAAAGAGTATGAACAATGTTCTACTTTGTGATTGTCCGACAAGCAGTTCTCACACACCTTGAGCTCCTTAACAGCCGCCAATCTACGCATCCCATCCAGAGCGATGAACTTCTTGCACCGAAATAGTTTGTGTGGATGTAGTTTGCAGAACTCGCAATTCTTCTTTTCCGTGGCTGCAAGGCTAGTAGAATTCATCTTTGGTTTCTTGTTGGTAGGCAAAGATTTTTTGGGGTGAGTCTGTGACTTGTAGGATTTTTCTGGTAAAGACATTCTGAGTTGAAAACTTCTCTCTACCAAAAATTCATTGAATTGCTCCCAAGTTGGACAATTTTCCTTAACTTTTCCAGCCCATAAAGCACGGGTCTCCTCATCAAGTTTCTGCAGAATCGAATAAATAATGAAAGGGTCTCGAGACGTTACCTCCATTGCGTCTAATGCTTGCAAAATAGAATTGGACTTTCTCTGAAGATTTTGAATGCCCTGGACAGAGGCCGATGCTACAGCTGGCAAAGCAAAAAAATCTTTCATGTAAGATGCTACAATGGGTGCAGCACTGTCGAATTCTTTGGATAGTATAGTCCAAGCCACATCATAGTTTTCGTCGCAGACCTTTAGGGACTCAATAATGGGTTGAGCTTCTCCAACTATGAGAGTCTTTAAATATTGCATCTTTTCAGATTTAGTGAGGGTGTCATCATTCCCAATAATCGACTCAAAGAGGTCTTTAAAAGTTTTCCACTCTGTGTAGTCTCCTGAGAATGGCTGAATCTTAATCACGTCCAATTTTCTGCGAGGTGGAGCCGTAACTGTGAAAGTTTCATTGGGATTTCCCATCATCGTAGGTCCGCCGTTGTTCGCATTGATGCTGCTAGAAAGCCTATTCATCTCACCCACCATTCTCTCTATAGTAGTATTGGTTTGCAATCTCTGCTCCTTCTGCTCTTCCAATTGTTTTTCCATCAACGTTAAAAACGCTGAGAAATCACTGGTTGAACCACCGGAAGCTGTTGGTTGCCTAGGTGCATAGTCAGTGGCTTGAAGCTTAGCGATAAAACGGTTGATCTGATTTCCGGTGTGGGTCGTCTCATTCAGGAAATTATCGAGTTCTTCTTGTTCAGCCCTTTTTGCATCTTCGGGTTTAGTTTCATCAATAATTGCCCTTTGTACCTCACAATATTTCCGCTCAATTGACTCCAGACTTTGACGATGATACAAAAGAGTTTCAATCATCCCCTCATTGAGAAGACAGTCAGGATTGCGGCTGATTTCATTGACATCCTTCTTCAGCGTAGTGAATTGGCCTTTGTACGCCGCTCTCTGACTGGATCTTCCTGGCATCTTGTGCTGATTTTTTCCCCCGAAGGACCAATTGTAAAGATTACCTTAGGTAAGGATTCCAAAAGAAATAAATAAGATAAGCGATTGTTCCTTCTTCTTCTTCCAATCCTTCCCTCTGGTCACATACCTTGGGTAAGATCCGAATTAATTAATAATTAATAGAATATCTGGTGGTCCACCCAAATAACTTCCAGTTGTCGTACCTTTAATAGATGCAACACATTAATTAATATCTGAGCCCTTCGGCTCGAAGAACCAATTGTAAAGATTACCTTAGGTAAGGATTCCAAAAGAAATAAATAAGATAAGCGATTGTTCCTTCTTCTTCTTCCAATCCTTCCCTCTGGTCACATACCTTGGGTAAGATCCGAATTAATTAATAATTAATAGAATATCTGGTGGTCCACCCAAATAACTTCCAGTTGTCGTACCTTTAATAGATGCAACACATTAATTAATATCTGAGCCCTTCGGCTCGAAGAACCGCGGATTGTTGCAATCTAAAGGCAAATCCAAAATCTGGAAGATCTTCCTCGTGGTTGAAATGAGTTGCACTTCTGCCAATTTCTCCTTATTTCAGGATCAGTGGGGCAATTCTATTTCACTGAGGTTTTAAATAAAACAATTTCTTCCTGATTCAATGAATTAAACTGAGCAGCGGATTTTATTTATATTCAAATTAATCAAATTTCAAATTTTAATTCTTTAATTGATTGAAAAAATAATAACAATAATGGAGAAAGTGAAAGTGGAAGTAAAGAAAAAAGAGATTATCACGAAAGGGAGATAATAGAGAGAAAAAAAAACTGATAAGAGGAATTTCAAAAATTCACAAATTTAACTGTAGCTCATGACCGTTGCATACCAATTCTCGATAGGGTGATTCACTTCATTAATTTACGCTAGCGTAAACAGTAAGATTGGCAAAAGAATATTATGCGAGGTGGTATGCTACCAAAAACAATGAGAAGTTATTTAATTAAAAGTTTCATCGGGGCTGGGGTTTGTGTGGGTGGTGGGTATGAACTTTCAAAAGGGATCCAGTATTAACTTAAATGTTCTTTTGTTATTCCACACAGAAGTTCATCCAAATTCTCAGCATAGAAGTTTCTCTCTCACCGGCCCAGGTGCAGCACAATTGAGTCAATCGATTCGTGAGAGACTTTCAACGGGATCCCATAGTTTGCCAAAACCTGGAACGGATTTGCAATTCTTCCATCATCGTATGTCAAATCGTGCCTCGGCAAAATTGAATGATGGTAGCCTCTCGGATACACAGACGTATGCCGAAGTTAAGCCAGACTACGGCACCTACGCCATGTGGCTGAAGCACAGCAATACAGCCGTGAGTCGTCTATCGGAAGGGGATTCCCTCGAGAGTCTCCAGATAAACCAAATGGCCGGTGTAAGAAATCACAAGCTACAGCTGCAGAGGGATCCATTCGCCAACAGTTCCAGACTGAATCGGAGCAATAGCATAAGGTAAGTGATTTCCCAGGGGGTGGTTGGTTGCATAATTAAATGATATGAATGGGTGTTGGGTGTAAGAAAATGCCGCGCCTTACGTCATACGGCGATGGGAAAAGAAGGGGTATATAATGTAACAAAATACATAAAAATACATAACAATGAAGGAGTAAAAAGAAAATTGTTGTGTTTTCTCTTATAAAGCTATCTAAGAGAAAGGACATATCCAAGGTATATACCCTTTATACATTTTCTAAATCCCAGCACAAAAGAGCTAATAAATTCGCTTCCAAGCTTTGTTTTTTAATTGCAAATCCGCATAATGTGGTGCACAAGCAGTAAAATCTTTCCTTTTCTCACATTAAAATCACCTTTTTATGGTTCTCTTTATTATTTGAAGAAAAAAAAATGTAAAGAAATAAATAACAGAGCTTCAGCAGAAAATAAAAAAAAAGAAAATGGAATAAATTTAGTACTTTGTACGTATTTCGAGTAAAATTTTATTTAATGGTTTCCCGTAGAAGCTTTTATCGTGATATTTTTCAACACTTTTCCCTCAAACATTTGCCGTTTGTATTTTTTTTAAATAAAATTTCCTTTTAAATGTTTGATTAATTTTCATGTAAAAATTAATTTTACAGTAAGATTTCGTAGTATGATTTTAGAAACATACAAATATTTAATATTTAAATTATTGAGCAATTATAAATTTAATTTAAAGAAATTAATAGTTATATAGATAACATTTAACTAAGCTAAACCATAGACCCTATAACCTTTACAATTCATTTTCTCGCATGAAACATAACAGCAATGAAACATTGATATTTTCATGTAAATACATTTATTCTGCTCCTGTATTCGAAAGATCTTTCTCAATGAAAATGTCTTCTTTTGTTCATAAACAAATTCAATTCATTACCACACTTTACAAAATGATTAAATTATTCAATTATTTCGATTAACCCTTTTACAACTGCATGAAACATTAAAGGATTGAAACATTTGATCTTTGTATCAAATGACATTTATTAATCAAAACATTTTCTACGGCTTCTTCTGAGCAACTTAAATGTATTTCCAACTTAGAAAAGTAATAGAATTAACTTAAATTGTGAAAAATATAATGTTTCACCTTTAGGTTAGCTTATTATCCAATGATCTTTAAATGGATTAAATTAATTATACTATAACAAACATCGCAAATGTAGAATTTAATTATCTCACCTTTCAAAATAATATTCCATTAGTAATTAAGCAAAACTTGACATGAGGGCAGTTGCTGACGCTAAATTTTCTCAATTATTGATTCAAAGTGAAAATTTATAAATATACATACTGCGAAGAATCACTGTAATACCCCTTTAAAATTTTAACACGAATTAACACGGAATTAATGGTGCGACCAATTTTGAGAGGATTTAATGAAAATTAAATTCATGAGCACGAAAAACCTTCTGTTTGGTTTATTTCAATTAAAAATTTCCATTGATTTTTCATTAAAAGGACACTGTGTAAGCTTGACTTTCCAA
Organism: Lutzomyia longipalpis; assembly: GCF_024334085.1. Lineage (NCBI taxonomy): Eukaryota > Metazoa > Arthropoda > Insecta > Diptera > Psychodidae > Lutzomyia > Lutzomyia longipalpis. The sequence goes on along the minus strand of NC_074708.1, from coordinate 9,699,303 downwards.
CATGAAGGCGACATGGCTTTAATTTTTCATTTATTGATATTTTTGCATTTCTCCGAGTAAAATGTGTTCAAGTTTCAAACTTGTGGGGTAAAGTTTGAAATTTATTTTAAAATTTAAAGCAATTTCCTCCTTTTTGGCTTTTAGTGTTCATGCTGCATCATAAGCTGGCGCAGCAGAAAAGCAAAAGACAAGAGGAAATCATAAGAATCCTGTTTGAGAGTTTTTAAGGTGGGGAGGGGGAAACATGCTGGGAAAAATAATTTTTATACTTAAATATTCTGTGATAGTTTCAAAGTTTAATTTGTAAACTGAAAAGTTTTTTTTTTTTGAGAGACACATAAGAGTGTCTCTGGGTATACTTTGAGTACATGTGGGGTATTGTATTTTATGCATCATTCTCACATAACTCTTTTGCCAAAAGCATGGTGCTGTAATGAAATTTCACGTTGTCTTCACCCATAATTTTCGTGCAAGACAGTAAACCACACACAGGAGGGAGCTTTAAAACAATGTCAACCAATAAATCTTTTTTTGTGTTGTGAATTGTTTTTACTTTTTTCTCTGAAGAAATTTTCAAATATCTTGGAAAAGTTTTTTGATGCAAGAAAAGCACAAATGCACCTGAAGTTGATGACTTTGCGCTGAATGTTGTACAATGACAAATACTTTGATAGAATTTCTAATTAGATTTTATCAACGACTCTTCATTGCATTGCTCTCTTGTTTGAGAACAAGAGAGACGAGTTTTTTTTTCTCTCTTATTGCCAACATAATGATTTTTATGTGAAACGAGTTTTCATGATGTTGCGCTTTTGGAGAATAGAAATACATAAAAAAAGCAAATTGTGTGCTAGAAAATGAAACTTTTACAATTTTTGTTGGGAAAAACTTTGCAATCACCTAATCTACATACGATAATTTAGATTTAATGTTTCTCGTGGCAAGAACTTTCAAACCGCCTTCGCGGAGCACCAATGTGTAGTAGAAATATTTTGAAATTCATGAAGGTGTGAATTTATTAAAGCTCTTTTTAACACCACTCGTTTAGTCAAAAAGTCATCCATAAAATGGTTCTTTTATTCATTCACTCATACACATGTTGAGAAAATTGTGAAAAATTCTTCACGGCCTCTCTGCCATGTAAATTTCCTACTAAGGTAGGTACTACTGAAAAGTTGCTGAAGAAGCGATTGTGTTGGGAGATAATGGTGATGAAAATATAGGTGGAAGTACCCCGGCAATGTGAACAGAGAATTCTTTTTTTTTCTCTTCTAACGTACCCATAGAAAGGAAAGCAAATGCAAATAATTTTCTTCTATAAAAGACTCACTGGTGGATGAGACGAAGAAGATTATATTACATAGAAAATTGATTTCTTACTGTGAACTGCATGCAGAGTTCACAATCTATGAGTTTTTTTTTATTTTAATATAATTGATACGACAACAATATCTTTTGTTGTGTAGGTCAACCAAATCGGAAAAGATGTACCCGTCTCTACTGAGTCGCGGTGTCGATATGGAAATTGAGCCGTACTATTGCCTACCCGTTGGGACGCAGATGCAACTGGCATCTGGGAGTGTACCGTGGAGCCAGCCGACGTCGCCCACACCGCCGAATCGCAGTTTCACGGGTCCACTGTCACCCACACACAACATTGGGCAACGATTGCCGTATCAGAAGAAAAATGATGAAGGTACTTCTTTCTTCTTTTTTTTTTCTTCTTTCTCGTTGTAATCTCCCTCTCCTCCTGATATATAATCCCATCTAACCGCATAATACTTAAATAATTTATGAGAACTTCACGGAGAGCAATGAGGCTTTCAATATAACGTATATAGTGTGTGTGTGGGTTTAGGGGGCCGAGATTGTGCTTTCAATGTGCATCGCATAGGCAACAAAGTGAAAGAAAAGTACCCGGAGAATGCGCGCATTTAGATGGAGCAAGATAGAAAAATGTGCACCATGTATAGATAAAAGAGGGAAAAAGTTGTTTTCTCATAAAGAATGGCTTAAGAATGAGGTTTTTCCAATCTTAGAAATTTCAATGAAAAATTTCACGAAATCTTGTCCCCCTATTCCTCAGTTAGTTTTGGTAAAAATTACAACCATAAAACCAATTATTCTTACATTATGTTTAAGAAGAAAAAAACTTCTTACATCTTGCTTAGAAAGGAAAAATGAAAAAGGCATAAAATATAAATTATTTTGACCTCGGAAGCTAAAAGTATTGTTTTTTTTTTTAATTTCTTAATGTGTCTGAGAATGACGCATGTTTTGAGAGATCATCAATTAGCGCGTTAAATTAATTAAATTATCTGCTAATGATTAAAGCAAAAAATTAATTTCTATGCGTGATGATTTTTTCATTAAATAAATTTTTACTAAATTTCAATCAATAAATATTCAAGATACAGAGTGTAGCAAATGAAGGAGTTTATTCATTTTTATTTTTTCTTGATTGGAGAGAATAAATAAAAACATTTTATCCATTTTTGAAAAAAAAAATTCTATACTTTCTTCTGAGAAGAAATTGAAAAAAGGCAACGGCTTTGCCACATAGCGACGTTTCGACTATTCTTTAATATCTTCTTCAGCCTCTTTTAAATTTCATAAATGATTTAAGTAACATTTTTTTCACGGAAAATATATTAGGCAATCTCTTCTAATTTACTTATCTCTCTGCCATAATTTACAAGAGGAAAGGATAGAAATTCTAATTGTTGAAAATAATAATAATAATAATAATAATAATTTATTTCTCCCTTAATAATAATAATAATTTGTAGAAAATATGTAGGGGAGATCGGCCCAATTCTGACCTCTAAATGTCCGAAAAAAAATAAAATAGATATTCTTAATTTTCCGCTGTCTAATATCCAATTTCCTGAAAATTTCATAAAAGCTACATACAAAATGAATAAACTCCTTTTTAAGGCTACATCTTAATACGTTCTTACCTTATTCTGCTTAAAAAAATTAAGAAAATCTCAGATTAAATAACTTATTTAAGCAGATTGAGTAGAATGAAATTTTCCACTGAATTTTCATACAATTTACATATCAAAAAGGTATCTATGTATTATAATTTATTAAAACCATTAAAACGTGGTATTAAGTATAAGCTTGTTGTGGGGAAGAGTACATATATTATTTTCTCAGCTGTGAAAAGTTTTAGCTTTAATAATACTCCGCGTGGGAAATGGTGGGAATGTTTAGGAGAACATCACGCTGATGTGATTAGAACTTAATATGGGGATTTGTGCTTGAGAAAGTCTCTCACCAAAGTTGGATGTTCTTTCTTTTCTTTCTCTCTTACATTGTATACTAAAAAAATGCATACACTTGTGCGTTGTTGCAGTTCATGGGAGTGCAGCGTCCCTTCTATCTGGGGGCTCTTCACTCTATGGCACAGGATCGGATGATCGGCAGGGCCAGGTTCACGAAGTGCGTCGCCTTAAGCGGGAACTTCTTGAGGCTCGCGAGCAAGTTATGAGTCTCTCAAGTCAACTGTCCACAAATGTAAGTATATTATTGCTGTGTGTTGTATACCTCCGTTGCGCCGAATAATTGTCTTGTCCACGGGTTCCTCAAACTCCACTCCATGCCGCAGTTTGTGTGTCATACTGAAAAGCGCAATTGCAATTGTGTTATGTATATGTTTAATGCAATGGGTGGCGGGCAACACGGTGCGCCTCAACATGGACATAGCGCGCCTTTTGCTCAAATATACCCATTTCTTTTGAATTTATGCTGGCGGCTGGGAGGCAAAGTCAAAGTCGTCATGCCAACATGTTTCTCCGCTTGCTCATATGTATGACCGTATGGAAGTATGCGAAGGCACATTATTATAAAAAAGACAGCGACTGCCCCGAATGGAATTGAGTTGGTTTGGCGCTCTCTGGCCTCCGGGTACTGTTTGGTGCCTCCATATGTTTGCTTACAAATTGTACAGCCTTTACGTCACCATCATCACAAAGTCGTTAGTATTTGTTACACGACAACCAATTTTTTTTCTTACTTCTTCTTCTGCTGCCTTCAACTCCATATTCCGAAACATTATATTCTCCATATATACCCAACTTTTATGCCGCATTTCTTTCTTCAATACAACACAACACATCGCCGCGCGCTGAGCTCTTATTGCTACTTCTTTTGCTGTGAGAGACTGCCTATATCGTGCGCGCCTGTTTTGCTTGCTGGTATAAGGTCCCGCAGAGTGCGCGTATAGTATTTTAATTCAATTGAGACGAGTTGATCTGTGTCTGTCTCTCTTAGAAAATATCAGTTGAGAACAACAGTCCGTGATTAGTGGGTTGCATCTCGGCACTGCGCACTATTCTATCGTAGTGATCCCACAATAGTTTTATCATCATTTAAGTCTCTCTCGCTGTAGTGATCAAGTTGTGCTGTCTTTCTTATAATTTCTTGTGTGAAACACTAAATTGAAGCCCATTAAATGTGATTAAGAACACACAGAGAACCTTCAATCTGTGTGGTTACTTCTCCAGTTTTTTGGAAGGAGCATGTGAGACAAAAAAATCGATCAAAGACAAACATATCAGTTGATCTTTAAAGGTTTCATTCAGTGTGATGTATTCTTCCAGCATTATGTGCAATATCTGCAGTGATCAAGAGACATTGGATAGAATGCGAAGTGTTATGTAAATTTGTGTGTAAATGTTAATCATATGCTTAAAAGTTTATTTGGCTCTGTCTCAGTTTTTTTTTTATTTGCTAACGAAGTCACAAAAACAGTCATGAAGAAGAATCGATTTGGCCTCTTTCTTCCGCGTCATGGAAAATAGATCGAGTTGCGATGAGAAGAAGAAGAAAAAAAAGTGGTTGAATTAAAGTGAATTGAAGGCATCAGTGAGGCGAAGCATTCACTCATCGAAAAGAGAGCATAAACTATAAATATACATACATATTGCTAGAAGACGGTTAATTAAGATCAAGTGCTTAGGATTTCTTCTTTTTATTCTTGCTTTTTGGAGGTCTCCCTCCTCAATCAACTCACAAAATGCCGCAATACATTAAAAAGCAATTTAAATAAAAAAAATATTCTTTGAGATGAATAAAAAAAAAGTCCTAATTTTAGAATAACGATGAATGCATTAATTGCTCCATCGAAAATGTTCGATTGAGTGGGAAAGATGATATAATCAAATGCTCGATTCTTCATTGAGTGCATAATATTGTGTGTAGATTGAAGGAAAAATATGCAACAATATCGCTCTTTGTGTCTATTAGTGGAATATTTCATTAGCTCTATTGCCCTCAAGATCAATCAAAGCTTGAATGGTCACTTCTAACATTTTACTTTCTAATACTTCTCAATTTTCATCATTCCTCACATGCCACCTCGCTATTTTGCCCCCAAACATTCCATAAGAAGGAAACCCAAATTAGAGACATTCTAAATTTATTTTTTTCCTCGTCAAATTAAATAAAACGTGATAAAGACGAGTATTTGTGCCACTTTTTTGCGTAAGAAAAATGGAAAACAAACACAGAATGATAATAATTGTTCTAACATGAAGCAAAAGGGAAAAAGATCATTTATTGTAGATGAGAGAGAAATCTACGCGTGTGATGCTCAAGGGGAATAGGAAATGTTTTAGTTTTTTTTTGTAGCAGCACAAATTGCTTATTGCATTTTTTGTCGGTATGTTGAAGAAAAGTTAAGTGAAATAAAGAGGAAGAACTGAAAAAAAAACAGAGAGATAATAGGGAAGTAAAACTTTGCAATAAGAGAAATGCAAACGGAACAATTTTGTCAGGAATGTCTTTTCCAAAAGAATGCACCGAAAAAAAATGACTTCATCATACTTTTGCAGTTGATGTGTATATTGTGTTGCAAAAGAGACTGATATTGCAACTAAATGATACTTGTTAGATCTAGAGATATTCGTGGAATAGAAATTAAATTGTTTTGCAAGAAGAATTTTCCTGGGAAAGGGAATTTAATACTTTTAAGCTTTAGAAAGTTTCTTTCATTTTTTATTGGCTGTAAAGGAATGCTTAATTGAAATCGGTTAAGACGTTTGTCATTTACATGCTTTTAAAATAATCGTTGAAGAGCGTCATCTGTCTATAGAAATACTAAAAAATTTTAATAAAAGATTGTGGGGTTTATGGAAAATCTTAAGCCTTATTTTAATGTTTTTTAGCTTCAAAAGAATTTTGTCTAAAATCGGTCAAGGGGTTTGGGATTTACAAGCTTTCAAGTAATGCTTAATGGCGCCATCTCTTATTTCAAATTGATTTTATTGAATTATCGGTAGAAGTTTTCTCAATTCTTATTAATTTCTCTATATAAGCTTTACGATAAGTTTGAGTAAAATCGGTCAAGCGGTTTTGGATTTATAAGCTTTCAATTGCTTAGAAAGCGTAGCGTTTATGAAACACTAAATTGATTTCTTTTAATATTCGGAATATTCATTGTTTTTGCATTATTATTCGATTAATGATTTGCCCCTTTGCAAATCTTTTAGGCTCAAAATTTTCCTTCGCCGAAAAATTAGAGAAACTTTTAATATGCAAAATAATTTCCATTTTTTTTTAATAGTCAGAAAGTATTAAAGAATATTTTGACTTTCTCACAAGTTGAAGTCACGACGATGTTTAGACTTTGAATGTCTTATTAAAATTCTGCAGAGGTTTTGTTTTTTTTATCTTCAGTAAAAAGCTATAAAAATATTTATTGCAATGAACGTTTATTATATTTTCCATAAAATGTGAAAAGTTTGCATGACTTTTCTCAGAAAATGATTATTATTTTGAATTTCACGTTTTCTCCAAAGAAGGTTGACAAAATAGAGAATTTTCCATTTAATTTTCTTTTCCTTATTTTAGGAGCATTTCATGTTTAAATAATAAATAAATTTAACGATCTTTTCTAAACTATACTTTTGAGTTTCATGACTTAGGAAAATTTAATATGTCTCCTTTTGGGTGAAAACCTTGATGGAAATAGCGAAGAAATTAAAGTTTCGAATCACCTTCAGTGGTGTAGCACATAGAAAAGAAGATGAGACAGGTTTTAGAGATAATAAAGCTCTTTTGGGTGTAGAGAATTTGATTATAAAAGTTGTGTCCGGTTGTGTCACTAGTAGATGCAAAGAGCGATTATGGCATTTGAGGAATTCTCAGATTTATAGAATGAACCAGTGTGAGATGAGGGGGATGTGTGGTGGAATAATTTAGTAGTTAGAGAGTGATGTGATGATGATGAAGTAGTTGAGCACGATGTCTCGGGACTCAGTACAGCATCGGCATCAAGTGCACAGCAATGGTTTAGCCACAATACGTCCACGAGGCCACTATCGTAGCTCAGCATACATTCGTGCTGAGGAGGATGGAGCTGCTGGTGGTGAAGACGACATTTTTTTCTCACTGCGTCACGCGAGAAGCGACTCGCGTTTTTATTGGCCCAGTGATGTCAATGACAATCTGCAAAAGTCACTTGAGAACACATCTGAAGCCATCTACGACACTCCCTGCTATGTTGAGAGAAAACGCGCCAAACGCTCCAATACACTCCGTTCCTTCCGGAAGCCCCAATCAATGCAGGTACTTCATCCCATTCATGTGGCCATACCTAAATGCAAAAGTATCATGGAGATGGATGAAGGATGTACCTCCCTGCCGCCCAATGGACGTACAGCAAAGGGAGCATCCAGTGTGGTGGGGAACGGCTCACCGCGCTACGGAACAATCCGGATGCGCACAAAGAGTGAGAGTCAGGATGGAGGGAGATTAGCCGACTGGGAGAGGAAGTATTCAACATTGGGGAATGCAAGGAAGCATCGTGATACAGCCAATGAGGTCAGCAGTAGTTGTCGGAGTTTAAACTACTTTGACCCATTGGATTTTAAGATTGGCTGCCAGACAACATTGAGGAGTAAACCCCAAATTCCGTGGTATGAGCTGGCTATTCGGCAGAATATTCGACGTCTCAGCTGTCCACCCCTCGATGAGTCACACGAGAAGGTTCTCATGCTTGTGTATAAACAATTTCTATCTCACCCTCCTGAATACCCTGAATGGGCTCTTTAGTAATCACTCTTCAATGCATTCATTCACAATGTTGGTATTATCTCCTCTTTTCAGGCTCATGTGGTGTCAGCCTTTGAGCAGAGTCTCTCAAATATGACGCAACGCTTCAATCAATTGAGCGCCAGTGCCGAGAGGAAGGATAGCGAATTGACGGATCTTCGGCAGACAATTGAGCTGCTGCGGAAACAATCAATTCAAGCGGGTCTCACATCCGCCCATATGCAGAGTATGGGGGTGCAGGCAAATTGTCAACCAGTCAAGTCCGAAAAGTCCATCAGCAGCACCACATCCACTGGCACCGATATGCAGAGGCATCATAGTTCGGATTCAATGTGTTCCCTCAATTCCATCAGTTCCGGCTGTTCGACGCAGGATAAGAAGAAAAAGAAGGGCTGGGTAAGTGAGGAGTTTTATTACGAACAAAAATATCGCAAAATCCTTAAAAAACATTTTATTTTCTCTTCCAGCTGAGGAGTTCCTTTACCAAAGCATTTTCACGCAATGCCAAAATCTCAAAGACCAACCGTCAGGTGAATAATAATGTTCCTGCCGCTGTGGCTGAAATGGGTCTCCCACCACCATCACCCAATACGAGTGTTCAGGAGAAGGTGAGTAGTACCCCTCCGTCACCCATAAAGAGCCCCGTGAAGCAACCCGTGACTGTGATTGAGAATGCAAAGCCCATTGATGCAATTGTGGAATTCGATGGGAGTCACATTGTGGAGGATTTGAAGAAGCAACTCCGCGAGAAGGATCTCGTACTCACGGACATACGGCTCGAAGCACTGAGTTCAGCGTCACAGCTGGAGAGTCTCAAGGATACTGTGATGAAGATGCGGGCAGAAATGATAAATTTAAAGCAAAACAATGAGAGACTTCAGAAGCTCGTAACTAGTCGCTCACTTGCGGGAAGTTCCGGGAGTTTGGGTGCTCCACTGAGCCCCAATGGGAGCTTGAGTGAACCACGACGATATAGTTTAGTGGATAATGTATCACGACCCCCAATGGAATTACCAAATAGCTTTGAGGAGACCGAAGAAGAAAATATCCCACCAGCCCCAGCACCAGATCCACCCCAATCGATGAGTCCAACATCCCATATTGATTTAACTCCACCACCCCAAGTGGAGAGTGTGCCTCCGGAAGCCCTAAATACAGGTGCCGTTGTGGATGACATTGATCATCTCGATGGGAAGAAGATTTCCATTGCGGTGTACCTGGGGCAACCGGATTCATTTCAAAAGTACTCCGAGGAGATTATGGACTGTGACTACTACTACGCCAATCTACCCCCAACGGATAGCCTGAGTGCCAATGGTGGGGAGAATGGAGATAATGCGAATTTCAATGAATTCACAATCGCCTTCACGTATATTTCCGGCAAAACCACATGGCAGAATCTCGACTACATCGTCCGGAAGACATTTAAGGATTATCTGTCAAAAATCGATCCTGGCACGAGTTTAGGGCTCAACACAGACTCCATCACATCCTACCACCTGGGGGAGGCGAAAAGAGGCCCCGAAATGGGCTTCCCGGAACTCCTACCCTGTGGCTATATAATTGGCAACGTGCGCACTCTCTACATCTGCCTTCAGGGTGTTGGAAGTTTAGCATTTGATAGTCTCATACCCCGTAGTATTGTTCATCGCTACATCAGCCTCCTCACGGAGCATCGGCGCCTAATTCTATGCGGACCCAGTGGCACGGGTAAATCCTATTTGGCGCGCAAACTAGCAGAATTCCTCGTGGCACGCTCAGGCAGGGGTAATCCAACTGAGGCAATTGCCACATTCAATGTAGACCACAAATCCTCGAAGGAGCTGCAGCAGTACTTGGTGCATGTGGCCGAACAGGCGTCCATGGTGAATTGTGTGTCGGAATTGCCATCGGTGATAATTCTCGATAATTTGCATCATGCATCAGCACTGGGTGATGTGTTCTCGTGCCTTCTGAGTGCGGGACCAGCGTCAAAGCTACCCTGCATCATTGGGACCATGTCGCAAGCTACGTGCAATACGACAAATCTCCAGCTACATCACAACTTCCGATGGGTGCTAACGGCCAATCACATGGAACCTGTGAAGGGCTTCCTGGCCCGCTTTCTGCGACGGAAGCTCTTTGTGATGGAACTCACATCGCATGCCCCGCAGTCGCAGCTATCTAGTGTCCTTGCGTGGCTACCGACGGTGTGGCAGCACATCAATCGCTTCCTCGAGACGCACAATTCGAGTGATGTCACCATTGGGCCGCGTCTCTTTCTCACGTGCCCACTGGACATGAATGATTCCCAAGTGTGGTTCACGGATGTGTGGAACTACCATTTGGCACCATATCTAGTCAATGCTGTGCGCGAAGGTGTACAGCTCTATGGGCGCCGCGGTGGTGTCTGGGTTGATCCGTCAACCTACATCCGTGACACGTATCCCTGGCCAGTGGGACCAACCACAGTTCCGTCTCTGCGGCAAATTAATGCAGAGGATGTGGGACTTGAGGCGGGACCAACGGGCAGTAGTGAACAACAGGATCCACTGGTAGGTTAATTTTTATTTTATTTTTGACCTCTTTTTTAAAAATTTCTTTTGGTCAGTAACTTAAGAAAAAAAATCATCTGTAAGTAAATTTTTCCAGTAAATGTTACTGATCTGAATAAAATCACTTTGATCCGTAAATTAATTAAGTGAGTTTGATCAGTTAAATGATCAATTTGAGCAGTAAACTAACAGACCAGTTTTGTCAGTAAAAAAAGCTTTTTTAGGCAGTAAAATCACAAGTTTTCTTATCAAAAAATAAATAAATAAAACATTCTGATCAGTAAATCAGTAAATGAGTTAGTAAAATTACAAATGACTGATATTTTTTTTTATTTCTTTAAATCATTTTGAGCCGTAAAGTAGTAAAACAATTTTGATCAATAAAATGGTTAATCTGATGAGTAAATTACCAGTTAAATTTTGTCAGTAAAATATAGAATTTTAAATCAGTAAAATCACAAGTTTCTATTAAGAGAATAAATAACTTCGATCAGTAAATCAATAAATAACTTTTGCCAGTATATTAAAATTTATTGATCAGTTAAAATGATATATTTAAAAAGTATTTCAAAAAAATTTATATTTAAAAAATCAGTTTGATCTGTTTTATAAATACCTGATAGAACAAATCAAAATATCAGGTAAAATCAGTAAATTATTTAGAAAAAAATTATATTTAAAGGTTTTTTACTTATCATCAGAATTTTTCAGGGGAATCATCAGTAATGATGGCAACCCCTTTATTAATCAAATAAATAAACAAAAAATAAATCAGAATTTTTAAGGACATTTTATGATAATTTTCTGTTTTAAATTTCATTTGAAATTCAAACAAGAAATTAAATAAAATCAATTTAAAAATATTTTCTCTTCTTTCTTTTGCAGCTTAACATGCTAATGAGGCTTCAAGAGGCTGCCAACTACACAAATAACCAGGATCAAGAATCGGATTGTGCTAGTCTCGACTCGAATATAACGCAAGATAGTTTTGCGGGAGGCGATTAAATAAACTAAAAAAAAGTCACTGATTTTAGAATCTTTTTTTTTTCATTCTTTAATAATTTTACAAAGTTCTAATATCTTCCCAAAAAAAATGTATTTTTTTTTTATTTTCTGTGTTGTTATTTGAAAAAAATATAAAATGATTTATTCGAAAAGATGAAAAAAAAATGTAATTTCTTAGGCAATTTTTATAGATGAATAATTTTATTTTATTTCAAATTAACCAAAAAATATGAAGGAGCTTCTCGAGTTTTGAGGTAAAATGAAAGTTCTAACGTCCATGAGTGGTTTTTTATACAAAATAGTTTTTTATCCTTTTTCTCTCACTTTTAAACAAAACAAAAAATATCCTAGAGTTTGATTTTTCACTTGAGTTACATTGCTAGATGATGAAGAATGAAAAGAATATCACTCAAATACATAACATTTATACCATTTTGACTCATTGCATCATTGTACTTCCATTAAAATTTAATAAAAAAAAACTTTACCACTAAATAATAGTATTTACATCAAATTTAAATTTATAAAAAAATGAATACTGTGGAAGAATCATTACTTAAGATTTACAACTCATCAAAAAAAAATAGCTACAATTATATCTATATATACCTACTAAAAAAGAAAACAAGAATAAAACAATAATAAACTTAATAACAAAATAAAATAAAGATGGAAACGAATTCGCATAAATTTTATACTTTCATAAAACAGTGCTTGGAATGAGATGATAAAAAGAAAATAAAATAAAATAACTTATACTCTTCATAAATGAATAAAAAGTGTATATAATGAGGACAACATAATTTTGTTTCAATAATTTAATGAAAACAAAAAATATAACATTTCCAGCATATTTTTTTGAATGTGTTTCTCTCTGACTCCTTTTGACCCTCCACCTCGAGACATTCGCAAAATGTAGGTTCGTCGTGAGATCGATTTATGGAAATTCAAAGTAATTAACTTTCAAGGAGTTCCACTCTATGTATGAATTTGCAAATATTTTACAAAAGATTTATTTATTTTGAGACTATTTCGTCGTGATTTTGAACATTTTGTGTTTTTTTTTTGTGCTTTGGAATGATATTTGTAAGGAAATAGCTACAAGACGAGAAATTAATATTTTGACAAATAAATAATTATTTTGCGACTAATGAGGTATACATAAGGTCTTATTTAATGATCAGATTTTTTTTAGTCACGAGAATGTCCTTTTTTATCAGGAACAATTTCAACAATAGCTGTGAAAATGTTTAAACAAAAACTCTCAGAAGTAAAAATTCTTATAAATAAATCTAAATTCTAATAAATTACTAAATCAATCATTCAAATTGATCTCAAACGAATTCTTCAAAACAAGCGTGGATGTGTGAATGAATGAATGAATGAAGATAACACAACCATAGAAAAATGCGTGTAAAATACGTGAGTAAATCAGCTGTTTAGTGTGGGTTAGAAAGAATTAATTCTCGTCTTCTTCTCGCTAAAAAAAGTGATTTATTTGCTTTATAGGTGAATTTTAAATTTCAAATTCTTCTTCAATAAAACGTATTAAATGTTAATGGAGGAATAGTGATAGAGTTAATTGTGAAAAATATAGATAAAGTTGATTGATTCGAGTTTTTTCTCCGGTACTTAACAACATCGTCGCAACATCGTCTTATTGCCAAAATAAAAATATTAAATTCTTTACCAACACATGCCAAAGGCCACATTCTACACAGAAAGTTGTGGGATTCAGTGCTGAGTGCCTTCGCAGAGTGCTCGAGACGTTGTTTAATAAAATTTAAATCGAGTACAGTTGAGCCTCGCATTACGCCCTTAATTTTTATTTTTCAATTAATATTTAGATCTTCTCGGGATGCTAGAAATGATAAAAATTAGTTAGATCGATAGTTCAGTTAATAAAGGATCGGAAGCCCCTGATAAGTCATTTCGGAAAAGTCCTAAACATCTAATAAGTTTTTTTTCCTTCTTTTCATTAAAAGATATTTTTAAAAAAAATTCAATATTATTAAGTTGAGTTAGACAAATAGAATTAATTAGTGAATCTATTTTGTAGAGAAGTCTCCAGTTTCCAGCTGTCTAAGCTTTATTCGTTTAAATTATTTTATACAAAATAACACTTCGTTTAATTTAAAGGCTTCTTCAGGATCTTTAATAAATTACCTGCAAAAAAATCAGGAGTCAGAAAACAACGGCTAATAAAATCAAAGAAAAGTAAATAAAGCTTACATTACTCAACGGAGCTAGAATAAAGTTGCCTAAGAAAAAGTTGCAGAGCGGAAAACTCTAAGAATATGACTTGTACTGAATATATGTCGTTGAAAATTTTGAGCTCTTATTAAACCCTTTTTTGACTATTTTTCCCCTGTTTTCCCTAAACTTGTTAGATGACAACATAAACCGCTCACAAGGATTTTTTTTTTAAATTAACCATTTATTCAAATTTATTTCTTTTCTTTCTTTTGCACAGAAATTCCTCCAATTTAATCGTTGTACTTGTGCACCATCCTCCCCTATAAATTCACCCACCACGGTAACAATGTTAAAACTAAAAACTTACAAAAATCACGCACTATAGTTGAGGAATTCAATTTTTAAACCTACTTGAGCCCACTCAACTTCAGCAAATAATAATAAATCCACCATAGCTGATGGCAAACTGAGAAGCAGATCATAAAATACAAACGACCGATTAGAGCAATTTATAATGCTGATTAATGTGTGTGTTTGCGTTAGTTTAGCAAACTTCTCATACACCACGATGAGGCAATTAAATCGCAACTTCCATGCAGTCCAATCACTTTCAATTTCTTCACAAAATGTAACCGATCCACAACAGATTCACTTTTAGCAATCTCTTCGTGCATTATATTAAGAGTAGCTCGTGGTTGTTGATTGTTGAATGCAATGAGATCGCAACAGAGTTACAAATATGGGGAATTTTGCGGTGGAGCAGTGTGTTGGTGCTCCCCACATGCTGCTCGTGATAAGAGCGAGGTGCTATCAACTAGCTCTACTCTCGTGCCACGACAGCCGGTGCGGGGTGTACGAATCAGTCGGTGGTTGGCAGTGCCATTGAAAGGGAATTTATATCTCGCAGGAATTCCGCGTGTGTGCGATGCAGAGAGGAATTGTGGTCGCGTGGCGGGAGAAGAAGCCCCTTGGCGGAATCTCCTGTATTTGCCGCAGATGGTATCAGAGTGAGGGTGGTGTGTATGGATACAGGAGCAAAGTGAGGAAGTCCTTTGTGGGTGAGTACACGGTGGATCTCTCTCGTAGAGCCCATTATGCAACCAATAGTGCCACCGATGTTCCCCCATCTCGCACTCTTATCTCTCTCCCCATCCACCCATTCTGACGACGACGATGAATTATTTCAATTGGAACTGTGTGTGCCGCCGATAAGGCCTCCTCGAGGAGATAGAGATAATACGATGGCTTTAAGGCGAATAGCACAACGTATATATTGCTCTTATGTTGCTGCAATATGTTGCCCCAATCAGAAGCTCATTAATTGATGATACGCTCTAATTTTCCTCCCTTGTCTCTCACCCTCACGCGCCAATTTAAAGTTTCCGAGGATGTACTCAGTGCCAGGAATCGTCACAGCAATGTCTACCGATGGGTGGAAGCATACCGAAGTCATGGCCATAATTTAGCTCAAGTTAATCCCGTGGATTTTACCCGCAAAGTTCAGTAAGTAAATTTGTTTGTTCCTCAAGAATAAACTTTCACCATCATCGCACATTCTGTGAGAAGGTGATAGCAGTTGCTCTTTATCAGGGACGAAAGCAGGTGTTTGGGTGTCTAAACACCCCCTTAAAGTTCAGAAAGTTTTTGATTTTATTTTAGAAACTTTAGAGGTCAAAACAACAAATCATAAAAAGAAAAAACATTGAAAAATTTTTAACGACGTTTAAAAAATAAATATATGAATATTTTATTTTAACGTTTTTAAAATAATAAAGAATATTTTTTTTACAAGAAAAAAGTAAAATTATTTTTAAGAGAAATTATTCATCAATTTTCCACTTTCTTATCCTCACTTTAAATTTATAAATGAATCAAAAGAGATTTTTCTATAAAATCTTTTTATTCTTAAAAAAAAAAGTAAAATCATCCACACGTGAAGAAGTTCCTTTATATTATTCTTTAAAGATCTCAAGAAGCATAGAAAAGAAGTAAGAAGAGCATTAATGAAAAATTTCTAAAGCACGCAAACATTATTGCAGAACATTCCCAGAATTAGAATTCAGCAGATACGGCCTGAGTGAGATGCAAGAAGTGGAAACTCATGGGATCATTAGTGGACTTAGTGGTGTGATGACTATCAAGGATCTGGAGAATGCACTCAAGAAGATTTACTGCGGTACAGTTGGGGCAGAAATAAATCATATTGGTGTGAGTTGAATGTTCAATGAGATTGTTTTTGGGGAGGAAAATTTAATGGAAAATCCCATGGAAAATTAATATTTCATCCAGTCAGAGCATAAGAAAGAGTGGCTGAAGGAGAATTTTGAGCGAATCCGTGCAAAGAGGCTGACCAAGGATGAGAGACGCGAAATTGCTGAACTCATGATTAAATCACAGAGTTGGGATAATTTCCTGGCCACGAAATTTCCCACCGTGAAGCGCTACGGGGGTGAAGGAGCCGAAAGTATGCTGGCCTTCTTCCGGCAAATACTCAAATCATCCGTTCGAGGTGAGAAGCTTTTTCTTTTGAAAGAAAATTCTTTGGAAGAGAAATTATTCTAAAATCTTTTTCAGATGACATCAAGCACATTGTCCTGGGGATGCCTCACAGGGGGAAACTCAATCTTCTCACGATAATGCTGCAGACAAAGCCAGTGAAGATATTCCACAAGTTCAAAGGAAATCCGGAATTTCCGGCTGATGCTAAAGCCATGTGCGATATTGCTAGTCACTTCCGTAAATTCCACCACTTAATCCTCCACAAACTTCCGAATTTTTTAAGTAATTTTAACAAATTGATTTTTTTCTGTACTCCCGTAGATGTTGCTGAAACATTGAATGTTGATGGGAAGGAAATCAATTTCAGTATGCCCCACAATCCCTCGCATTTGGAGGCTGTGAATCCCGTTTCAATGGGCAAGACACGCTCAAAGCAGCAATCCCTTCGCGATGGAGCATTCGGGGAGGATGACACGAAGGAATTCTCTTCGGAAGCTCTCAATCTTCAACTACACGGGGATGCTGCATTTCCCGGGCAGGGAGTAAATCAGGAGTGCCTCTTCATGACTGGAACCCCACATTTTGATATCGGTGGGACAATTCACATGATTGTTAATAATCAGGTAAGAAGAGATTTTATTTAAAAAAAAAATGATCATTTTGATCAAATTCTCTGAATAGTTGGGATTCACAACGCCGAGTGATCGTGGAAAATCAAGCCAATATTGCTCAGATTTAGCCAAATCCATCGATGCCCCAGTTTTCCATGTAAATGTCGATGATCCTGAAGCCCTGACGTTGATCACTGAACTGGCCTATGAATACCAACGAGAGTTCCGCAGTGATGTCTTCATCGATCTAAACTGCTTCCGGCGATGGGGTCACAATGAATTGGATGATCCCACCTTCACCAATCCGGCACTCTATCACATCATCCACAACAGAAAGTGAGGAAGATTTCCTTTTTCCACAAAGAAAAACAAATCCTTGAAACGTTCAAATGGATTTATCTTCCAGATCTGTTCCAGACAAGTACACGGATTACCTTGTGGCTGAGAATGAAATGACGCAAGAGGAAGTGAATAAGATTGCAAAGGGACACGCTGACTTCCTGACCAGCGAGCTAAATCAGGTGAATACCTACAAACCCGATAGTTGGTATTTCCGGAAGCAATGGTCAGGAATGAAGCAAGCAGGAAGTGAGATAACTGTCTGGGATACAGGACTGGATTACTCCCTCCTTGGCTACATCGGTGTCAAGAGTGTAGCCTATCCGGAGAATTTTGTGAGTAAACTCAAGAAAAAAGTCTTTTCCTTAGAAAAAAATCTCAAAGAGGATTCTTTTTCAGGCTATTCATCAACACCTGGAGAAAACTCACGTGGTAGGAAGGATTAAGAAGATCAATGATGGTCGCATAGACTGGGCAACAGCCGAAGCAATGGCATTTGGAAGTTTAATGTACCAGGGACACAATGTACGGCTAAGTGGGGAAGATGTGGGACGTGGAACATTTTCCCATCGACATGCCATGCTGGTGGATCAGAAAACCAATGAAATCCACATCCCACTGAATGCCATGGAAGGTGGTTTAGGGGGAAAGTTGGAGCTTGCCAATAGTCTCCTGTCGGAGGAAGCTGTTCTTGGCTTTGAGTACGGCATGGCCATTGATAATCCCTACAATTTAATCATCTGGGAATCCCAGTTTGGGGACTTTTTCAATGGAGCACAAATTATCTTTGATACCTACATCTGCAGTGGGGAAAGTGAGTCTCACCCTCACAAATTTCTTTAAAAAAAAACTAATTAATGAAAATAAATCTCTGTTCTTACCAGCTAAATGGATGATCAACAATGGACTCGTTGTGTTGCTTCCACATGGCTACGATGGCGCAGCTTCAGAGCACAGCTCATGCCGTATTGAGAGATTCCTCCAGATGACGGATTCAAGTGAAACACAGCCGGATGGTGATGATATCAACATCCAGGTAATCAATCCAACAACTCCTGCACAGTATTTCCATGCACTTCGACGACAAATTGTACGAAACTTCCGGAAACCTCTCATTGTGGTATCACCCAAAGTCCTCTTGCGCCTTTCTGAAGCTGCTTCAGTGCCTGATGACTTCAAACCTGGAACACACTTCCTCCCCGTTCTTGGGGACTCTTCCGTGAATCCGTCTGATGTGAAGAAAGTCATTCTGTGCTCTGGGAAGCACTACTATAACCTCCGAGCTGAACGGAAGAATCGTGACCTCAAAGATGTAGCTATTGTTCGAATTGAATCCCTCTGCCCCTTCCCCGTTCACGAGCTCAACAGTGAGCTGGATAAGTACAAAAATGCCAAAAGTAAGTTGATTTTCATTGTAAAAAATTCACAACATTTGAGAATTTATCCGTTACGCCGCCATCTTTATTTTTTAGGCTTCATCTGGTCGCAGGAGGAACATCGGAATATGGGAGCGTGGAGTTTTGTGAAGCCACGCTTTGAAAATCTTCTCGCACGGAAAATTAAGTATTCTGGGAGGTATATTGCTGCCACTCCAGCTGTTGGGGTTGGTTCCTGGCATCAGCAGGAAGCTCAGTACGTCGTAACGGATCCCTTTGATGCTAAATGAATCCATTGCGCTATCTTGGATGAATTTATTTGATTTAATGTCTCACAAAATAACCAAAAATCGCAGCAATATTTTATAAGCAATACTATGAAAATTGAGCAAGAAAAAATGTTTAAAAAAAATTAAATAAAGAATTTTATTTTTTGAATGAATGCTTTGGTCTCTTTTTTTTTATTTTTAAACCTTTTAAACACTATTCCAAGTTAAAAAAAAAACAAATTGCTTATTTTTGTATAAAAACGTTATTTTGAGGGAAACTTAAAAATTTTTTAAATCTTCGAAAGAAAATTGGCGCAAATCCGAAAATTTCCGAAGCTAAAGCGCATGCAGCAACAGCTGTCTCAACGAACGATTCGAAGTTAAAACGAAAAAAACCTCCTCTAAACAAAATAGTTGTTTAGATGTTGCGAGTGAGTTTTCATTAGGACTTTTCACCCCCAAAGCAAACAATGTGGGTACTTTTAATCTTGAAACTGATAACGATATTTATTGTGTGTGACGGAAAGAATTTATACAATGGTAAGGATGATTTATTTGCTGATAAAAATGAGATCTCTATGGGATCTAACCTCACTTTTATTTGTATTAGTTGACTTTCTCGAGCCTGGAAGCTCGATTGAGGTGAACCCCGGGCCCCCGGGACGATTGGGTTTCTCAGCACCGTCAATGAGGATATTCTGCTACCGGGGACGCCCAAAATTTGCCCTACATCTCTTCCATTCAGTCAATTTCTTCCTGGACATTCAGGAGGAAGACTTTGTACAGTATGTTGGATCAACGCCGGAAGAAGTTGAGAGTCACCGGGATAGTCAAAAGTCCCTGTTTTCCTTCAATTTGGGCTTTTCGAAGAAGCGCAATCTCCAGGTGCATCCCTTCAATCAGACTTGCGTGGGAATTGAGACTTTTGAATCGTACAAAATTAGTTTGCATCTCATCCGTTTTGACCTCTTTAAAGTCCTCCTGCTCTGCATTGGCACCTTTATTCTCTTCTCTGCATCGCGCTTGAGTGAAAATGCCCTCTTCTACTACATTTGCGGCGTCACTCTGGGGATTTGCGCCTCCTTCCTCCTCCTGGTTTACTTTGTCAGCAAACTCTTCCCACAGCGACCACTAATGTGGGGAATGATGGTTGGTGGATGGGGGCTGGGATTTGTCTTTGGCAAGTGGCTCCTTGAGAATCTTCAGATGATCTTTCTTTCGTATCAAACTTATGTGTTTTGGTACGTTGCTGTGATGGGCTTCTTGAGTTTCGTGATATGTTACCGTTATGGACCGCCAAAGGATCAAAGGAGTAAAAATCTCATCAAGTGGGGCCTACAGATGCTGGCAATCTGCATTGTCTACCAGTGCAGTCACTACACTGAGCTCGCAATGGCCATCAATGTTGCCCTGGTGGTCATTTACTACCTCCCAAAGGGCTGGATTGCACGCGGACGTTCCTACTACAGGCGCAAATTCCCCCCGAAGCGTCGGCTCCTGACAAGCGAGGAATTCTACGAGGAGGGTGTCCGGGAAACAACACGAGCCCTCGAGGAACTCCGTCAGTACTGCAGTAGTCCGGAATGCCGACAATGGCGAACGGTGCTGCGCTTAAAGGATCCATCGCGTTTTGCATCCTTCATGGAGGGCTCATCGCATCTCATGGACAGCGAAATACTCGACTACGAGACATCCCAGGTGGACATCTCGGACGATGAGAACGTCAACGGAGGCGATGGGAGTGAGAATGAGATCAGCGAAGATGATTCAGAGACTGAAGCCAATCGTGAGGTGGCCAATGGG
The DNA here is from genome assembly GCF_024334085.1 of Lutzomyia longipalpis. Classification (NCBI taxonomy): domain Eukaryota; kingdom Metazoa; phylum Arthropoda; class Insecta; order Diptera; family Psychodidae; genus Lutzomyia; species Lutzomyia longipalpis. Next base: position 9,678,610 of record NC_074708.1, on the reverse strand, counting down.
TTCAATCGGTGGAATAGATCAGCAGCAAATGCCAGCGATGGGAGGCTCAGTGCGAGTATCCTCAGGGCCAGAGGACGTGCCAACAAGTCGCATTTTCAGGATGACTAAAAAATCATCTGAGGTCTTAAATTTTGTTTTTTATTCATCTGAAAATTCAATTGATTTTGAGAATTAAGGCTGGAGCTTGAATTAGGGGGCCTTCAATGCGTTAAAAGGAGAGATTAAAAGCCTTAGAAAGTGTCCTAAAATAAGGTTTTCTTGAAAATCGATTAAATAAATTATTATTCAATTGTCTCCTTTTGTTTTTTATTAATTTTTAATTAAGTTTTAAACGATTCAGAAAGTTTTCAGTGTTTCAGTCAAAATCGTTATAACGGAAATTTTTGAATTTAATCAAATTGCAAAATTACATTGGTGTGAGGGGGATACTACTAGTTGAAGAGCGAGTGCGAGAATAGAGGTGAAATAGCACGCGTAAAATATATCTCCGCCTCTCTTCCTCTCACACTCTAAACACACAGCGCCATGCAAGCGGTGCTTTTAGGAACTACAATAAACATACAAAGACTGTTCAGAGGAAAAAAAAGCATCATTCGCTGCGATTTGTTTGCAAGGTAAAAACTACCTTTTCACCACCTGTTTAGCTCGAAGACACCACGCAAAAGGTAACTAGTGCTCTGAGAAAACTAATTTATCAACAAATAATATGATTATTTGAGGGAAAAATGCATTTTTTGTGATTTTCTCCCAAAAGGATTTCTTGGAAAAAGAAAAATGTCTGAAACGTCGAGTAATTGCGATGCAGCTGAGGAATCCTTCCAGGACGCCATGGAGAGCATTGAGACATCATCATGTGCTAGTGATTCAACAGATACAGATGATACGGAGCAATTAACAGCGGATTTTGAGGTGTTGAATCTCTCATCTCCCGATGAGGAAGCCACCAAATCCCCCGTGGAGCGTGAAAGTCGCAGTACGGATTCGTGGGAGAAAGTCGATGAGGATGATGTTCTTATCCTGGAGGAGACTATTGTTAATTTAGATGAGGAAAGTACTCTTGACGCGACGCAGGAAACCGTCGTTGTTCAAGCTCCTGTTGCTCCAATTGAAGCCCCAGTGGCTCCAATCGAAGCTCCTGTTGCTCCAATCGATGCCCCAATTGCTCATTGTTCCCGGGATGATCCCCAAGCTCCTGGGGCATCTGCTGCACCTCAATCAGCAGCACCTGCTGCGAAGGAAAGTACTTCTGGTGAGGAGGTGAAGCCTAAAAGTACGTGTAGGCCAATTGAGGAGTGGAAGAAAATCGCAGAGAAATACGAACGTGCTAAACAAAATAGTCGTGTCCACGAAAGTATTCAGAGGTATTTGTATCTGTTGCGTCAGCGCTCCGTTCAGGATGAACTTGACGACACCGCCAGTTCATGTTCATCCCATGACAGTGAATCGGATGACGAAGAGATTCGCGAGAATATTGCTACCTTAATGCGGGAAATGATGAAAAATTCCCGAAGGCACAGGTATCCAGAAAGAGGCAGAATGAATAGCGTTATCCACCGAGCTGCAACAGCCGCTGAAACCCTCAAGATTACTCTCCGTGGGCACTATAGCTTTGACATAATCTCATGCACCCTGGCAGTGCTGGACAAGGTCACGAAGGATTTGTGGGTGGAACGGACTCTATCGGGTGGAAAGTCGGGTTTGGGTGAATTCGTCACGTTTCTCCATACACGAGCTTTACTCGCCAAAGATGAGGATTTTAATACAAAAGGAAAGCCATCAGGAGGAGTAATTCATTGCTATTGCTGCAAAAATGTGCACAAGATGTTTGGATGCGAATTCTTCCGAAGCCAGGATGTTAATATGCGCTGGCGAATGGCCAAGGATAGCCGTTTGTGTTCAAACTGCCTCCAAGGAAGGCATCCCGTGAGTGAATGCAGGAGCATCAATAATTGCAAATCCTGCAACAAGCGTCACAATACAATCCTGCATAAGAGCGTAGAAGTCCGAGCACAAGCTCGCAAGTTACGTAGAATGCGTAAGAAGGAAGAAAAGAAGAAGGCAGCAGAGGAAGCAAGGAAGAAGGAAGAGGAGGAAGCAAAGAAGAAGTCAGCGGAGGATGCTGCAGAATATTATCGGCAGTTTGTAGAAGAGCTTCTAAAGGGTGAGAAATCCCAAAAGCCAGCAACTTCCAAGAATCCCTTCAGACCCCCGAAGTCTTCTGCTGGAAATTCCAAGAAGGACACTCGTAAAGCTGAGCAGGATAACAAGAAAATGGGCACTTAATTCTACTCTACCTGCAAGAAAGGTAGAAAATGACCTGAAATGTAATTTTTGTGTTCAAAATATTTTTTTTTCTTCGTCCTAAAATAATTGACAATGAACTTATTCTGCATGAGAATAATATTTTTAATGCCATGAAAACTTTCTTACGACTGAAATCTCTTAATTCTTTTTCTTTATTTTTTTTGAAATTAAGTATTTGTTAATGTAGAGAGAATTATGTAAAACGAGAATTACATGTAATAAATAAAAAAGACTAAATAAAAGCGATTAAAAAGAATTTATAAAAAAAATCCTTTTAAAAATCAATTAAAGAAATGAAAAATGAAGAACAGACCCAACTGACCAATGAAAGGTGCCTTTTTGCAGCATTGTGAGGGAACCCTTTCGCAATTTCGATTGCGTATCTGCTGAGAGAGGGATTTATTGGTCAACAAGAAGGATTATTTTGGGGTCGGGGAATTCGCGCAGCTCTTTTGCACGTGCAAAATGCGAAAGAGGCGGACTGCGTGCATGTGGACCAGCCCATTTGCAAAATTTTATTTCTATCCCCTCGTCTAAAACAATCCCTCACGCATGTAGTTCACATGTGGTAGGCAAATTAGTCCTCTTTCTCTACAAAGTAATGCGGCCAAAATGAAGAATAATCTTTTATTCGTAATTTTGTTGTGAATATTCGGAATGTCCGAGAAAATACTTTAAAAATCTGATAATAAAAAACTTTAAATTTTCTTAAATCTACTTTAGTTTTTTTTAAAGTTATGCTAAAGTACATTCTAACAAAGACTCAGTTTTTTTTTGGTCTAGCTCTAATTTTTCTAATTTAGGCTCAAAATAAAAGCTTCAGTTTTTTAGTTAGATTTAAGTCTTTTAAGCTAGATTTAGGTTTTTAAACCAGGTTTAAGTTTTTTCATTTCGGCTAAGCTTAAGTAGATAAAGCTAGGCCAAACTTTTTAGTAAATCTAAGTTCTTTTGAGCTCGACCTAAGTTTTTTAGGTCAAGCTTTATTAATTAGTTTTATGGCTATACTTAAATCCTAAATTTCCTAATTTAGGCTTAAATTTTTAAAGTTTGGTCTAAGTTTTATTTTTCTTAAATCAGGCTTTAGTTTTCTTTTATTTAAATACCTAGGCATCAATATTTTAAAGGCTAGACCGAAGTTTTTAAAGCTAATTTTATAGACCAAGCTTAATAAGGTCAGGCCTAGGTTTTTAGCAAAAAAAATCAAGTTCTTTTAAGCTAGGCATAATTTCCTAGGATAGGTTTTTGTTTTCTTAAGTAAATCCTTAGATTTTTAGACTAGGTTTGAGTTATTAAAAAACAAAGTAAATTAGGCTGAATTTGTTTTTAAACAATTTTAACGAAATTTAACTACGCGAAGACAGCCATATTTTGTACATAATTTAGATCGTGTTTTGAGTAATTTCTTTCCTTCACTCTTGTAGGTTTTTTCGCTTTCTACAAAATTTTTCTAATTTAATTTTAATTTCTTTTATGAATTCATGACACGAATAAAACTGAATAGACTCCTTTCAAAACTGATTTTTGTAAAAATGATCAAAACTCGTACTCTTACCTTTCTCGGACTCATTAAATTGCAAAAGTAAATGCAAAATTTAGAAAATCTATAGAGTAAAAAAAACCTTCCTCTTAAGTTGATGAGCAATATTAGTTCTGTGGGCAAGACAACTCGGTGAGAGATCAAAGACATTACCACGAACAGAGAGATGATGAGATGATATAAATAAACTTCCGTCCTGCCACCACGGGAGCCGGCTGTGGAAAATGCAAAATAGACGACAAGCAAGGTGTGAAGGATGGTGAGATAAGGTACCTACATATAGAATAGATATTATGAAGATGATGCGGGTTGAATAACTCACACGTGTGATTTGAAGCGGTCTTGAACCTCTCAATCAACGTTGAAAGAAAATAAACTGCTTTTGAGTTAAAAATATAAATCACGCATCTTGTCGTTCGAAAGCTGTGCCTTGTCGGGAGGAAGAAAAAAAAGAAAGCCCATTTTCCAACTGATTCAATGGAAAATTTATCTCTTCTCTTCCAATAAATCTGTTTGCCCCAAATTTCAGCCCAACTAAATGCTCTCAACTCAATCTGTGGAAAAAAAGTTATTTAAAAAGATTTCTTTTTCAAATTATTTTGATGTGTTAATGTATTTTTTTCTTGTATATTTTCTTCATGAGGTAACAATTGACAAAAAAATGATTATAGTGATGCACTCGCTTATCTTTTATGTATATATAATAATTTTCCATTCTTTCGCACTTCTGGTTTCTTTCGTGTTTGAATCTATTTCATTTTTTTTTCTTTAATGTAATTTACGTACAGTCGTGATCGTGCAGTAGGACCGTCGTCAAAAAAACTTCTCCGCGGTAAAACGGCTTCAAAATGAGGAATTTTGCCTTCGTAGTAGGACAATTGGTATCCTACCTTTCCAATAGTACTAATTGTCCCACTGCGAAGACGAAATTCCTCATTCTGCAGCCGTTTTACCGCGGAGAACTTTTTTTGACGACGGTCCTACTGCACGATCACGACTGTATATCGAATACTCTTCAAATATACACAAAAATATATAGGTAATAAGTACAATAACTTTCAGTATTTTTTTTGTAATAGTATTTTGTAAGGGTTTGTAGGCATTTTATATCATTCAAAATATAGATATTAATTAATAAACATAGGGTGTCCCAACAATATCGATTTTTTTTAAATAAAATAATTCATTTTTTTAATCTGTTCATTAATTTAAAGAATTCTTTTATAAAAAAAATATTTAAATGCTTTTTAATAGAATATTAGGAATTAGAATATCTCAATTTAATAAAAAAAGTAAATTTTAATAGAGTTTTAAAAACACTTTAAATTTTTAAAGCCTGAGAAAACATTGACAGTAAATTTATTTATTTTCTTCACCAGAAAGAGTCAAAACTTTAATTTTAAAATTTCAGTCGATTTCAAGAGTCTAAATGGGTTAAGATATTGAAAATTTAGGATTTTTCAAATACACTGAAATTCAAAATTTAGAACCAAATCTCTTTTTCAGCCAAAAAAAATCTTTTTTATACAGAATGACCAGAAACTTTTGATTGGATTGAGATATCTGAAAATTTCTTCTGCCAAAAGATATGTAAACTTAAAACGCTTTATTTGCTTTTTAATTCAAGTCGATACCTTAAAAAAATTGTAACCGCTTGAGATCAAAATGTAAACGTTATCTTTTGATAGGAAAACTTTTTTCTAAACCTTCAAAACGTTTTTAAGTTTGTTAAATAATTTAATATTTGACTTAATTTGATCAAAAGATTACCTTTCAGACATTTTATGACCAATTATTCAAATATTTTATTATAATTTTTAAATAAAATCACATATTGCTATGATAGGCTGATTTGCGTTTATTTGAGATGAGAAGCAGTATATCTATCATGGATAAAACCCTTATTTTACGTTTTAAGCTCTAACGCCTACAATTTTCAAGATATTGAATTGAATTAAAAAGCAAATAAAACTTTTTGAGTTTACGCATCCTTTTCTGCTAGAAAATTTCACATATTTTAATCAAATTAAAAGTAATCAGCAGATAAAAACTTGATCTAACTTCCTAATCAATCTATACATCCTTTTCTATTGAAATTATACATTTACCTTCCATTATTTTCTATAATTTATTCCTTTTATCTTTTCTTTAAAAACAAATTAATTATTTCTTGAGTTTTTTTTAATAATGTTAATTTAAATTAATGCACTTAACATGGGACACCCTAAAAATGGAATTTTTAACGTGTTTCAAAGAAGCTTTTAGCGAAATAAGCCACGCACGTCTTGAGTAGTACAAGAGATCAATGAAACGATCAAAAGAGAGAATATTTCCATCAAGACTGATGCATTGAGTTTAATAGCAAAAAGGGGAGACATTTTAGGCTTAAAAATTCTTTCAATTTCCAAAGTATTTCTTTACAAAAATTTTTTTTTAAAAAAACTCATGATAAACTAACTAATTATTTTTTTTCTGTATTTTTTTGCATATTTGAGTATGACATTGATTTATTCTTCGCTTTTTTTTCTGGGAGAACATGAAGGGCACACGAAAAATTTCATCAATATTTAGAGGGCAGATGAGTAGGAGGGTGGGTGGAAGAAATTGAGAAGTAGAAATATAAATCTTCTCTGGGAATTTAAATCCCAAAAGAATTCACACACAGTGTTATTGATAAAATACTTCCACCACATACAATAAATATTATGTCTCGTGAGATATTGAATTTATTACACGCCGTACTTGGGGTAACAATGAACCATCCCTCCGAAATTCTTCATTTTTTTTTCTTACGAACAGTCTCTGTGTGGTTTAGTGTGGTTCCTTCCTCGCTTTTTTTTGTTACAAAAAAGAATCCCTCAAACTCCTTCTTTTTAATATTTTTTTTTTTATCTTTGTCTGTGTTTTATGAATAATATTTCAAAATTTTACATCATACAAAATATCTTTTTGCAATTTTCATTTTTCTCTCTCTCTCCTGTCATCGTTTTATGAGATTTATAACAAGTGTTAGACGCTCTTTCGCTGTTTGAGTAAGAAAATAAACCCGCTTGTGTCGTATTTCATGTGCCTCAAATGATTTCTTTTGCTTTGCTGTTAGACACACTTTACACACAAAAAAGCCCTCACCCCGAAATGCTTTAGAAGAAAAATTCATGCTGTGAATTTTCTTTCCTATCAATTTTCTCGCCTTGAAACATTTTTCCTTTTTTTTCTTTAACAAAAATTGCACCACGTCCTGAATTGTTTTATTTTATTCCTTTTTCAACCACAAAAGATAACCAAATTGATGAAATTTTGTAATAAAAACTGATGAAATTTGTAAGAAAATAAAAACATACGAATTTTGTAGGTAATAAAAAGAGAAAATTTCTTTTAAAAAAATAGCACCAGAAGTAAGAGATATTTCTACCTTAGAAAAAAAGGTTTTCCTTGTAAAAAAAGGTCAATTCAAAAATCGAAGACAAAAGTTCTATAAAAAATTCTAAAATTTTTGCCCCATAAAGCATTACGAATAACTTAACAAAATACTGCGCTGAATTTTTTTAGCTGTGTTTCTTTCAGACACAGCTTTTGTGTACCGAGCAAAATCGAAAGTCGTCAGATCGGGCTCAAACTTGGGATGAGCACGAATTAGGGTCCCCACATTCCAAAAAACGTATGCGCCAAAAAAAATTTTTTTCCGGCCGGCCGGCCGTCCGTCCGTCCGTAGTATAACGCTAAATTGCGAGAGAACGGTAATAGATAGAGACTTGCGGTAAACGGCAAAGTTTAAATATCGACTGGAAGACATCCGATTATGATGTCAAATTTTACCCCCCACCCCCGCGTCCGCCATTTTGAATAACCTCAAAATTTTGTTTTGCTTATATCTCAGCCCCTGTAATAGCTAAAAATCTGAAATTTTTATATGTTGTAGGGGCCATCAAGACCTTTCCAACGATACCTTATTCTCGAAAATCGGTCAAGCCGTTTAGTCAATATGGCCGCCACAATTTTTCATCGAAAATCGACCATAACTCGAAAACGGCTTGACCGATTTTGATCAACCCGAGCTCAAATGAAAGCTCTCAACAAACCCTACAACTCTCTAGAACATCTGAAGTTTCAAAAATGACCGCTAGGGGGCCAAAAATCAAAAACAAAATTTTCGATGAGTTTTCGATGAATATCTCGAAAACGCCATTATCGATTTGCTTCATTTTTTGATATGTTATAGCTGACCATATTATCTAGCTCCATGCCAAAAATGAAGAAAATCTATGTCGCCGTTCTCGAGATATAGCCTTCCAAAGTTGGCATGTCATATCTCGGGTTCTACAAGTCCGATTTTGATCAACTCAAGTGCAAATCAAAGGTTTCGTGAAGCCCTACAAATGTCTAGAACATTGCAACTTCGAGAAATGACCGCGAGAGGCGCTAAAGTCAAAATAAATATTTTCGAAAATTTCGAACTCGAATATTTCGAAAATGCCATTATCGATTTACTTCATATTTTAATATGTTATAGTTGAGGTTAAGACATTTCCAACGATAGCTCAAACTCGAAAATCTATGGAGCCATTCCCGAGATATGGCATTTTAAAGATTTCTTGGGGGATGACTTTTCAACTTTTCCCGATTTTTAATGTATTTAAACAAATTCGCGTTCTAGTTTGCTCTCACAAAATTGGTACACTGAAAGAAACACAGCTCTCGTAAGCTTGGTCAGCTTACCCGTACATTTTCAACTTCTCTGCAAGATTCTTCTTTTCTAATTCCTACCTTATCGTGGTTAGTTTGTCATTTTTATGCAAAAAAACTCGATAAAATATTTGGCATTTAGCCACTATTTTAATTTACAATTTTAAATCGCTTTTAAAGCGAAAAGAAAAAAAAAGATTTTTTTTTTAATAAACAAATCCCCACGCAATGATTTTCTTTTAACAATTTTATGCTGCCTTTTACAGTACACGATGCTTCTTTTTTTTCTAATTTAATTTCTAAATTTCTTTTCTCACCTTTCTAGAGCCTAAAAAAACCATTTAAAAACGCATTTTATTCGCATTATCAGTCAGAATTAATAAATCGAAATATTTATCATTATATAAAATAAATATTTCAGCAAAACTCCTTCCCTCTTCGTACGGTAAAACTGAAGGAATATCAAGGTAAAAAAAAAGATTTTTCTTTAATATTAATTTGTAAAGAGAAAAAAAAGTTATAGCAAATAGACAATAATTATTATTCTAAATGTTTACTCATAAATACTTTTTTGTCACGTTTTTTTCTTCATTATATTACCTTCTCCTCTCGCATCTAGACACTAGAATAATTTATGTTGTGTGATAATATTTATAAATTATATATAATATACCATTTTTTTTAGTCAATAATTTTACACGAGATTGTGCTCACGGTGAGAACTCTCTCGAAAACAAAAGAGCCTCCCGCAATTTTTTCACTTCTTTTTTTTTAGTTTTTATCATTTTTGCACACTCAAACCTGTGGTCCGAATTTGCTGGTAATCTTGTGTGATGCACTCACAATGGCCATTTCATGCTTTGCATCGAGTTCGCAGTCATACAACCCACTGAGGGAGTCCAAGCTGAGAAGACGTGAACTTGCACGACTCGATATTGACGTATCATCCACATCTGGAGCATTGTAGAGGGAATTCACATCAGACAGGGCACCTTCGGCATCCGTTAGCCCTGCCTCATTGAGTAGGGAAACATTCTCCAGGCCAGGTTCATCTGTAATGTACCCAGCACTTTCAGCTCCACCTGCAAAGGAAGTTTTTATTTAAACTTTTAAATAAATTTAAAACGCAAAAAACATGAGGAAACATTTAGATTATTTTTTATTTAGTTTATTACAATTTGAGCTTCATAATTCGACTTTTTTTAAACAAAAGAATCATTTGAATGAAGGTGTTTATTCATTTTGTATGGGAACACACATCATTTGAGAAAATAATCAGAAGAAGCGAAATTTTGAAGGAAATTTAGAAACAAAGAAATCGCCAAAGAAATATCCATTTTTCCAAAGAAATTATTTGGGCAAAAGAAACAAAAAAAAATGATTCAAAAATTGTAAACAATGACGTCACGACTGGCTATTTTGTCTCTTAATGTGCCATGAAGCATAAAAATTCCCTGTTAAATGAAACTCACCAATAAAACATGAGCGAGAATGTTTCACACAATTAAAGACACAAAAACACAAAAGTGACGTCATTCTTTGCATTTTTAGGAAATTATTTGCCAACTTTTCTAATGAAAAATTCTTTTTAGCAATTTCTTATTCTTTTTTGATCCTCTTTAAGCTTATGCGTTTTCTGATTATTTATATATTGGGGAGATTTTCAATAGAGTAGCGAATAAACATCTTTTTGTTGCTGATTCATCATGTTTCAAAATATCAGAAAAAATGAGATTGTTTGATTTTTAAAATATTCAAAAAATATTTATTTTTAAAATAAAGCTTTGTTTTTTATCAAAATAAAGGTTCAATATGTTCAGAACCTTAATAAAAGTAATTTTATTGAAACTTTTGAGAAAATAAACCCTTTAAATAAAAATATTCAAAATCTTAAGAAAAATTTCAAATTTCTTTTAAAATATTTTCAAAATCTTCAAAAAATACTCGAAACACTTAAAAAGAAAAGAAAACATTCACAAAACGCGGAGAAATGGATAAATTACAATCAATTGATTCAACATTATCGACTCACCTGTAGCTTCTTCCCGGCACTCTTCATCACTCCACTCAGATTGACTTTCCAATTCGCAGTGATTCGAGTCCATTGATTGATGATTTGATGCACCATAATTCTCTTCGTCGTGATAAACCATCTCTCCCAACTCATCGTCCACCAAATTCTCCTTTGAGCCATTTACTTTTGCGCAATTCTTCTCCGTCACCGCAGCGGCCCCCACTTTGACCTGACGGTGATTTTCATGGAGAATTTCACATGATTCCGTGTCGGAAGTTTGCCTATTTATTTTTCAGAAAGATCCCAGTCAGAAAAAAAAAGAATCAATTTGCATGAATAAAAATATTTTTTTAGACTTACATTTGGCTCGATTCCGATGGATTCTTATTGCGGGTGATTTCCTTGATGGCCTCCAGGCCGACGGGGTGCTTGTTGAAGAGTAAACTATGATTGGACTTTGGCTCAATTCCCTCGAGTTCGTATTTTGTTTTATCGTGCTGCTGGTGATTTTGTTGCTGTTGGCGATTGCCTGAGTAATTCATTGGTGCGACATTTCGGCCATTGCTCAAATTATTCGCCTTTGCCGTGGATTCTTGGAGTAATCGCTGAATTTCACGCTCAAAGGGGCTCTTATTCTTTCCCCACGTGTCCACGTGGTACTCAAAGGAATTACACGATTCCCCCTTGTTGTGTGCCGTTGAGGCAGCTTGACTTTCGGTGGTTGAACTCACTTCGAGATCCTTCAGCTGACTCAGATCGATTGGACTGAGCTTGGGACTACTCGTGGGATCTGCTTGTATATCACAGGGATAGAGCCACTGAAGGGGATTCATTGCCTTGGCGTACTGATGATGTGCAACATGGGGGGAATTCTCTTCGTCCCCCTCCTCATTTTCCGTCGTCTTGGAGTAGCTTTCATCGGACGATGAGACACTCGGTGAGTGCGGACGCGAACTGAGATCATCCGTTGAGGACATTTCGCGATTATCCTCCGTTTCAGGCGGTGACTTCGGTAGGGGTTTCATGTAGCCCAATGATGCAACATGTGGCTGTGGCGGACTAATTTGCTGCTGAATGTGATGATGATGGTGGTTTATGAGGTTTGCCGGGCTTGCATAGCGCGGTGGTTCGTATTTTGGTGTACCATGTGCTTGTTGATGACTATGCGGATGCTGTTGCTGCTGCCGCGGAATTACCTTTGCCACTGGTGCCTGTTGCAGGAGATGCTCACTCTCACGCGAAAGAGAATAATTCATATTATTCAGATGATTCTTCACATTTAAATGATCTTTTCGCATCCCATTCTGCTGCTGCTGCTGCTGCTGATACTGACTCATCTGATGGTACGAATGATGGTGATTGTTGAAATTCTCTTTACCAATTTGATTATTAAATCCATCGCGTATTGTAAAATTCTCCCTGGCACTATTGTTGTACTCATAATTATTGATGTTTGGATTTTCGGTGATGTTAAAATTGTGATGATATGGCTGCTCGCGTGGCTTCTCATAGTTGTGCATACTAAAATTCTGCTTATACTTGTAGCTATCTTCACGCAAATTCTCCGAATGTTGCAACAAATTGGGGCTCTCGACAAAATTGTACGCCTCCTTCTTCACATAATTCTCATTTATCACATTCGGATGATAATTCTTCTCCACCACATTCATATCCGTGCGTTTCTGATAGTAATCATGATGATTTCCCGATGCATTTGAATGATTCGCCTGATTTGTCCCACTTATCTGATGCTGCTGCTGTTGCTGCTGATGGAGATTCGTTCTGGCACCCGGCATTGTACTTCGATACTCACGATCACCACCATTTAGCATATTTGTGTGTGATTGTTCACACAGGAAGTACGTTATCATGTCACCTTTTCCCTTCACCTTAATCTGCCCGCGGCATTTGAACTCAAAATGTGATCCCTGTAGACTATCGACAACTTCCTGTGTCACCTGTTAAAAAGATATCCAAAAAAAAACAGAGAAGGAAAACTCGTTTAATTCTTAACCTTTATTAATTCCCCGGAAAATCCTTTCGTACCTGTGTAAATCCTGGAATTCCCGTTGAATCCATCCTACTCGCCACATTAACTGTATTCCCCCAAATATCATACTGTGGCTTCCTTGCGCCAATCACCCCCGCAACAACGGGTCCCACATTCACCCCTACGCGTAACATAAAATTATTGTAGGAATTCTCATTGATATTCTGCAGTGTCACCCGCATTGCCTTAACAAATTCCAACAGAGCCGTCATATGGCGTCGCGTTGAATTGGGATCCGTCGAGATCATCTTGTAGTCCGGGATGAGCCCAACAGCCGCCATATACGTACTCCCAACTGTCTTTATCTTATCAATCGCATGAAAACGCTCCTGACACAGCAACTCATCGAAATCCGCAATAATCTCATTGAGAAGCCGCAAACATTCAACCCCCTGATTCGATCCATCGAGTTCCGTGTAGAATTCATGGAAATTCGGTACACTACAGAAGATCACACCAACTTTCGCATAGCTCTGATGATACAGCTCCTGCCCCATTGTTGAGATATTATTGCGAAATTGATTATCGAGAAAATGCGCCGCCACATGCGCCGGAAGGAGATTATAGAGGATTCTCTTATTTGACTGCTGCAACACAGCCATCTCCTTCTTCTCCTGCGACGCTTGGAGTTGCCAAATAAAATCCAATCGTGCCGTCCACTCAACTTGACGCCCATGCGCAAGTATTGTCACCATGAAGATTATTATTTGCGCAAGAGACATCGTATGTAAAGGTATTTCAGCATTCAAGCGCCCATCGTAGCAGGTGAAAATGTGCGGATGGGATACCTCAATGAAGAGCGCATAGGCAATTGTCATGAGTATCACGAGGGTACTCTTAATCAGTATTGGCAATCGCAGAAACACCGACACCGAGAGGAAGGCAAATGCCGCTGAAAGTGAAATGTATTGCGGCAGCATACATTTCCTGTGGCTATGAATGATTTTGTCCAACTCCATTGAATCTCCATCCACCATAAATTCATGATGTGGTCGCGCTGGTGATGCTGTTACATTCGGTGTGCATTTCATTTCAGCCACACACGTGAACTACAACGTATACATAATACAGGGAGTATGAGAGAGAGCGGGAGAGGTAGAGAGAGGGAGAGAGAGACTCTATGCGAGATGATAGATTGGCAATCTCATGGAAATGTTACATTATCTCATTCACGACATCATCGCATTAGAATCGCGATTTATCAATCATTTTCAATCTAATTATCTAAATTCAATTTATGGGCTTTTGATGGATTTTTAACAAGAATTTTCTAATCAGGGACGTAGCTAGAAATCTATTCTAGAGAGTGATTTTTCTTTTATAAATCTTTTTATAAGAAATGACACTTAAAATGGGTTAAAAGACAATTTTGTTACTTGATTTAGAAGGTTTTACAACTTTTTTGTCTAATTTTAACGTTTGACGTTTGTTTTCTAACGTTCGATGTTATTTTTTGAACGTTGAACGGACTTCATCTAATATTTGACGTTCGTTCTAACGTTTGAAGTTTATCCTCACGTCTAACGTATTTTTTTCTAACATTTGACGTTCCTTTTGTGCTCCACGTACCTCTTACAAAGTTTGACAGTCTTCTTTTAACGTTTGACATTTCTCCTAACTCCTTACACACTTTTAGCTGTGATTCTTTTTTCTGACATTTGACAATTCTTTTCGTTCAACATTTAATTAACATTTATTGTAACGCTTAAATTTCAATTTGATTAAAGTTTGACATTTCATTCCTATCACTTGACGTTTATTCGTACGTTTGACATTTCTTTTCTAAAGAATTGCCAATTTTTTTCGAAGCTTGACGTTCCTTTTCTAACGTTTAAATATTCCACATTTTAATCATTTTCCACGAATTTCTGTCTTGAAAATAATTCATTTTCATTTCTAATAAAAAACCCAATCTTGTAGGATATTTAAAGCCCCAAACACCCTCCCTAACTACGCCACTGTTCAAAATAATATTATTTTCCTTTAAAATTAAATCCTAATTAACAAAAATCAAACCAATAGCAATATTTCTGCTAAAAAAGACAAATTTCCATTAAAGCTTAAAGCTCGAAGAGAAAAAAAAAAGAAAGGAATATTCTTCTATTTGATTTGAGTTGAGGATTTGTAAATCCATCGTTTGATGGAGGCACAGAAGTGGTGTGATAAAATTACAAGGGCATAGGTATACATGAGAAATTTCACTTTGAGCTCTTACCACATTAACTTGACCCACGGAGTAGAGGAGAATGATGGTAAAGACGGTGATTGCCAATCGTAGAACGAAACTCTGCGACAAATCCCAGTAAATCCACTTCAAGCGTACAGCCAGTAAGAGCATGAGAATGGCACTAATCCAAATAAAGGCGGTGAGAAAGAGGAGTAGTAGGATGAGGGTACGTGGAAGAGCTGACACCTATTTGAAAGCACAAAAAAAAAAAATAAAAGAAAAAGGTGAGGCAAAAGGAAAAATTTTTCCCACCCACATTCCAAAGTTTTCTTTTTCTTTTCTTTTTAGGAAAAGGAATTTTTCCTACCACCCCCCGCCCTTCAGCGACACATGAAAACATACCTGAAGTGCTGCACTGAGAATCAATAGCAATATACTACATCCCATTGCTGTGCTGAACCCCAAATCGAGATCCTGCCGATATTGGCGCTCCTTGTCCTTGTCACGGAATTGCAATGTGATTCGTTTCACATGAACTGACTTGTCTCGATCGACGCTGCGTGCCTCAATGGCCTGTGATAAATATTTGTTTACACGATTTGTTGGCTGATGATAAACACTTGAGTGGCGCTTTTTAAAGGGCCGTTTAAACTTCTCGGTAACTTTATTCTGTGTAACGGGATTTCCACGGGAAAAGAAAAAAGAAAAAAAGAAGACACAAAAAATTAGACAAAACACAGACACGCACACAAAACTGAAAGAAAATATAATAATAAATTGAGAAGAAGCATTAAGGAAAATGATACGAGCAAAATAGAGAATAAGAAAAATTGTGCACAACATGCCCAAAAGAAAAAAAAATGAGCAAAAGAAAGAGAGAAAAACATAAGCATTTTGAAGACATTTTCACTTAAATAAATAATAAAAATATAATATCTAATAAAATGTGGGTAGTATAATATATTCTATTAATGCCGGTAATTCTTCATCTCACTTTTCCACTCTCTTTTCTTCTTTCCTCCTCTATCACATTTTTTTCCCTTTCATCTCATTTAACCATGAAGATGTTTTGTGAAGAGGAAGGATCCACTTATTCACATTTTCTTCCCATCAACTGCCCCTCATTGCCATAGGGCTTGTCAGCATGTTAGCTATACACTCCATATCTCAAGAGAGATGGAGAGCAAAATAAAGAAAAGTCAAATGGTTCATTTATTTTTCCTTCATTTAATACAAAAGTCCTTCTCTCTCACACGTTTTTGTCTTCACCTTAATTTACAACGGCAATACCCTCATTAAGCATTCTCCATGTATATAATTTTGAGGAACATGTATACGATTTAAATATGGGTGAGGTGAATGAGCGTACGAATGTAACGTGTTGTGATATTTAATCCATTCTTATAAAGTACATACTAAATTCTATCCCTTTAACACATTTTCCTTCTCATTAAACTCCCCACCTGTACCCCCATTTGCTCCCCTATAATTTCATCCCTCTAATTTGCATCTCATCTCAACCTTTAAAAGACTCTTCTCAAATGAGATGATTTTCTCATTAGATGCAAGTCTCTTTTTATTTTTTCATTAATGAAACTCAATGTCAATTCAAAGCTGTTGCTCAAGCTGTTACCTAACCGTGAAGAGAAGGTATATACATAAGATATTTATGGAGTTTGTTTTTCTTTTGGGAAAGTTAATTAATTTTCCACGTTTCTTCTTTAATCCTTCAAATAAACTGTCTTCGTGATCATTTTCTGGGTTAATTCATCTTGAAAAGAAGTTTAATAGTTCAATTATTTAATAATTAATTTATTTGTTGGACTTATGGAGGAAAAAGATTCAACAATTTTCCTTTATTTTTAATAAAATTAAATTACTAACAAGTCCTTAAAATCCTTCTCAATCATTCAATTATATGAGTAAATATATTAGAAGAAAATTTCATGAGAAATCATGGAGCTAAGAATTAGTTTTTTGTAAAAAAAATTTATTCGTAGAATGTCCTTAATGTATTTAGTAAAAAAGGATTAGAAGTTTGAAAAATTCCCGAATGATCCTTAAAATCTAAGAAACTAAATAAAGAGATCGATTATTCTGAAAAATACTTCTTTCTTAAAGAATTCTTTTCAGATTTTGTATTATAGCAAAAATATCCTTTGCAACACCCATTTTAGTCAAGACACACTCCAAAATTCCTATAATTATCATTCTTATAAAATTCCTTTCTAAATTCTTAGTTTATTCCATGGATATAAAAATTTCACTAATAAATAGACCTTTTTGCGTCACCCTAAAACCACACACAAAAAAACTTTGTAAAAATTGCATTTATCACTTCAAAAAAAAGCATTGCAAGGATTTAAATTCCACATGAAAGAAAAAAGATTTATAAAGAAAGGGATAAAAAGCTTGTGCTTTGTGATTTGTTGTGCTCTTTCCTGGAAAAGTTTTCCATTCAAGTGAAAATTTTGTGTGCAAAAGTGTTTGTTGAGAATTACAAAAAAAAATCCAACAGAGGTTTGTGCAACACACTTTAAAGATAAAAAAAATGTACAAAAAAAATAAGCAAATCCTCTGTTTCTGGCAGGTCAAAAGAGCAAGAGAGAGAGAGAAAGTTAAGGAAAAAATGAAAAATTAAAGCATATTCTCACTTTCTTCAACAAATCATTCAGCTGGTCAGATCCTTCTGAATCCAAGGGCGCATGAAGCGCTCTCTGCAGCTGTAACACCTGAGTTTGATAACAAAAATAATAATACAAAAAAATATAAACCAAAAATTTCGTGAAAGAAAAAATAAAGAAGAGAAAAAGCCCATCTGCCTTTTGATGTAAAAATTACATTGCGTAGTCCTGTGGTGTAATGAGACAAATTACTGAAGAATGTGAATATTAAAGTAAGAAATATTTTTAAAAAATTAAAAGAAGAAAATGCACAAAAAGCAAAATAAAAAAAATAATTCACTTTCACCTTACCACATTAAAGCACAATTAACTTTTATCATTTACGCAACGTTTTTCTCTATACTTTTCCTACTTTTCTTTCATTATTTCTTGTCTTGATAAAAATTTCTACAAACAATGCCTCTTACCATATCCTATAAAGAAAAAAAGAGAGAGAACAAATACCCAATGTTACCAACTACTTGTATAAAATAAAAATTAAAAATTCTACCAGAAGAAAAAGAAAAAAAATGAAAAATCCCGAAATTTTCCAGTTTAAATTAATTTTCTTTTTGGAAAATCCACATGAGTTTTGTCGTGTGAAAAAAGTTATTAAAATAGAGGGAGAGAAAGGGACCGAAGAATATTTAAAAGGAAGTAAGTAAGAAAGAAAGAAGCTTACCTTTCGTGATCCCTTGTCATTGAAATTTCCCGTAGAATTACTATTGGTTGCCGGATACGTGCCCGTGGCCATGTGAGAAAATGGAACAGGAACCGAATACTTGATGGTGTGGAGCAATTGGACGACAACATTGGATACATTGCGGAAGGACAATTTTCGCCGATTTGCTGCACCAAGGGCCGACCGGACGCCCAATGTATTGAGCATTAGCGGCTTCCGACGATGCGGCGGCGGCACAATAAAGTACGTATCGACGGAATTGTCACGCAAGTATGAGTCTCGTGTACCTCCATGACCCGCTTCTACTTCATATTCACCACTCAGCGCATCCAGTGTCTCGCTATTTTATTTATTTATTTATATTTGCACAACAGCAACGGTGCGAAAAAAGACAAATTAAAATTGAGTTGTTAGTAATTTGGTGGGTATATTTTATTTTTAGAATCTTCCCCCACCCTCTATATATGGTCAGCGTGACCAATATTATGTACCCATAAGCTACAAAATACATCCCGGTACCTATTTATAGAAACACCTGCAATCATGTGGAGTTATTTAATCAATATACAACCGGTATAGATGCGGATGGATGGTTAAGAAGAATTTAATCACCTTTAAGCAAAAGTTTTTCCTTTATTATTTATCTTCTACTAAAGACTTAGAAGAAAAAAAGGTTAATTTGAATTGATTTAATCAATTTTTTAAATAACTGTCTTAACTTTTATAGGAGTTTAAGATTTAATTGAATTTAAGTATTTTCTTTTAAACTCTTTAAAAAAAAGGTTTCTATAAGTAGACGATCGAGTGTAATTAATTCACATTGTTTACAAATTCAAATTTAAGTAAGAAAAGTAAAATAAAAAAAATGGTATACTTTACCGAGTAACATGGACACGTCCGGGCTCCCCACCAGACTCCATGTGATTCGCTAGGGTGACATCATTGGACCACACGTCAAATTGCCACTTCCGCAGCCCGAGAACGCCACAGAGTACACGTCCAGAGTGAATGCCAACACGCATATTGAGAATTACATCTGTTGCCTCCACAACGGATGCAATGGCATCAATCATATCCAATCCCATTTCAACGGCGCATCTTGCATGATCTGTTCGCGGTTCTGGGATCCCGGAGACGCAGTAGTAGCAATCACCGAGAATCTTTATCCGTAGACAGTGATTATCATTTGCCAACTGATCAAAACGCCCAAAGAGCTCATTGAGAAGGCGCACCAACTCTTGTGCACTACACTGCGACGCGAGTACAGTGAACCCAACAATATCGGCAAAGAGGATGCTCACATTTTCATGCTTCTGTATGTAGATCTTGTGAAATTGTCCCTCCACCGGGGAGAGAATATCATTCTTCATCTCCATGGCCACATGTTGCGGCAACACAGATAGCAACAGCCGTTCCAATTTCTCATTCTCATCCTCCATCTCAAGTCGTGCCGCAATGCAATTTCGCGTATCCAAAAATGCCCTCCTTTGGGCTCTCTCCATCATAATATTCACCACCAAACCCGTCACATTCACCCCAATGAACATGACAATATTTGCCGCCAGGTGATTGTATTCCATATATTGGAAGGTGCCCGTGTAGATTTTATAGCCCGTTAAGCCAATATGGATTGTCGGGAGAATAATGCCAAATATCACTGCTTCCCAAATTTGTAGGGGCATCATAGCATATGCTAAGAAGGTGACAAAAACTATTTGCCACACACCTTCCGCCATTACCTATCGGCACAATGTCACGTATTTAATTTTCTTTATAAAAATCTTTTAAGCTCTTTTCTATTTTTCTTCTATTTTCTTCAACACACGTGTGCAAAACAGAGATAATAATTCTTTTGCTTCTATCACCACATCGTCTCAACGCATAAACACTCAATTCGGTATAAGAGACCCCCATTTGGGGCGTTAAATAAAATTGTCATCTAACAATTAGGCAATTTTTATACGCCCCTTTTAGTCAACCATAGCGCATAATAACACAAACTCAACACTTTGAATTGTCAAAGTAATTAAAAGGGGGAAATAATAAAATTGATTATGATTTTCAATTAACTCTAATTAACGAACATTTTATATTATTATTATCACGAGACCCGAACAACTGCTGTATTAAATGCTCCGGGAGACAATTTTAGATTATAATCATTGTTTTCCCTCCCCCAGGGCAATTCAATCTCAATTTGGTGATATCTATTTAAAAAAAAACTTCTCTGTGCAAAAATTAAATAAATACTCGCAATTAGATAATTGGAGGTTGATGAATTAAAATCCCCACAGTACTTATTTTCTTTTGCAAAAACAAATCACAAACAAACTAATAAAATTGCATGAAATAAACAATAAATGTTTTCAAATTGATTTTTTTCCTGGTTTTGTGTACACTCTCACAGCATATTTGCATTTTCTCTCACATATCGCTTTACAATGAGGACAATTATTGCATTCTAGAGAGTTATTGGAACAAGAATCTAATTGAAATCTATTAAACAATTACTTTGTCTGTTTATTGCTCCTCCTCCTCCTCCTTCTCAACACTCTTTTTTTTCTAAAGTGGGCATGAAGGGGGTCATTTAAATAAATTACAAATCATTCAATTGGATTTCTAATTCAATTTTTATTTCATTCTAAATTGTTTTCTTTTTTTTAACCTTATGAAATCTTCAAATATATATATATATTTTTTTTAAATTCCGTTCAATGAAATTTATAAGTTGGGAAGATTTTTAATTAAGAATATTGTATATGCATGATTTATGAGCTCGATGAGGGAGCAGAATAAAATTGTAATTTATAGTTGGGATATAAAGATTTCCATATAAAATTTTAAATTGAATTATGTAAAAAGAAAAATTATTTTTTTTTTAGAAAATCTGATACCCTGATGAAGGTCTTATTGTGACCGAAACGTCATCATAAAAACATAGAAATATAATTTAGAGTAAATTTCAATATTTTCAAACATTTTTTTAAGTAGTAATCGAATAATCGAGTAAAAGCAATATTTTCCATGAAAAAAATTAAAATATTATTCTAAAATTATTTCTCGAAAAAAAATTTTGTTATACAAAAAATTAAAAATAATCACAATAAGAAACATTTTTAAGAAAAAGTTTTCTTAATTTTTTTTTTCTTAATTGAAAAAAAATCTGTAATAGTTTTTAATATATTTAAAACTAAATCTTTTAATTTAAAATTGAGATTTAAAAAAAATCACTCTTATCTTATTCTTAAAAGAACTTAAAACTTTCTAGGAAAAATATTTCCAAATATTTTACACAATTTTATAAAACGAATAAACCCTCCAAATAATATTTAAAAAATGAGTAAAAATCCTCTTAGATTCCGTATAAATTTTATATAATATCCCCTAAATTCAATTAAAATCGACTTGTCGTTTGTAAAATCATAAATCAATGAATATTTCGTTATGTGAAACAAGAGAGTAAAACATGAATTTCAATTTGCAAATTAAATCCTTCATTTAATTGGGAGCTGTTCCAAGTAAATTCAAGCATTGATTGATGTTGAAAGTTATCATCTCTGTTTTACAATTCAATTGATTTTAGAGCCTCAATAAATAGTGATATAGAGGAGAGAGTATTGATTCTTTACTCTTCCTTTTATTCGGTTAGATTTTCTATATTTGTATGAAATTGTTACTCACCTCTTTTGTGTCAACTGGAAAAATATTTCCCACTGTTGGCATCGAGATGAAACACAATGCTGCGGTGAAGAATAGAAGAGAGTAGCAGAGGTACGGAAGATGCGTGTCGCGTATGACGCGAAATTGTAACAATGCCAGTACAATGGAGAATACCAGGCACAGAAGAGAATTGAAAACATTCTGTAAGAGAAATATTTACATGATGTTTTGCAATTATTTTATTGTATGTTCGAACATGATATATGTTGGAAAAGTCAAAAGAGCGGAAAATTAGAGATTAAAAGACTTTTCATTTTTATTTGAAAAAAAAAAAAACCAACACTCACATGAACTGTTGGAGCTTGCGTGTAGCCTAAACTGAGAGCTGCCATAACACCACAGAGCATCACCACAAGGGCCACAACCCCCATTACACTGAATCGCTGCAATTTGAGGGTATATCTCTGATAGAGACACTCCAGTTCATCATTTTCAAAGCGCAGCTTATTCCACGGTCTCCCGCGGGCTGCCTTAACCGCATGATCCATTTTCGCGTCTTCTCCTTGGAGTGTCAATCAGCGAGATTTTTTTATAGGTTGCCTATAAAGAAAACATCCAGTTATTTTTTTTTCTTATATCATTACAAATATCTCCTGTTTTCATTATATTTCTCTCTCTCTCTTTCCCCCTCTTTGAATACAACTTCAATTACCCCCCTTAAGCAATTTAATCATCCCGCGTGAATTACTCTCTTCATTGAGACATAAAAATTAGATTCGTATTTTCATTGGAGAGGTATTATAGAGACAAACCACAGCGAGAGAATTAGCTTTAATCAACATCCTCTCACCCAGAGCTAATATAAGCATTAAGAAGGAATAAAAAAAAGTCCACAAGTTAGAGAAAAACCACATTGAAGGTACACACAGAGTGTGAGAGAGAGATGGTGGAATAAATCGCATTTCAATCGACACATTCTCTCAACAGCTGAGTTCAAACGCAAATCAACGTGTGTGGATAACAAAAAAGTAAACTAAAGAAGAATATTGACGACCATTGAAGCATATAGTGTAGCTATATATAAATGTATATACATAGATAGTTTACGGACAAATGTGTATATTCTCAATCAGAAAAAAACGAACTTGAACCTCACATTAAAAAGGGGAGAAAAGCATAAAAATAATACATTTTAGCATTAAAGCGAAATGATCTGTTCTGACGGGGAAACTCTTGTGTTCAACTGATTAATTAAAATTAAATCGCATTGTAGCTACCAATTATAATTTGATAGGTATGTATACCTATATTGCTATTTAGAATTCAGATAAGGCACGTAAAGCATGAAATTACCACTTTATGAATGGCGAGATAAAACAATACAAAAGTATAGAAAAACAATAATCAACTATAAATACGTTTTTTTAAAAAAGAACTTATTCTAAGAAATGACTGAAAGATGACGCACGAGGAAAACACTGTAAAAGCAAAGAAGCTTTCATTCTTAATATCTTAAGATTTTTTATATGTTTTTATTATTCAGTTTTTGCATAAGAAATCATGGAAATAGCCATATCAATTAATAAAAAAAATGCCACCAGATGGATTATCTATCAGGCAGAGACATCTAGTTTTAAAATCCTTTCGAATGCAAAGAAATCAAAACTTGCTGGAAAAATATTAGACTGGTATTTACAAATGGAAATCAAATTGAAACGGGGTCAAATGAAACAAACATAATTAATGAAAAGACATTTTGTGAAATTAGTCTCATAATATCATTTTTCAATTTTCCCATTAGACACGTGCCTTTGAGCGAAGAGCAAAAAAAAGAGAGAATAATTCTGTTAAAGTTTTCTTTTTGGATGGTTTAACATGATGAAAGAAGAAGCTTTGTGTACTGAACAAATTTATCTTTCTATACTCAGTGGAGGTTATTTATTATTAATCAATCTTGAACCTACATCGTTTGGTATTTTATGTACTCAAGAGTAAGATTGATTGATAGGGTGGATGCTTGTTTTATTCACAAGAGCGGAATTTATAATAAATTGTATTTTATTATATATGTCTCTCTTTGCAACTATATGGAATCTAGGTCGCTGTACTGACAAATTCTATTTATTTGAGAAAACATCACATTATAGAGCTTTGATATTTTGCAAAATCTCATTATCTTCCCATGGGAAAAGTTAATTTTTTCTCATATTACTTCCTCTGCGACAAAATTTCCACCAATTTCAATGCAGAAAAGATAAAATTATATATTTTTTGTAATTGTGAAAAGAACGCGAAAACGCATTGAATGCAAGAATGGAGATAATATGCGCAGATTGCTTGAGAGAGGTTGTGAGACAAGTGTTGAATGTAATCCTGCATTATGTATTTTACTCACTCGCTTTTACACGTAAATCCAAACGTGACAACCTTACATAAGGTATATTGGATGTGTTTTTTTTATTATAACTGAGAGAAATTATATCTCTATTGCTATATTTTACTCTCGCTTTGCACTAAAAACATATCGCATTCATACAAAGTGTCTCATATCAACATTATGTGGTCACTGGGAAAAAATAAAGCATATTATGTATTGGGTGAAGTGATCAGATGAAGGGTATGTTTGTACATAAAATAAACATGATATGCGCATATATTTCAACGTACATACATACATTATTATATACGGTGTGATGATTTATAAAAAGGATTTTGTATGTCAATCAATTTTGCGCTCTAATAACAGAGATTATTATTTGTTGCAATTTTTATGGCTTCACTTGAAGCTTTTTTTTTTAAAGTAAATTTTGTCAACAACTTTAATAACAAAATATTTGTTATTATGCTAAAATACATACTTCATTGAAGGAAAGCTCAAAAAATGGGTTCAATGATATATACGTTATAGCCTAGAAAAATATTTTACCCGCACATGTCATTGATACTTTTGAGGAAGAAAAAAATAATGTAGACCGTATAGAGAAGATATAATTACTGATTTCGTTGTCATTGCCCCTTTTTCCTATTCTCCTTGTCCATAGAAAAGTTAAACGCTTTCTTGTCTCTTTAGAGTTTCATGTTTATTTTACGGAAAAGATGGGAAAAAGATGGTTATCGCATGGAAGATCAATTGATTGAATCATCCACTAAAAGGCAACCAGTTGGCTTTCTGATAAATCAAACGAATTGAATGTTCCAACAAGGGGGATTTATCTGGCGAATATTTGAACATTTTTTAGCGAAAATTTACGAATAATAAATATTTATTTTTAGTGAAAACTAATAAATATTCCTTATTGTTTTTCAATTAATGACTTTTATTATTTTAATTTTTATTTATATTCAATCACGACTCGCATAATTTTATTACATTTACCATATTTTACCTCCTTAAAGTTTTTATTTAAAAAATTCATTTTTTTATTAAAAAAAAATTTTTATACTAACTTGTGAATTTTCCCTACAAATATTCCGAATATTCCCCATAAAAATTACGAATATTTGATTATTTTTCATTACAGATAAATACCCCTTGGAATGTTCTTTTAATTGATTTCTTTTCTTTCTTCTTCCAAGTGAAATTGAATACTTTTCTTTATCCATTCATGGCCACACAATATGGTCTTGTATTGGTACATTAAATATTATATATTATCGAATTACAAACAACATTTTTAGATAATACAAACACTTGTGTCCTCATTCAAACCACATTTTATACAATATAAAAGCGAAATTATATTATTTTAATAAAATATTTGCTTGAAAGATTTTTTGGTTCCCTCCAAAATTTAACTCATCTTGTATTATCTCTTCTTGGGGAATATTCTAAATTTTCCGCTTTGTTTAATCATATTTCCTGTCATTATCTGATAATGTTCACTGAAGCTAAAATTTTCTGCAAAATACGTGTGTGAGGATTTAATTAGAATTCTCATATTATTGTGATGATTTGCGAGAATATTATCACCTCTTCTTCTTCATTTTAATCGATAGGAAAATCATTTATAAATTGATTTTCTGATAAGAGAATTTCATGACAATCATTAAAAAAACTTTACGCGTATCTTCTGAAAAAAAAACAACAAAAAATTCTTATCTCTTAAAGTTATTTAAACAGATTTTGCAAAAAAAAAATATTATTCCAATATTAGCTTAAAAAAAATGATATCGCGTGATTGCTAAAGTTGGCACGAATTTTTCCATTTATCCTCGAAAGCTACACGACGAAAAAAAAACAGAAACCTCTTTGTATGCACACAAGCGGTTTGAATATTTATTTTGCCAAATTCTTTTGTGAAATTGCAAGTAAAAACAGCGAGAAAGAGCAAATTGTGCATTAAAAATCTCCAAAAGTCATGAAATTTCAATGAGGGTGATCATGAAAATTTTCTCAATAATATTCATTGATTTTCAATCGATTCACTTATACAGGGGGCATATAATGGTTTATTCTTGATCCAAGGTTAAAAAGCAAAGTAAAGTGAAACTCCTCTGCGATATATTTTATGCTTTACTAATTGTAGTCAATAATATGTGCCAAAAATAAATTACCAACCAGACGATTTTGCATGACACACGTTGCCATGCGAAAATGTGTGAGGCATTTTAGAGGAATTGCAAAATGTAAAAGTTTTAAAGAAATAAGCCTTGAATAATACTTTTTTTTTTATTTTCAAAGAAAATTTTAAGGAAATTATTATTTCAATTTTCAATTTGAATAATTCCTAAGATTGAAAGGTTCTTCGTGAGAAAACAATTTAATTTCTTTTTATTAGTTTTCTCTGAGATTTTATTCGTACTTTCGCCTAACTTAGAATCCTTAGAACACGTTTAGAACTATGTATGTACTTCAATTTAAAGTAAAGAACTTAAATTCCCTGCTCCGCAGTAGGCTTAAATTAATTTAAGGCTTAAATGATTTTTTTAGGACATAAAAATATTTTTTAATACAAAATTCATAGAAATGAGAGCTTAATGAAATTATTTTATTTTTTTTCTCTCGAAAGAAAAATCCTCTTGTATTTTTTGCGTTCTCTTCAATGTTCTACATAAAAACACAATACCAAAAAGAAGGAAGATGAGCTCAACATACAATGCTTGTCTTTCTCTAATTCAATTTTAACTTTATGTACATTCGCTGTGAGAGCATAAATAACATTTTTCCACGAATTGTATCACACTGATGATGAGAGATGCTGATTCTATATGTCTGAGGATAATAAATAAAAAGCCTTTTGAAGGATATTGAAATTAAATATTAATTCTATTTAATCTTTAAGATTCAAAAAAGGTCAATTTTCTGTGCGAAAGGATCACATTTCCTCTTCTTCTTCTGTTATTCATTTATTGGATTCATTGAGAAGAATATTTAAGTTATTTATGTGAGAAACATGCGCATAAATAGCAGATTTATTAGCTAATTGAAGCCAATTTACTGGAAATATTTAATCGAAATATTTTATAGAATTTTAATTTATTTACAATAAATAAAAAAAATAACCTCATCGTTTTTTTTATTAATGAAACTAAATAAAGAATGAAATTGAAATAATACTTTTCAATTTTCTCATTAATTTGCATTCTTTTTGGCACAATAATAATCACCTCTCCATCACTTTTTTATTGACCTCAAAATTACCGCATATATACTAAATACTTTGGAATGAAATGAGAAATATGTAGGTATGTAAATAGGCCTTTATTGAATAGAAGAAAAAAAATATACCAACAATATAATATTTCAAGTCAATGTATGAAGAAAATTTGTATTATTATGGTGTGGAGGCACGAGACAGAGAATTTGTTCAAATTATTAGCATTAAACATGAGAAATATTTTTGCTTT
Source organism: Lutzomyia longipalpis (assembly GCF_024334085.1). Taxonomy (NCBI): domain Eukaryota; kingdom Metazoa; phylum Arthropoda; class Insecta; order Diptera; family Psychodidae; genus Lutzomyia; species Lutzomyia longipalpis. The sequence continues at coordinate 9,651,003 of NC_074708.1, read as the reverse complement.
TTTTGTACCCCACACAGGCATTCTCCACACCGTGAGATTATAATGTAATTTTCTTTTTTCTTTCTGTTTTATTAAATTGAGAGAATCTTCAAAGTTTTGCTCGTAATATAAATTTAATTATTCCTTCCACACAAAAATAATTATATTATTTTGTTCTTTTTATATGTGGATGAGGTGAGAAGAGAAACGCCCAGAGAGAGATGGAAAAAAAATGTGTTGAAAAGAATAAAAAAGAATGTGTTGGAAAGCCATGTTCCATTGCCCATTGAGAATCTAAATTAGACACAAATCTTCATTACACCAAAGTGTTAAATGTTTACATAATTTCTCCTTCTACACAACAACCAACATACACACAAAAAACATCCAAAGAATAACGACGGAAATAAGAATGGAACTGTGAATAAAGTCAAACAAATTGTGCTTACTGAATGTCTTATTGGAAAGTTTTTATTTTCTCCTGATTTATCTTTTTGAAAAAGTCTTTTCTATTTTCTTAAAAGAATTTTTGCTATTTTTTTAAAGAAGGCAAAATGAAAAAGAAATAGACTTTAAAGACTATCGAAAGAATCTATCAATGATCTTTAAAAATAGTGAAAAGAGTAGGTACTCATAAAGAGTTATCTTTCAACCCTTCAATATCGAAAGAAATGTTAACCTGCTCAAGAGTGAGTTGCACATAAACTAAGCTATTCAGGCAATATCTGTAGAAGTTGCCATTTATTTCAAAATAATCATAAAACATAATAATAATAATAATAAGGAACTATCCTTAAGCAGATTATTGGCAAATGATTCAGTAAAACTTTAACGATTTCTTAGATGAAAATTCTCTAGGGAACTTAGCCTTTAATTGTAATAAACAATAAATCCTTATTTAAAATCAATCTTGTGCTAAATCGATTAAATCAAATAAAATCCTATTAGAGTCTGAGATGAGGATTTCTGAGAGAATTACCACATCTTGTTTTTCATCAACAAATAACTCCACAAAAAAGCCCATTTTCACGGAGTTTTAAATCTTTATGAATTCATAAAGCTACAGAGCATGCTCTTCTGGACCACCTGGACAGTCCGAGCAACTTCCTTGGCCCAAATAAAATTAAACAAACTAAGCTAGTAAAATCCGAATGGGAAAAAAGCTCATAAAAATGGAATGTTTGTGTTTTTTTAATTGATTGGCGTGCCTGTAAGTGGTGGTGCTATCTGGAAAATTGACTTTTTGCGCGCACGTCGTTTTGGGATTGAGTAATGGGACAATAATTTCTGAGATTGTATTTTGAAAAGAAGAGCATCAGGAAACATCAATTAAATTGCGTTTTACAATCATTTCGAAAGTGTGGCTGATAAGATAGCAAATGGAGCGCCTTTCTGGGGGAGACTCCTCATTTTTTTCATTTTATTTTAGTTAGTAGGGAGGCGTGTGTTGGTGTATAAATATTTTCTCTGAACAAACACCACAAGAGTTTTCATTCCATTTTTTCGGGCTTTTCACAGACTTTGGGGGGAGGGAAGAACCTAAACCTACAAAAGAATTGAAAATTGATTAATTAGCCGTGTGGGAACTCACTTTACACGAAATCAAGCGGATTTACAGCTGAAACAACTCCATGGCGCTCGCCTTGGGGGCACAACGACGTTCACAGGGCCTCGTTTGTTGGGTCCATGTTCCCCTTATTTTATTTTTTTTTTCGTTCTTATTGGAAAACTCACTCCTCCTGCTTCACACAGGGTAGCACCTCCACATAGCCACACACAAGAGGGATCAATTTGCAATCAGAGGGAAAAGCGATTTGCGTGTGGCGAGGAGACGAGAAAAACAAGCAAAATGCGGTCTCGCCCACAAAATTATTATTGGGATGAAGAAAAAAGTCTCTTCTGTGCACAAATAAAAACGGGTTTTGGTGCAAGTTTAGCACCGCACTTTAGTCAGCACTTGTTCACGCAATAATTTCACTTGATGCCTCTCTCCATTGTGGCTGGGCAATTAAAAAGTCCTCCTCCTCTGGAGGCACAAAAACACTTCTTGTTTTCTTTTCAGCCAGCACCGAATCCGCGAGAGAGAAAAAGGGGCGACAAAGAGAGGCGAGGAAGTTTTTTTTTTATCTCACTATTTCACAGAAATACTTCCAGCCTCACCCATTATTTCGTCCACAGAATGACCAGCAACAGAGTACTCGCCACAGGCACCGAGAGTCTTCCCTACACGGCGACGATATCCATCTAATCCACAAAATTCACAAACAAGAAATGCCAGAACAAAATTTTTCCGTCCTCCCATTAAAACCACCCTCTACATTCAGCCTGAAACATCCATGCAGACTTTCTTACGACATTCCACACTAGTTTTCCAAGGGAAAAAGTTAGTTTTTTAGTTTTCTTTTGATTTTTTTTTAGAAATTAGTCAGAACTGAAGAGAATATTTTCAACATTTTGTCTTACATAGTGGGAAAAACAAACAAGAAAAAACTCGTTATAAAGACCGAAGAGAATATGCTTTTGGATGATTTTTTTTAAGAAAACTCTTAGTTTGCTTATTGGTGTTTTTTTTTTAATAAATGGAATAAAGTTAGACAATTAATTGTACAACATTTCCATGGAGTTATACGTAAATCATGAAGATCTCGTTAAAAAATTGTTAAAATCATTGAAATTAAATAGGAACTTCATACGATTTTTAGGATGTGTTGATGGGTTAGTGTAAAACATGAAACATCAACATTATACGCACACAAACACGACTCGTCGTATGCACACACCCTTACTTTCCACACAATTGCATGGAAATCGATGAAAAATATGTTTCTTCTATGTTTCACACTCAACATGAAACATAATCCTCCACCACGAGTTTCAAAATAACACCACAAATAGGCCAGAAAATCTTCATTTTCCTGTATTTCCTGCCATCTCAGGTTCTTACAGTTAACTGAAATATCAAGAAAAGCTAACTTACAATCATTTTCTTATATTAACAGTGATGTTACGCGGCAGAGTTCTTCCTGTTGTGCGATTTCGGCATTCCTGCAGAAGTTCCGCAACACTTCCGGATCAGGCGGCTTCATTTGAGGAATTCCGCACCGGTGAAGCTCAACCATCTAAGCAGAGTCTCCTGCATGAGGGAAAATTCTACACAGTTGCCCCGGAAGTTAAGAAGCGCCTCTTCACACATGGAGGCTTTCCGCGATTGTACGAGAAGCAGGTGAAGACATTCGCCGAAGCAACACTAATGGTCAGGAAACCCGCCCTAGAAATAATGGATTACATCGGAAGGACGAATTTCAATAAACCCCCAATTCGGTATGTTCTGTACGGGAAGGATGGAGTAGGGAAGTCCCTGACAATGGCACATTTGCTGCATTTTGGCATGGAGAATGGCTTTGTGATTGTTCACGTGCCCTGGGTGGCTAATTGGCTGAAGAGACCACGAGAACTGGTGAGCCTCAATGAACCTGAAGGATTCCACGACATGCCTCTCGATGCTGCAGCATGGCTCATTCACTTCAAGACACAGAATCAGCCATTGCTATCCCAGTCAGAGCTGACAGTGAGCAAGGAGTATGTGTGGAGTCCGAGAGAATCCACCCCAAAGGGAGCAACGCTGCTGGAACTCGTGGAACATGGGATAAATCGCATGAAATTCGCATCGGGAACTATTGAGGCACTTCTGCAGGAACTGAAGATTCTCTCCACGGCCGGGAAGTGCAGGACAATGGTGGCAATTGATGGTTTCAATGCGTTTCTCGTGAAAAAGACCACCCTTCAGGGGTTATACAAGAAGCGAATCCCTCCGGAGAAGATCACCATTGTCAAACCATTCCTGGACATTGTTAATCAGGATTGGCAGAATGGCGTTTGCATCCTCACTGTGGACAAAATGGCCGTTGAACGTGGAACCACAGAAAATGAATTACCTTTCAATCTCCTGGGCAGGGAAGGATTTGAACTCTTAGATCCCTTTGTGCCCATCCACGTGGGTGATTACACAGAGAAAGAGTACTACAGTTGCATTGAATACTACCTCAATCGTCGGTGGATCCAAAATCGCCAGGATGGGTATGATGAGGAGCTAAAGTACCTCAGTGCGAAGAATCCTTTTAAATTAATGCAGCTGTGTTCATCCTTATAAGCTTATTATTGTTTTTTTTTTAATATAGAAGAAAAATTAGGAAAATTATCTCGTTTTATTCATTTCTTTTATTCCAAATCATGAAAAAAATTATAAATTTTTTTTTTCAAAATGGCGTTCTATAGCGTCGGCGTCCTTTCCTCAAGATGGCGTGTTTTTAGGTAAATAAATAATTTCTTAAACAATTCACATTTTAATCAGACTTCAAAAGATTTCAAGGACTTTCTGGCACTCAGTTGATCCAATCTAGGTCAAGTCTGCGTCCAACATTTCAGCGAGTTTATTCTTAATTTCAACGGGAGTCCGAAGATCTTGATCCTTGAAATGCGTTTTCTTGTAGTGATCCCACATAACGCGCACATTTGTGAATTTTTCCGGGCACAGACGACAATGGTAGGGCTTTTCACCCGTGTGCAGACGCATGTGGCTCACGAGATTGCATTTAGCACGGAAGGCCTTCCCGCAGGCCAGGCATTTGTGGGGTTTCTCTCCCGTGTGCGTGAGGACGTGCAATCTCAGATGGGCATTCACGCGGAAGGCAGCATCGCAGGAATCGCATTTGTACGGCCTCTCGCCCGTGTGGAGGCGGATGTGGACCTTCATCTGATTGTAGTACCGGAAGTGTCGATCGCAGTGCGGGCATTTGAAGGGTTTCTCCCCAGTGTGGGAGCGCAGATGCTCCTGGTGCTGCGTCACATATTTGGAGGTTTTTCCGCATGTTGGACAAATGAGAATCTTCCTTCCCTTTCCACGCGCTGCATTCTCTTCCTGGCGCTTCTGGGACATTTCCTGCTCGTACGCTATTCGTTCATCAGGCGTGAAATGAAGAATTTGGTGTCGTTTAAGAAATCTAAGTCTTGTGAAGGATTTCCCACAGGTGTGGCAGTTGAATTGAGGAACGTCTTCGGTTGAAGAAGGCTGCCCTGTGGTGTTAATCTCATCCGTGTGCATCCGGAGGTGAGTTTTGAGATTGTTGGACTGCGAAAAGGACTTTCCGCAGAAGTTGCAGGCAAATTTCCTTACGCCGTTGTGCACCACCTGGATGTGCCTCCTGACATTACCATAGCTGATGTGTAAGCCACAAATCTCGCATCTTTCCGTCTGCCCACTGTGCTTCATTTTATGCGCCAAGAGAACGAATTTTGTCTTCACATTCATCTGGCAGACTTCACAGAAAAACTTTTTCTTCTTATTCTTCTTGTTTTCTGGATCTTCCTGATTAGCCAAATCTTTAATTTCTTCATTTCCTGGAAGAGTTTCTTCCTCTACTCCTCCGAATGTGTCTGGAAGTTCTTCTCTGTCTTCTATCTCTTCCGTATCTTCTGACCATGGATGGGAATTATCTTCAGTAATGTCATTTTCAAGAATTTCTTCCATATCTTGCACGTCTTCAACCTCTTCAATGGGCGGATCATCTCCAGACTCAACAATTTCTTTCTTAACAAAGCGTTCGAGGAGTCTCCTATACGTGAACTCATACTGAACCCGGAATGCCATTAAATCCTCCAACTTATTCCCACATTTCCGGCAAATAAACTTGAAGAATGAATTCATTTCTTCATTTTCCAACTTAATAATCTTCCCCAATTCCTCCTGATAGAGAGTATTGGACGGAGCAGAAATATCAATCAAATCTTCCGTTGATTCACAAACCTGACAGAAGGAAAATACTTCAGTCTCTTCAGGATTGCTGACCAGTTCAATGGGATTTGGATCTGTTTCTATTTTCACCTGAAAATTCAACAATATTATTAATTTGATTTAACTTTTAATATGTACATTTCTCTGGGCTTACCTCAGGGTCTGATGCATTCAGGAAGACTTTGTTGAAGCAGGTCTCATTGAAATTTCCCGAATTCGTGGAACAAACATCCGGTGGATGAGGATGAGGCTCTCCGGGAAAAATGGAAGGAACAGCTTCTGGATGAAGTCTGTATTTCTTCAGGGGAATAATTGTGAGACGTCCATCGATACGGTGGTACTTTTCCACATGATCAGGTGCAAAGTGGTGTAGGCATATCCTGTGATTCCGCTTCGATGTCACTTCCGGTCTTCCAATAGCCCGGTACCACTTTTCACGCAGTTTAGGAGCATCCGGGAATGGAAATGTTTGCCTTTTGGGCTCAATTGTAGAACTTTTGCATCCCTTCACTATACATCTGACCATTTTATCTAGAATCCTAATTTATTCTATGAGATTTAATGGAATTTTTTTTAACAAAAATTCCAAAAAAAAAACACAAATGTTTATATTTTTTAACAGATCAGCTGATTTTGTTAGGTTATATTCCTCGATATTCACTGTAGTATTTTTCTACGTTTTTCTATCAAATTAAATTCTTTGTTATTGTTTTTTAGACTAAAGAATTAGTTTTATTCACTTCATTGTAATTTTCTCTTTATGAAAAAAAAATTAACAAAGACCTCAAAGACAATGAAAAAGGAAAAAATTGCCTTTAGCATAATTTTGAAGCACAAACCGCCATTCGATGTTTTCCGGAAGTGTTCTATGAAATTCCATCGACCTTCCATAGGAAACGTAGACATCTCCTTGTATTCAGTCCGTGAAAAAAGCGAACATTGTCAGCGGAGAAATTCTTTTCTAATTTCCAATTGATTTTCCTCAAAGGTAAGTCATAATTTCTTATTCCATTTACTATGTGGGTGGCATAGAAGCTCCTGTGGGTGAAAAAATACATAAACACCCCACTTAAATGGGTTAAAAAGGTGATTTTCTCAAATTTCTCCGCGGACCTCAAGCTTCAGTGAGCCGCCATGGACAGTTCCGACGAAAATTTTACGCGCTTTTTTTCACAATTTTCTATATTTTGTTTAAAATGTTTATTTGGAAAGTAATGTTTGGGGAAAATGCTGAAAAAATCAATGGAAGACGATGAATTAAATGAAAATTGATACTCTGTGGGTTTTCTCGAGAAATTAGTCGGAATTTTGCAAAATTGGGGACGCGCGGGACTCCGTATTGGCGTCTCTTCGTTTTCCTCCTTCCGCGGAAAAAGATCTCCTTCCAAATGACGATTAGAAAACTTCCAGGAGACAATGTAAGAATTCTTCGATCGCTAATCCGCGGAAATTCTCGACGCGGGAAAAAAGGAAGAAAATTGAGGAAAAGAAAAAACTACAGGTCATGGCAAAAAATTAGAGACGCTTTAAAATATAATTATTTTATGAATTAAAAATATTTAAATGTTTATTAAGAGTCAAAGAACATTAACGAAGCATTAGCACGAATGCTTCATGCACGTAGGAGAATAAACAAGAGTGACGTCATTCTTTACATTTTTAGGACTTTTCTTTGGATATTTTTTTTATTTCATAAAATCCATAAAATGAATAAATTCCATTCATCAAGATCTTTGCAGATTAAGCAGAAATGTCGGGAATTTGCTGCGTAACAAGCTGCCGGAAGCGTTTGGAGAGGAATAAGCGCAACGTGAAATCCTTCTCCTTTCCAAATGATACAAAACGAAGGAAGTTGTGGGTGCAAGCCATTCAGAGTGTGCAGAAGAATTGGGTTCCATCGGCCTTCAACAGGATCTGCAATGAGCACTTCAAGCAAAATGACTTCTACACAAGTGAGAAAACTAAGGAATTGCTCCTCAAGACAAACGCAGTTCCGTCCATTTTTCACGGTAAGAGACAAGTTTTGGAGGCTTTGAGGAATTTCTTAAAAATTCTTTAATTTTCCTTTTTTTTTTTAAAGTATCAGACCATGTTGAAGTCGTGGAAAGGAGACCACTTAGATCGGCGAAATCATCATCAATCACAAGCCCAACAATTAAGCACGAGAATGAGGCTTCATCCTTCAATGAGGACGATATAATTGAGAATGATCCGGGAACGGAGGTGGGTAATCCGACTGTCATTGAGGAGTACATAATTGAGCAGGATCCCTTAACGGGCAATACGGAGTACAAATTCAGCGGAACTACGACAAAATTCTACGGGCAGGTGGAGGCGAGTGATTCAGAGGAAGACATGGGGCAGGAAACAATTGAGGAAGTTCACGGGGATGATGACACATCGTTGACGCTCAAGCTATCAAAGCTCATTTCCGAGGAGAATATCTCAAGTGCTTGTGCGGAGAAATTGTTGAGTATTCTCAAGCAACATGGGCATGCGGAGTTGCCAAAGAAATCCGAAGAGCTCCATCCGGAAATCGTTGAGCCGGAAAATGAGGAAATTGAGCACATGAATAAGGTTCTGGATTACGTTGTTGCAGAAGCTAAAGGTGAGATTTCCTTCTCCTTAAAAAATTCTCTCAAGAATTTAGCTGAAAAATCTTTTTTTTCTTCCAGACATTGAGGCAAAGATTCAATTTAAATTGAACTTCCTGTCAAAATGCCTCAATCGCATTGAGTGCAAAGTTCAAGCACTCGCAGTGAGGCCAATTGTAACGGCAGGAAAGGATTTCTATCCCGTCAGCACGACATTCACGAGTCTCTTCCCCATTGATAGCATTGAGAAGCTGACGGAGGTTGAGGAGAAGATTGACGAAGATGAGAGTATGGTGAGTTTATCTTGATGAATCTTTAATTGATTTCAAGCAGGAATTGATGTAAAAATCTTTTTTTATTTAGGAAGCAAACATCCGTTCAGTTCTCAGTTCACATCCTCGTACGTGGATGAAGAGGATGTTCTCCGATGAGCTCATGGAGCAGTTTAACTTGAATGGATCGGGCAATAAAGGGAACTTTATGGAGCTAAAAATCGTCAAGATCATTGAAAGTAAGATAGACACAGATTGGGGGAGACTAGGGCAAATAAAGAGAGAATTTCCTGTCCGACAACTACTGCCCCAGTCTCTCCTAGAGTTTAAAACTTTAACGAAATAATGATTTTTTTTACTAATTTCTTTAATTTTTCAGAATTCGTCTCTCGTGGCGATATTCTTCATCAGAAGCGTCAATGCAAGGATCGCTATAGTAAGACTTTATTGAGACAGTAAGTTGCTTCTGTTGGCCATTTATCTGCGCTAGATGAAAATTAGTTACCACTCATACTTTGAAAAAATAAGTTTGGGATTGAAATTCAATAATCAATCCTTAATTTCATAAGAGAAAGATTTTGATTTAAAGGAAAAGAAAATTTAAAAAAAAGGTTAAAATTAATGAATTTATTTGGGACGATTTAACGACATTAGAAAATCCTTGAAATACTTGAAATTTCAAAGATTTTAATGATTCCTTAGTCGCTGAATAGGACCGAATATTTAAAACAATTTAAGAATCCTTTATTCTAATCCTTAAACTACGATTTGTAAGTGGACAGATCTTTGATTTTTCATTAAAAATTCCAATTTAAAGATCTCTGTGGTAACCAAAGAAGCAAGAAAAGCTTCAAAAATTAATTTTCAACTAGCGCTGATCTGCCTTCAGGAGTTACTAATCTCTGTAGTTTTGGTGTTTTTTTAGTTTTCTTTTCTTTTTAACAACTTTTGCATGTTTTCCATTCAAGTGGCTGAAAAAAAGCTTTTTTTCTGCATGAAAAATAAAATTCAAATTATTAAAATAATTTTTTATCAATTTATTTTCCAGGAAAAGGAAAACTGTACAAATCCCGGAAGATGGAGAATGAAGAAATCTACTAAACAGAGACATAAAATTCCCATTTTAAATTTAATAACTTTTAGATAATGAAATAAATGGAATTTCCTTTTGCAATAAAGCAACAAAAAATATTTCAAAATGTAGAAATAAAATAGAATTCAGAGAATTTTGTGATTTGGTCCTTTTAAAATCCAAAATTAGGCCTAAAGCCTTGATCCGAAGGCAAATTTTTAGGAATATAATTATCATTTCTACGTAAATTAGATTTAATTAGAAAGTCCATCAATTTTTTTCTTTTTCATTAATAATTTTAATCTTATTTGATTTTAAAATACTTTTTACAAATCATTTCATTGAGCTTTATACTCAATTCATTGACCAAGATGACTCCCTGGTGTTTCCTTGAGTACTTCATCGAGTTTCCGTTGAATATCAGTTGGAGTCCGGAGGTTCTGCCCCTTGAAATGAATCTTCTTGTAGTGATCCCTGAGAACTCGGGCATTTGTGAACTTTTCCGGGCAGATGCGGCAGTGAAAGGGCTTCTCACCCGTATGCAGGCGCATGTGATCATTGAGATTCCACTTTACGCGGAAATCCTTCCCGCAGACCAGGCATTTGTGGGGCTTCTCCCCCGTGTGGAGTTTCATGTGCCCCTTTAGATGCGTCTTCTGCCGGAAGGCTGCATTGCACAGGCTACACTTGTAGGGTCTCTCTCCCGTGTGGAGGAGCATGTGCGTTCGCAGGGTGTTCCGTTCCCGGAAGCATGTCCCGCATGTTGCGCACCGGAAGGGCTTCTCACCCGTGTGACAACGCATATGACCCTCCAATTGCTGAGGTGTTGTCACGTACTTCCCACAAATGGGACAAATACGCCCAATATGCTTCCCATTCTTCATGTTACTCTTCGCTGTATTCCTCTGGAGTCGCTGAAGGACCTTCTTCATCTTCTCCGTTTGCTCCTCCACCGGGACGTGCTTGTACTTGTGCATCTTCAGGTAGCCGGGACTCTTGAAGACCCCAAAGCAGATGTCACACTCATATATGGATTTCTGATGCACAAACATGTGCCCCTTGAGACCTCCGGACTGTGAAAAAGTCTTCTTACAGATGTGGCAGACGTAATCCCGGCGATTCTCATGGATTGTCTTGATGTGACGCGAGAGATTTGCATCGCATTGGAATTTTTTGTCGCAAAGCTTGCAAGTGGGCTTCTTTTCATCACCCTTGTGGAGGATCTGGTGCTGCTCCACCTCGTATCGATTCTTCATCCACTTTTTGCAAATTTTGCAGCACTTTCCTTTCCTTCTTTTTCCTTTTTTTGTTTCTTGCAAATGTGATTCGATTGAATCCTTCTGATCATTCTGACAGATACTTCCGGAGACTTCTTCCTCTTCATTGACGTCTTTTGTGCAATCCTGAGAAGTTTGGGAATCATAAACTGTCCAATCATTCGCGCAATTGTCTGAATTTTCATCTCCTGGGGAATTCAAGGAGACACCAGCAATTCTAGCATCTCCTTCTGCGTCTTTGGGAGGTTCCTCCTTGGCGGGAACATGAATTTTAGCATCCGGAACATCACTCTCCATACGAATTATTCGCTCAAGGAGTTTTTTATACGTGAACTCATACTGATTCCTGAAGGCATTCATATCCTCCAATTTATCTCCACACTGTCGACAAATGTACTTGAGCATTGCAGCCACTTGGTCGTCCTGGAAGTAGGTCACCTTCCGGAGTTCTTCGCGGAAGTAGGTATTTGTCTGCTCGGAAATATCAATGAGATCTTCTGTGGATTCACACACCTGACAAAGCAGGAGATTGTCAATTGCATCAACACCCTGGGCAATTACAATTGGATTATTTTCCTGCTTCACATCCATCTGGAAATAAATCTTTATTAAAAAAAAAACAGGATTCAAAGGATTTCTCTTCTCTCACCTCAAATACCGAATCGTTGAGATAGATCTCATTGAGAAATTGAGAATTCCCTGGTTTTGTAGATTCAGCGGAAGTGTACACATAAGTACATTCTTCTGGAAGCTCAGGATGAGGTTTTCCAGGAAAAACCGAAGGAATAGCCCCTGGGTGAAGTTTTAATCTCTTCAGGGGGATATTTGTAATCTTCCCATCAACACGATGGAATTTCTCGACGTCTTCTGGTGTGAAATGAAACAGGCATACCCTGGAATAGCGTCCCGCCGTCAGGCCTGGACGTCCAATTGCCCGGGCCCATTTTTCACACATTTCCGGAGAATCTGGGAATGAAAATGTTTGCCTCCTCGATTTAAGCTGATAACTCGTACAGCCTTTTACTGAACACTTTCCCATTTTTTTTGTTTTCTTTTTGCACTGGGATTGATGGATTCTGTTTTTGGTGGTCAATTCCTCCTGACCAGCAGCAGAAAATGTTATACACTGTTAAAAAAAAAGACTAAAAACATAACCTATACTTCATTTTAATTTTTATTGAATAAAAATGAGACTTTAAAGGAAAAGACCACGGAAAGACGAAAGAGCTTCTTCATACAAACAAAAGTGAGGATTAAGATAAATTCCTGGCCTCTTCCTGCACAATAAACTTTCACAATTTACTTTTTTAACAGTGTACTAATGGACAAATTCAAAAATATTCTATGTTTCTGTCAAAGTTTTTTTTTGAGGTTAGGAAAATCTTAATTTTGTGAGAGTCCCCAAAATAAATGAAAACAATGTGAAAGAAAATCTTGTGAAATTCATTAAAAAATCAGGGAAACTGCAGTGAAAAGTGTTTGTTTGACAATTGAAAAAGTCACTTGTGAGTGCAGGGAAACCATGAAAATGCCCTGCTGGTACTACGAGAAGAAAGATCTGCGGAATACGCCCTCCATCAAGGATGGAATTGATTTTGACACGGAGCGACGTTACCGGAAAGAGGGGGCTCGCTTCATAATGGAATGCGGCACAGCTATGGGTTTGGGGCACAACACCATGGCCACGGGGATTGTCTACTTCCATCGCTTCTACATGTTTCACTCATTTCGTACCTTTCCGCGCTACGTTACGGCCTGTTGCTGCCTCCTGCTGGCCGGAAAGGTGGAGGAAACCCCGAAGAAGTGCATGTCAATCATCAAGACGGCCAAGGGGCTGCTGTCGGAGCACAAATTCCTGTCATTTGGGGAAGATCCAAAGGAGGAAGTTATGACACTCGAACGGATTTTGTTGCAGACAATCAAGTTTGATCTACAGGTGGATCATCCGTATGGGTTTCTCGTGAAGTACGCCAAATGCTTCAAGGGTGACAGCACAAAGCTACAGAAGATGGTGCAGATGGCGTGGAATTTCGTCAATGATTCCCTGAGTACGACGGTGTGCCTTCAGTGGGAGCCCGAGATCATTGCTGTGGCCCTCATTCATCTCGCCAGCAAACTCAGCAAGTTCACCGTGACCGATTGGACGGGAAAGCAGCCGAATCATCTGCGGTGGTGGGATATGTTCGTGGCGGATGTCACGATGGAAATTCTCGAGGATATCTGCCATCAGGTGTTGGATCTCTACCAGCAGGCCAACAATAGTGCATCCCTCCCCGATAGTCCACCTCAGCTGCCACCCAGCAAGGCCAGTCCACCCATGAAACGTGCCCATTTGACGTCTCCAGCCACTAAAATTGATCCCTCGGGGACAATTGGCAAAGTCAGCGACGATAAAATCGATTCCGGAGCTCCCATTCCCAAAATTATCTCCACGGACAACGTGCACTACCCCTACCCACCCGCCTATGCTCCCATGTACTCCCATCCACCACCCTATAGTGCTCCAGCTCCTCCACATCCCGCCGTCCTCCCATCATCCTCATCCGTCTATCCGGCAGCACAATACCCCCCGGCTGCTGTTCCTCCACACTACTCAGCTCCTGTGCCACCATTGGTTCATCCACCAGCTCACACCTCAAACTACTACCAACCACCCCTTCCCGGGCGACAACCCTACTACCCACCACCCACGTAACCTCCCCCTCAATGTAATTTGAACCTTTTCAAATGAATAAAGAAAAAGCCTCCATGTGAGAATTATTCTGCATTATTATTCCTCATCTCAAAAAGAAGGCACACACACACACGTGCGTTCATCTCCATGATGCACTTCCTGCTTGAAAAGAAGTTGCTGCCACATAGAGCTAAATCGCCCAATAATATCACAAAATACAATAAAAATTAATTTACAATTATAAATCTCCAGGAAGCTTAAATTCGTCTCTCTCTCCTGCCCAAAAAATGGAACAGGGATGTGGATATTTCCTTTGGGAAGACCCCCTTCTCTCTCTCTTTTAGATGAGTCGTGTCCGTTTCAGGTAGTGAATGAGGACGGCATAGATGAATTTGTATTGTATGAGTGAAGGCACAATATTGTCCCGTTGATGGCGCATTTGACCCACAACACGCGGAATATCGAGATCCTGCAAAAAAATCATTTTCTGTTAAAGAAATCTTTTCTCTTTGATGGATTTTATGGAAAAAGAAAAAGGACAAACCTGATTGTGATCGAGTGTAAAGAGGAGAAGATCCGCTGCGAGGGTCACACCTGAGCGTCCTCCACCTTCAGAGCAGTGAATTAAAACAGGGGGATTTGTATTGTGACCAGGAGGAATCTCATTCACCGACGCCATGCGTACGGAGTTCAATTCTTCCAGGAAATCTGTTGAAAAAAGAATTTATCAATAAAACAAAAATTATTTGAATTTCTCAAATCTAAAAGCTCCTTGAAAAGACATTTCGAAGATTTCATTCTTTCCTTCATCAGGTATTTTGACAGAGAGAAAAAAAAACTGAAAGCACTTACCTAAAAAATGTCCAACGGATTTGGGTGTATTGAGTTCATTCCAGTCTGAGTAGTAAATGTGCCACACTGAGCGATACCTTTTGCTCTGCGTATGATAAATTCTCAATTTGCTGGTGATACACCGATCAGTCTCTTGAGAGAATTCCCGCCAAACTTGATACTTTGATAAAAAATACAAAATTAAAAAAAATGCGATGATTTTAATTTATTTTTTGGTTATTCTTACCTGTCCATATTCGAGACATTTATCTGAACACGATGGAACATATTGAATTTCCGCTGAAAGTTGAACGAGAAGATAGACATCGGCCTCCCACACGCACTTCCAAAAAATATCTGCCGTTGCCGTATCAAAGGGGCTCTGTGCTACAATGTAGAAGCGCTGTTTTGAGCCCACTGTTGCCTATATAAAGAGTAACAAAAAGAATTTATTAATAAAAATTCTCAAGAAGAGAAATTTTACTGAAAAAAAAAATCAAAAAAAAATTCTCTCACCGTCACATGCGAGGCATTCACATAGCCCATCCGATTGTTCATTGATGGCACCAAACGGACCCGATTGTCGTCATGCGGCAGAAAATTCGGATCAAGATTCTTCATTTTATTCTCCTCATGAAGAGCCACCTCGTACTTTGCATTGTCCTTCCGCTTTGGAATTCGTTCAAATTCAATGAATAATTCTTCGTCATTTAATTTATCTTCGAGAATTTGGCACTGAAAATCAAATAAAATTATTATTCATTAGATGGAATGTAATGGGGTGAATAGGATTCAAATGGAGGGAATTGGGATTTATTTAAAAAAAAATCTGTAGTTGATGTAGAGAGAATGAAATAGCCAATAAGGATGGTTTACTGAAACCTTTAAGCCAATCAGAGAGTTCTTTTCTTTCTCATCTATATTTTACTGCAAGGTTGATTCGAATGATTTACAGAAATAAGAAAAAAAAATTAATAAATAAACGCAAAAAAAGAAAAAACTTATGATTTTATTTTTAAATCCTTGGTTTTTATTTTTTACGCAGAGACGCAAATCGCGTAAAGAACATAACCTAACATTCTTTTTACCACATTTACACTTTTAGTGCGTTAGAAACAAAAATGAGGGATTAAATTCAAAACGCAGTTCTTTACAATTAAATGAACTCTTACAAAAGAACTAAATATTGAGCATTTTGTAATAAAATTCTTATTTTGTGTTTTCAACATGGCGTAATGGACATAACCTTAAATTTCGACGTTCTTACGTGAATATTTTCTAAATTTTAATTAAACTAATATTTAATTTAATGAAGAATTTAGTCATTTTTTATGTTATAGGAGTAAAAAACACGGGAATCGACCTTCAGAAATTCCTTATTTTATTGAACACGATGTTTCGGAGATATATCACCTTCTTCAGGTAAAATTATCTGGAAGTCTTGAAAATTATTTTCAAACACATTTCTGATTTATTTTAACGTACAAGAAATGTGAGTTTAGGTACCTGTCTTTACGTCCCTAAATCTAATTCAATTTTAAAAGGTCAGATCTTTCATTAGATCCCTTTAGGCAATTACGCAATTTTTTGTGCGTATAAGATTTTTTTCCTCTGATTTTTCATTACGTTTTCATTGGATCGATTTTCAGAAAACATTTTATCTCTAAGGTTTTAGTAACTTTGTAGTAAATTTCAACAAATTTTAATTCTTTTAACGTTCAAAAGAGTTTTGTCAACATACACAAAAAGAACTTTAAATTGTAATTCTTTCTTTCGCTTTACAAAACCTATATAAATCCTACTAATCTCTAGTCTAAGCCTTTAAAGAAAATTCATCGAAATGATAAAGAACTTGAAGGCTTTTAAATGTTCTTTCCCTTTTAAATTACATAAAACTATAAAGCTTCAAATTAATGAAACAAAAGGGAAGCCCTAAAAATTCAAACAAAGTACTTAATCTTCTTTTTTTTTTAACTTTTTTTCTTTAAGAAAAAGCTTTATTGCAAACAAGAGATTAAGAACTAAAGGAAAATTTAAAAAAAAATGAAATAATCTCTTTTATAAGTCTTCATCACCATTTGTTGTTAATTTATGGAATTTGCAACATGCTGTGAGTTCATCTTTTCCGAGATCTCGCGCGAGAGAGAAAGAAATGAAAATTATTCCACCACGCTCTTTTTTTTTGTATAATATACTTTGCATGAGAGATTCGTAATAAAATTGCAACCATATGCGTTGATTTTGTAATGAATGAAAATGAAAAAAAAAAATAAATAAAATTCACTCACCAATTTTTCTTTGCTTATATTCGCCGAGAGTGGCTGCAAACGCGGCAATCCCGTTGACCATCGATGCTTAATGTTATCCTCTTCATCCTTTGACAGGGTATTCTTACTTTTACTCTTCTCCCTCCCGAGTGTGGCACTTTTTTGCTTATCCGACAGAGAATTCTTGCTACGACTAAGAATTCCCCAGCGTTTCTTACGTTTCTCCTTACTCCCCGCACTTATGCCCGAATCCGTCGTTGCGACGGTGTAGTTGGAACTTTGCGATGAATCCAGGAGATTTGTTGAATGTGATCGATTTAGGGAAGCTTTGGGGGATGATTCCGCACTCTCGGGTATCCTTTTGCTGCCACTGTGGTCGTGATTGATGCGGGATGTTGTTGTCTCCACGTGGGGACTGTTTGTGTAGACGCCGGAAGCACTCGAAATGGGATTTGAGGCAGTTTTTGTGAGTGGCAAATGATCCATTTTGTGTGCGTCCGCCACATCCACGTAGCTACGTTCTCGACTATTGAGTATTGCATCAACTGTGGGCGTATTGTCGACTTGCTGCTTCACACCAGACGTCACACTTGATGCTCTCTCACGCACTGGGGTGGCAGCAGCATCTTTGTGCCACGGCAGCGGCACATTCTCATAGATCGGCTCCACGGAACCCCCACCATTCATCTGATGCGCCAACGATGGTGTACTGTGAAGCAGCTGTTTCGTCCCATTCTGCAGCAATTGCTCCACATCGTGCTGCTGGAGGCAGTAGTAGATATTGTTTGATTGCATCTGCGGCGGTGGTGGTGGCTTTGTCACCCCATTCGCTTCGATATAATTCAAATTCTCATACGTCCCATGCGGTAGGTAGCTCTGAGAGTGCCGCAGTCGCACTGTTCCCCCTCCGCCGGCCATGTGATAATACCCAGGATTGATAACAGCTGCATGGGATTTCATGTAGGTCGCCTGATTGTAGGGATTTGTGAGGAAAGTGCGCGATGACACGAGATCCGGACTTGAACCCGAAACGTACGCCCCACGGTACCCCATTAGAGCACGATGAGATGCCAAAGCGAGGTCAGGTGTGGACGTTGAACTGAGCCTATTTGCCGAATACGGCGGTGGTGGCTTATTCAGCTTCATCATTCGAAATCTCTGCGTCATACTGTCCATCCCGTAGACCCCAGTAGAGTCCACAAGGTGCCCAGCTGCGTTGTACATTGGATTTGTTGTTTGTGTCACATCCGGGTAGTGTTGCTGCAGTTGTGCTCCGAAAATCATGTCCGCCGTTAGAGCTGCTCTGTGGACATCAGGTTGACTGCCACTGTACAACGGAACGGCTGCATGGCCATCGGAAAGGAGTCCCGAAGGCATCTGGATGACGCTACTATTGAGACGAACCTACAAATTAAACATTTTCTTTGTAAAACTCTATAAAAAAATGTACTGGTAAGCAGACCAAGCTTACGAGAGCTGTTTTTCTTTCAATTTAATGACAGCATCAATCTCAAATCCGTTTGTACCATTAAATTCTACAACTAATAACCTACAAAATGACAGATTCTCAGAGTGATCAGTATTCTAAGTGTCAAAAAATTAAAATTTTATTACCAAAGGCGAAAAATTCCCATACAAAAAGTGAGCCATTTTCACTCTTCAGCTTCATAAATAAGTGGACCGTGTACAGGGCCTGCAAATTAATTTAAATACGTGCAAAGTCCGAAAAAGTTGGAAAGTCATCCCTCAAGAAATCTTTAGAAGGCCATATCTCGAGAACGGATCCATAGATTTTCGATTTTGAGCTATCGTTGGAAAGGTCTTAATCTCAACTATAACATATAAAAATGTGAAGTAAATTGATAATGGCATTTTTAAAATATTCGAGTTCGAAATTTTAAAAAAATTTTGATTTTGACTTTAGCGCCTCTCGCGGTCATTTCTCGAAATTGCAATGTTCTAAATATTTGTAGGGTTTCACGAAACCTTTCATTAGCGCTTGAGTTGATCAAAATCAGACTTGTAGAACCCGAGGTATGACATGTTAAAGTTGGAACTCAATATTTTCAAAATGGCGACATAATTTTTTTTAATTAATTTTTTATAAATAGATGTTATAGTAGGCTGTCGGCCCAGTAGAGCAGTGGCAAAGCAGACGGTCCCAGTGTCCGTTTGCTCTGTCCCTGGGAGGGTCGGCGGGTTCGAGGCTCGGTGGTGTTCGATTGGCTGTAATGCAGATATGAAAAAAGATCTCATTCGGTCAGGAATGCCCCCACTCGTTCCCACCAGTGCAATATTACAACGAGAGGCAACTCTTGAACTGATATTGACTGCTCTGCACCGTTGCTTGTGATAAAAACTTATGAATGAGGAATATTCCTAACACAAAGTCACAATGCAACAAAAGTGCCTCTCTGAGGTTGACGTCAGGTCGGCAGCCGGTCATTAAAATCAAAGCCAAAATTTGTGTGTGAGAAGCCAACCCCAGTAATGGGACAAATGGCTATGTGTGTTGTTGTTGTTTGTTAGATGTTATAGTAGGCTATAATATATAAAAAAAAATGAAGCAAATCGACACGTTTTCGAGATATTCATCGAAAATTTTGTTTTTGATTTTTGGCCCGCTAGCGGTCACTTTTGAAACTTTCGATGTTCAAGAGAGTTGTAGGGTTTGTTGAGATCTTTAATTTGATCCCGGGTTGATCGAAATCGGTCAAGCCGTTTTCGAGTTATGATCGATTTTCGATGAAAAATTGTGGCGGCCATATTGGCTAAACGGCTTGACCGATTTTCGAAAATGAGGTATCGTTGGAAAGGTCTTGATGGCCCCTACAACATATAAAAATTTCAGATTTTTAGCTATTACAGGGTTTGAAAGAAACACAGCTAAAAGATTTGCTTTGTAAAATTCAATTAATTAAAAAATATTTCAACAAAAAGAAAACTCACTTCACTTGAATTTGGACGATATTTCTGCTGAATAGCCGTCTCGTAGTCCGGTGCTTGACGATATGTTGGCAAAAGTTGACGATATGCCGCCAATTTGTCATCCTGCCTCTCTTGCGGCACTGCCAGTCCATTTGTATTATTATTCGTGAGATCGAGGCACGATGAACTCTGCGCGCGATTACTTAGCGATGCATTGGAGCCGGCAAATGGTGGTGCTAAGCCCCAATTGCTGCTATTCTGTGTCGATGGCATTTGCTGTGTGGATGCAGCCCAGCTGGAGTCAATTGTTTGCTGTGACGTCGTCAGTGGGGGCATGTTGTTGACCACAAAATCCGACGATGATTGCCATTTCCCACCACTCAGCTGTTGATCCGATGCTCGCCAATTACTCGCTGCTTGTTCAATTAGTAAATTCTCCCGACTATCCATCACACTCTCCCCTCTTGCTTGCTGAAATACATTCATATTCATAGCCCCGGACGAGGAATTCGGTGGACCTGAAATCATATTCTTCTCATTGGAGGCATAGAAGAGATGCTGCAGGACACACAGGCGCCAAAAGTAGCGTCCCATCTCCCCATCGGGCATTGTGAAGCCCACACTATTCTCCGGCACGGTGCACTCAATACTAAAGTTCTTCTTGAGATTCACAACATTCGTGATATCTCGCCAACGGTAGACTTTTGCCTGATTTGCCCCCACAACGGTGATTCCCCACACAGAGAGCACAAGGAAGACCTCATTCCCCGCATCATCCTTCGCGGGGAATCTCTCCTGCCCATAGCCCTCGAGCTGCTGACACGTGAGTATGTACAGCTCCTCTGCAGCTGACTGCGTGAGATTGTTTCGTTCCGAATTCTGCTGCAGCACCTCCTCTGTTAACTTCTCCGACAACCCCTCCTCGATGAGGCGTTTGGGGAAGGGTAGCATTGTCTTCAGGTAGTCAATCGTGTGCTTCTCCTTCTGATGAATATCCGATTCCGCCTGGCGCGCATAGATGGCCAAGAGAACTGCCTGCTGCGGATCACAGTGTATCCGTCCCTCAACAATGTCACTCTTAACTTGGAGAAAATAGTAATAGCGCGTCGTATCGTCGCGTATCATTGACACCCCACACTCCACGTAGTACATGACCCGCAGTGAAAGTTTCTGCGACGATGCGTACTTCTCCAGTTGCCGATTCAGCGGGCGCTCCAGGTCAATCCAGCGAGATTCTGTCGTGTTCTCCTTCATTATGTACCGCAGCCCAAAGAATTCGGGTTGATTTATCGATAAACGCTGACACACATTTGCCAGGCATTCCTTCCCTGTGCTCTCCGAATCCAACGTACAGTCCACACATGCTGAGGAATCTGTTGAAGGAATAAAAATGTTTTTTTTTTTATAAATAAAATTCTTTTCGGGGGAAATTAATTCTTTTGCACCACAGATGCTTCCAAAAAATAATGGATTAATTTGCGGGAAATTGTTAAGAAATTATTTTCTTTTGAGAAAATAGTTTTGAATTATTTTTTATTGATTTTTTGCTTAAAAAATTGAATATTTCACTTGTTTACCTTTTTTGTCAATAAAAAAATCTTTTCTTCTAATTTCATTGTTTGGTTAATTTATTTTATTTAAAACTAATTTAATTTTTTTTATTTTCTTGAAAATTTTAATCTTATTTTAGTTAGAACGGTTATAACCGTTAGAACTGAAGAATTCAAAGAACCATTTTTAGAACATTCTTCTCAAAGGACTTTTTTTTAGTACACTGGCAACATAACCTCAAAAATTCCTTCGAACTGTCAAAAAATGTGTTTGTTTGTCTTCCAATAATAGTGAAAATTGAATTTTCTGATTAGAAAAAACTACCAAAAGTACAAATAAATGTTAATAAAAGTTCCTTTCTAACTGAAGAACATTCCGTAGTATTAAATCAAGGAAATCAAGTGAATTTTCATTGAGAACAAAAATCTATTTGTAATGCAAAAGGATAATTATGGCCGTAAGATTTCTTCTTTTCTTTGTTTAACTTTTCTTCCTCATGGTATTTTTATTTTCTTTGTGTGTGGATCAGGAGGAGAAGGATTGGCACATGTGCCAGACACAGAATATGGTTTTGAGTCAGTGGGAACTGCTGGATCCCACACCGAATATTTATGAGCTATGCAGGGAATTTGATAAGCGCTTCTTTGAAAATATGCTCGCACTAAGGAGTGTCCAGGTACGGTGGTCTCACAAACTCCGTGCTGAAGTTGCTGGCCAGTGTTCATACCATGGACACTTCCGAAGATACAAAACAGCAACAATAACACTGAGTGTGCCCCTCTTAAAGTACCGCCCCAGGAAGGATCTCATTAGGACGTTGCTGCACGAAATGATTCATGCATATTGCTACATAAAGGGTATCTGGACAGGTGATGGGCATCAGGGAGGATTCATCACGATGATGAATCACATCAATGAAAGAGCTGGAACGACTATTTCCGTCTATCATGAATATCATGCTGAATTTTTCTACACACGGAGACACGTCTGGCGATGCAGTGGCCCCTGTCGCGATATGGGGCCCTATTATGGATACGTGGGACGGCATAGAGCACGTCCAATACCGAGAAATCACTCCCAAGGGGGACACCCTGTGTGCAGGGGGCGATATATTAAGATAAAAGGTTCCGGAGTTTCTCGCAAATACTTCTGCGCGCCACCTCTTCAGGATCTCATGAATGACACCCTTGATGAGGATCTGCTGAATGTGGCCAATTCCGTGGAGTCAATGTGGGGAGATCAGTCGATTATTGATGATTTCTTGGGGCCAGATACATTAATGGAGGATGCTTTCAAAGGTAAAATATCAACTTTCCTTTTCCGGAAATAAATTGAATTATGACCAATTTAGCCCCAGACTCCCCTATAACTTTATATTAATCATTATACTTCTACCTTTATAAATGTTTTGATTGATTTTATCAATTTATAGATCGAGACAGTTCAAAAAATACATTGCTTTTGGAAGAGGTAGAAAAACCACCAGCAGACACGACAACGACTTCAACAGCTGATGCCCTGGATAAGGCAATAATTGAGGAATTTCTGGGGCAAGACACCCTAATGAAGTCTTATCAGTAACAAAACTAATACAAAACTTTCTGAGTAATATTTATTCAAACCCAAAAAAAAAAATGGAGCAACAAAGAGTGAAAATTATTTATTTACAAATCATTAAAAAAAATTTATTTTTTACCCCAAAAAAAAATTTTTTTTTTAAAACTTTTCACTAGAAACTTTTCAACTCTGTTCACTCTATCAAAGCAGAGAGAGAGAGAAGGTTTAGGAGAGAGAAAAAAAAAGAAAATGTTGAAAAGAAATCTCAGCGAGAGTACCTGATTTAGGTCTCGAACACTGAAAGCTGCGCGCGAGAATTTTTATCGCTCTGCTAAAGGTAAATATCGCAAAGTATGTTTAATTGCTCAAGAATTCCACATATTTTGCTGGTTCTCATCTTATCATTGAGGCCTTATCAGTGTGCTCACCGCAGTGAGATTGTAAATTCGAAGAAACTGCAAAATGTGAAGAGAGCTCCTTTATTTTCTTTTTCAGCACAATACTGCGAAATTCTGTCTTTTTTTATTATTTGTCTGTCTCTCCAAAAAATGCTTCTCTAAGCATTTTTTTTGGTCGATAAAATGGGAATATTTTCTTGCTTATTTCACATGAAATTTAATACGTTGTCCGGGAGAGAGGTGCAAAAAAGAGGCTCACAGAAATAAAAAAAAAATGAAAATTCTGCCATAAACAATATTAAATCGATGACATACATCGCACGCTCTTCTATTCCAATTTCAACTCTCTCTCCCCTACAAGCTGGCCCTTTTAGCCATTCTTCCATCTACCATGCGGTTTGTGGTAGTAAGAAAAATGAGAATTTCAGTTCACACAACTAACCAAAAAAAAAAAGAATAAAAAGCTCCCAGAACATTTTTTTTTTTGAGAATATTATCTCACACACAAGAAATTCCCATCAATATTCTTTGGCTGTTGCAGCACGAAACGATAAACTCACCAGCAGTGCCTCCGCGCCCGCTTATTTACGAAATAAGTTGATTGAAAGAAATTTATATGCTGCCCAGAAATGAATAAAGTGCGACAATATGTTGTCCCCCCGTCGCAACTTTTATTCGCATTTTCATTCACAAAACACACCATGAATAGAAGAAAAGATGTGAATGACCTCTATGATGGGAATTTTCCAACATAAAACTCTATGGAAAATGGTTCACATGTTTTTCTTTTTTGTAAATCATTCTATTAAGATAATAATTTTACATTAAATCTATTTCATTAAAGTTTGTCTTTCTTTCTTTCTGTAAAACATAAAGAAACATTCCACGTGGTATAAAGATTAGTCGGTGGTTTGTCGATCATTCAACTGGAGGTCATTTTATGAATCATGCAGTTTCAGGTATATTTGGTGTACTACTGAATTCTCACATGAGTGAGAATAAAAGAGATAAATTCGTCACTGAAACTGATTTTTTATTCAATAGTTGGCAAAAAATGTGAATAATTCCAAATTGAAGGGAAATATTAATTAAATCATCCGTGAATAATTAATTCCCTTTAAAATCACATTAAAGGTAAAGGGCGGGATAATCGTTAAGAAAAAAGAATACTTAACAAAGCCATTCAATTAAATATGTAAATTGATCAAAGAATGGTAAAGTTTTGGGAATAAGAATTTAATGATTTCTAAAAAGAATTCACATGATAAAAATTCGCCTTTAGGCAGAAAATTGTTTCTAAAATGTATTTTCAGAGATGCTATAAAATAAAATTTTTATAGCATCCCAGACACATACCAAAATATGTGAAAACCTTTTTGGTTAGAAAACTGCAATAATTCCTTACAAATAGATCAAAATAAACTAAAATCCTCCAATTATACCAATATTAAAATGTTTATGGCCCTAAGCACTAGTCTGCAAAGGGCAGAATAAAATTTTATTCTATTTTTAAAATGTTTATAGCATGAAATATTTCATTTATATGTATCTTGGCTAAAAGCTGAAACAGAATGCAATAGTTTCGAAATGAACCAATAATGGCGTTTCTGCAAAATAAGAGCGATGTTTATTACTTTTTTATAGCAATCATGGGACACAACTTTAATAGGTAATTCCTGTGATATCTAATCTTTATAAAATTCTTTCCATTTTGTAGAAAATCGCTTTATCTTATAAAAGCTTCTGAAGGATTAACGAATCCAGAAAAAAATTATGGCATCATAGACACGTTTTAAAAATGTTTTATAGTACAAAATGTAACTTGACTAGATTAGGAGTTTAGATTTATCGAATTAATCAAATCTTACAAATATTTTTCATAGAATTTCAGAAAGTATTCTGATGTTTAATTTATGAGATTTGTTAGAATTATCAGAATATTTCCAAGTTTTTTGCGTAGTTTGCACATTTTTTTATTTATTAAAATCAAGTGTTTTTAAGCCCCAGTCCTCCCTAAAATTGCATTGTAATTTTTTTACATCTCTTTCTCCTGTAACATCAATCATAAAATCTCTCTATGATGAACTTAATTTCAAGAAAAAAAATAAAACAATGCTACGACACTTTTTCTTTTTGCTCATCTTTTGTGAATGAGCGACGAGCTTCAAGGTGGAATAAAGTTGATTGTGGAATAAGAAGGTGGATATTGTGTAAATGCGAGAATTATGAATAAGAGAAATACTTGAAATTCCTAAACTGTGTGCGGCACCTAATACTACCTACCTCTACTGCTAGTAAGTACATAAAAAAAACAACATTTTACTACAACTTTTGTGACGCAGCGATTGAATGAATTCCAAACTTACGCTATTTTGATTGCTTCGCAACAGTTGTGATAAATAAATAAAATAATAAGGAATTATAAATTAAAAGTGAAAAAATATTTGCAGCATGAAATCATTCATTGAGACACGGAATCAGGCACGCAGAACGAAAAATGTGCAGGCCTCCAATTTAATATTATGTACAAACTTCTCTTTTTTCTCCCAACAAACTGTGACGACGCGAATAACAAAGTCTCGCCTTCGCTTTTCATCTCACTCAACCAATAATCCGCGCCTCTCTTCTTTCCCGTTGTTAATCAGCAATTTTGGGAGCATCTGCCTTTCCGGATGCGTACGTGTGTAGGTGTCCGGAAGTGTGGGGAAACTCACCTAGCAAGTGCTCAACAGAAATAACAAATAGATTCTTTGATGTGACGTTGTAATGGCGAGAGCGCTTCTTCAGCTTCAGCTTGAATGGCATCTTTGGAACACTTTCTTCCACCACAGAGACACCACAACTTCCTCTTGCTCCTCCGGCGGAGGTTTGATTATTTTATTCAGAGAAAAAAACTCTCCTCAACCTTCTTTTATCACTTTGTCGCAGCCAGTGGCTCTTTTTCTCTCACACAAAAACACGTCTCTTGCAGCCCAAAAAAATGCCACATATAAACAACCACTGTAGCTGCAATTTACACGGAATTTCCTGCAAAATACGCACTGAACACAATCAAATTACGTTAGCATTTTCCCTAAAATAAACTCGAGGCACTTTTCACAACAGTTTTCGCCCGATTTTCCACCTCTTTTGCACACTTTTCCGCGAAAGCGCACTTTGCTTGTCAAACTTGGCGAGCGATATGGCATTAGTGTGTCCCTTAAAATACCCACCGCAATGCGCTTTACATTAGACTGTCCTAAATGTGTACTCTTTTGAATTTCAAGTTTTTTTTGCGATTTTCTCGCGCTTTCCTGCAAATTTTCCGGGGAAATTGGGTTTTCCGGATTCATGGAGTGGAGCCGCGTCGATTTGTATCAAAAATTTTAAAAGTGTAAAAAAAATAATTTCGGGGGAAAAAGTAAAAAGACAAAAACGAAAACAGCCGGCGGCTTTTACCCCCTAAATGGCCTAAATTAATTCCCTGAAAAACTCCCCCAACAACCCCAGAACAGACCCAAGGGGTCCCAAAATAGCGAAGAATATTAACTTAAAAAGCCGCCGCCAAATGATTTCGGCACAATACTCTATTTTTCGCGGAGAGCTTAAAAAAGCGTGAAAATGCATTTCCTGTATGGAAAATCAACCGAAAATCATCGGAAAAGCATTTGGAGGGTCAGGCAAACGAGAAAATGGACTTTGTAGATGAAAATTGTGAGTGTTCTTTGGAAAAAAGGCTCAACACACAACGGATAATATCAATTTAAAATTAAAATATCCGTTATAAAATCATCATCATCATGATCATTTTCCGCGCAAAAACTGTTCGATAGAATTTCGATATGAATTTCGTTTTGAATTTGATTTTTTTTTCAAGGTTTATTTTATTCCTTTATTTAAAATTTCCACATAAAAGAAAAGTGTTAGTGCTACTGAAAAAGAGTCGGAGACAGGATCGGAAATGATATCAGGCCAGGACACAAAAGTAAGTTGAAAGAATTTGCCCCAAGAAATAGAGATTGAGGGAACTTTAAGAAAAAAAAAACCGAATAAAGTAGGCTGATGTTAGTTAATTGATCCTTCCTCAGTTGTTCTGTCCAATCCATCCAATCCGACGTCTCCCTGCATTGCAGCGAGCTTCCGTTGGATATCCTTTTGCGTGTGAAGTCCTTGATTTTTAAAATGTACTTTGGGATAGTGCCTCCGGAGGACACGGGCATTGTGGAATTTCTTTGGGCAAAGCCGGCAGTGGAAGGGCTTTTCGCCCGTATGGACACGCATGTGGGTGGTCAGAATAGACTTCTCCGTGAAGCTCTTCTCGCACACAAGGCACGCATAGGGCTTTTCTCCCGTGTGGCTGCGTGTGTGGCGCCTCAGGTGGGCACTCTGCCGGAAAGCAGCTCCACACGTTGAGCACTTGTAGGGCTTCTCACCCGTATGCAGGAGCATGTGACTCTTTAGGGTATTCCTCTCGCGGAAGGACATTTCACAGTGGGCACACCGGAAGGGTTTCTCCCCCGTGTGGCTACGCATGTGACTCTCATGCTGAGTGACGTAGTTTGAGATCTTTCCGCATGTGGGACAAATGCAAATCTTCTTCTGACTCCGATGCTTCCATGAGGTGTGACTGGGGCGCTTTGCGAGGCGCTTCTCGATGCGTTCACTTCGCTCTTCCGGTGGGATGTGGATGTATTTGTGATTCCTCAGTGAACGAGGATTCTTGAAGGCTTTCTCACAGAGATCACAGGCAAATTTGATGTCCTGATGCACGAGCATGTGGAGCTTGAGGTTGTTTGACTGGGAAAATTCCTTTCGGCAGATGCTACAAATGTAGCTACGACGTTTTTCATGCACCACCCGGATGTGTCTGGTGAGATTCCCCTGGCAGGAGTACTCAACTTGACAAAAATTGCATTTCAGTGATCTTCCCTTATGCTCCCACTGGTGTTTTTCCATATGATAGCGATTCTTTACTTTTTTCTTGCATATTCGGCATTGAAGCCAATCCTTCTTGTCCTCCTCTTCATCTTGATTTGGCAGTTCTGGATCTGGAAGATTTTTGTCATCTTCTTCTACATATTCCGGATTATCCCCTTCTGTCCATGATCCTTCGTAATTGTCCTCAAATTCCTCATTTTTCTTCTGTGATGAATCTTCTTGGCTATCCCGAAGTTCCATGTTTAGACAACTTTCCTCGCGAACTTCTTGTTTTAATCCTTCCTGCAGAAGGAATCTCTCCCGGAGTTTTTTCTCAGTTTCCTCACACTGATTCCTCAAGGCGGTGATTTCATTCAATTTCTCTCCACATTCTAAGCAAATAAACTTCAATAAATCACCCATTTGATGGTCCTCCTCCTGGACATCCTGGAAAATAGAGCAATGATTAATTTCTTCCAAACCTTCCCAAAGAATTTCCTTTTTACATTAGAGGATGATTTAATTTTGTTCAATTCCTCGAGATAATTTTCATTTCCTTCCAAGGAGATATCTATGAGATTTTTGGTAGATTCACAAATCCTGCAGAGCCGGGAGGATCCTTCTTGTTCCAGAGATAAATCTTCCTTGGAAACTTTTTCATTTTTCTTTTTTACCTAAAAAGACAAATCAATTATTATTCATCTTATTTGTTAACAAAATTAAGTAATTCAAATACGTTGAGGGCTTTTCTGCGACTTCTTGTTAATTTGCGCATCCTTCGAGGATGAAAAAATTATTATTTTTCAAAATCAAAAGTCGGAACTTTGACGTCACTCTGATTAAACATAACCTAACATTGTGTTTTTGTTTTGGTAAACAAAGTGAGCAAAAAGTTGGAAAAGTGAAAGAATTTTCTCCAATTTTCTGTTGATTTCCTTTAATAAAAACGTTTTTCGTGTGGAAAAAAGATAAAGGAAGAGATGGATGATTGGAGTGTGTGCAGACTTTGTCTGGAATCAAGTGAAGGAGGTCTTAAAGCCGTTCCTGAAGCATCATACAACAAGATATCATTTGAAAGGATGTATTTTGAGTTGATTGGAAAGTTTCTGAGGGAATATCCAACCTTTCCGGCTCTTGTTTGCACAAAATGTGAGCAGCTTTTGATACAGTCCTACATCTTCCGGGAGAAATGCCTTGAAACTGAAGGGAAGCTACAAACGATGCTGGATGAGAGGCCAATTAAGCCCCCAATGACGACAAAAACGCCAAAAACAGAGAAAGTTAGTGATTTTGTCATTAAATTCCTTTCGGAGCCATCACAACCTCAAGTTGCAGTTCCTAAACCTCCTAAACCTGACCCAGAACCTGCAAAATCAACCAACAGCAGGCTTTCTGCAACACTAAATATTGAGGATCTCAAAACGAGGACAATTCAATGCAAGAGATGTCGTGATTTTTTCAAAGGACTCGACTGCTTCAAATCCCATAAATGCTTTCAAGATGACAAAGCAAAGGATAGCCCGAATGCAGTTCCTGCTAAAAAACCCCAAGTGAAGAAAAGGATAAACAAGAGGAAATTTTTCAAATGTTCAGAATGTCCAAAGACATTCAGGAGCTACCACAATCACCAAGCTCACATGGATAAGCATAGAAACATAAAACGGTATTCCTGCCACCACTGTGGGGCAACCTTTTCGGACTGGGTGGTGAAGAGGACTCACGTGTACAAGGAGCATCTGAAGAAATTTTTATGCGAATGCGCTGAATGCGGTAAAGGGTTCTACAGGAAGTTTCTGCTGAAGCTGCACATTGAGAAGGAGCATCTGAAGCTAAACGCACAATGTGAAATCTGTGGGAAGACATTTAAGCAAAAATATGCACTCCCAAAGCATAAGCAGGAAGTCCATGGTACGAGTAAGTTTTCCTGCAACATCTGCAAAAAGGAATTGAAGACTATGAGGACACTCAAGCATCACTTGCTTACTCATGCGGGGGAGAAGAATTACGTTTGTCCCGTATGCTCTCGAGCCTTCACGTGCAATTTCTCCCTCAAGGGTCACGTGAGGAAGCAGCATCCGGATGATGTGCATCTCCTACCTCCAGATGGGACGATTGTTAATCAGAAATATTTGAAAAAGACGAGGAAATAATGAATTTCATTTTCTTCTATTTATAATAAAGAAAGGATTTCGCGCACGGAAGGTTTTTCGCAATTTTCTCGTGTTTTCCGTTGAATTTTCCAGCGAAATTGCGTTTTTTTTTTGTGACCGGGAAGTGAAAAACGGAAAGTTTAAATGCATTTTTTGGCGCCTTCTTCGATATTCAGAACACTGTTCCGAAAAGACTTCGCGGCTGCAGAAAAATTCAATTTTCTCTGCTCTCGTGTAATTTTCCTGTGTTTCCTGCCGCAGGAGGGTTAGTTGGGGTGGGGGCCGTGTGCTCCGGGGGGGGGGGTTTGGGGTTTTCCAGCCAGTTTTTCGAGAAGTTAATTTGGAGGGAAAAGCCGCCGGCAGTTTTCGTTTTTGTCTTTTTACACGACTTTTTTCCCGGATTTAATTTTTTTGAACTTTTCAAATTGTTGATGCCAATCGACACGGCGCCGCTCTCTGAACCCGGAAAACCCAATTTTCCCGGAAAATTCGACAAAAAACGCGGGAAATGCAGTTTCCACCGTTTTCTTGAATCATTCAATGATTCTCTGAATCAGGCGGGATATAATGAGATTCCGCCGACTGATTCAAAGAATCACTTCAACTGAAATAGCCCCTTGTCACAAAATCTTTGTTTTGCTTTTACAATTTCTGTGTTTTTTGTGAGTTTTTCTTGAATTTCTCGGGAAAAAGGTGAGTTTTCCGGCATTTAAACTTCCAAAAAAGATTCCTGCTTTAATGATTGATTGAAAAATTGCAGGATTTTCGGTGGGAAAATAGTATGGAAGAGTGGTCAGTTTGTCGCCTTTGCCTGCAATCCTCAGAATACGCCCTCAAGTCCTTTCCGGATGAGTTATTTGACCAGATACCCTACTACAACATCTACTTTGAGATTGTCGGCATCACCCTTGTGGACTACACAACATTCCCCAATAAGATTTGTCTCGTGTGCGAGGATGAGATGCTGCGGGCGTACAAATTCCGCCAGAAGTGCTTGGAGACGGAGGAGAAGCTAAAGGATATGGTGGGAGGTGATGAGAAAATTGAATTTGTCGAACCCATTGAGCCCACTGCTGCACCAGTGGATGATCTGGAGGATGATGATGGGACTGCTGATGACACCATGATGGAGCAATACATCCAAATGAAGCAGGAAAGTTCAAATGAGCAGCGAATTGCTGTATCACAGGCCGGGGGAATAACTCCCAAGAAGTTGAAGGAAACATCAAGTCCAGGTGGTGAGAAGATCCGATGCAAACACTGTAGGATCATCTTCCTGGGCATGGATGCATTCTACGATCACAAATGCTATGATATTGCAAAAGTCGAGACACCCGTGGAGCCAAGCAAGGAGGGCAGTGGCGGCGATAAGAACCCCAAGAAGATTGAACGGCGCCTGTTTAAGTGCAACGAATGCGGGCAGACGTTTCAGATGCGTTCGATGATCCTCAGTCACATCGAGAAGCACAATAAGATGAAAAAGTATCAGTGCCAGTACTGCAATAGGAGATTCTACAAAGCTGCCATACGGAAGGCGCACATCTACCGCCATCACTTCCGGAAGACGTTGGAATTCAAGTGTCCACAGTGTCCGAATGAGTACAACAAGGGCAGTGAATTGCGACAACACATAAAGGAGGCACACAAGGAGGAGATCACCTACCAGTGCGATCGCTGTGGGAAAAACTTCAAAAGTAGCTCCATCCTCACGAGTCACATGAAGATTCATTCGGACAAGGTGACCTGTGCTCAGTGTGGGAAGGAATTGAAAAATCTGCGCACGCTGGAGCGTCACATGGAAATCCATTCGGGACAGAAGAACTACGTCTGCCCCGTGTGCTCGCGTACCTTCACGTGCAATTTCTCCGTGAAGAATCACGTGCGGAAAATCCATCCGGATGATGTGCATTTACTCCCACCCGATGGGACAGTGGTGAATAAGAGGTACTTGGATCGAATGGCAGCCACTCATCGTCGGAAGGACAGTGGCGTTAAAATAGAAGAGACTCAAGCCATTGATGCATGTACCAGTGAAGCCGTTGAGTCGATAATTCACAACTAGGAGCATAAAAGCATAATTTTATGCATTTTCTATGCGAGAAATCTTTCTTTCAACACACGACTATCATGATTTTGTGGCATAAAAATTATATACAAAACACCCCACAGTGGTGGATGAGGACACAATATACTGATTTTCTTACCGTTTTAATGCATTAAAATCAGAACATTTTGTCCTTGATTCACTTTTTTACTTACTTAGAATTTATGGTGATTTTAAGTAAATAAATAAATGTAATTTCTAGTAGAAAAAATTCTTTTAATCTTTTAACTTATTCAACGATGTTTTTGGAGCATTTTTTACATTTTTTATTAATTGGATCGATCAAAAAATGCAAATTCTTTAAAAAATTAAAGATTTTTGTTTGTTTTTCAATTTTGATTGAAAACCAAAAAGTTTAATTTAACCCTTTGAGAGCCAATAAAAGTTTTCGTTAAAAAAACAGGCTGAATTCAAATTTTTAAAGTTTCTATTTTTTTTTAATAAAAGACAAAAAATCAGTATCAAAGAATAAAAAGATTCTTAAAAATACTTTAATTAAATTCTTAAATTCCTTCTGATAATAAAGAACAAAGATTTCTTTCAAGATTTTTGGCAGAAAACTTAAAAGTCTCTTGAAGAAACACTAAAAAGGAGCATTCTTCCATACAAGAATATTGTGGGAGTAACATTCCAAATGCTCTGTTCTCCTGGTAGCAGTGGAGTACAAATTAATGCAATAGTAGTCAGACGCCATTTCCCATAAAAATTTGCGTGGAGGAGGCCAGCTGGGCCAGCCAGCTATTGGCCACTTTCGCAATTGATCCACCTCACATAACTTAGGGTGCGCTACTCAAAAATCCACGGGATTGGAGCTGCTCACAAATAATTCCACAAATAATCCCGGGCGCTCATAAAAGCCATCACACGGACGTGACTCTTTTTGGGTGGGAATGTTCTTTGCGCGCACAATTCGAGCGCTTTTGCAGTAACCATTTAAATAATGATTTTGATTCCGGTTGCTGTGGCGCGAATTTTTCTCTTATTTTTCCCAAAATTCAATGTGGATGGTATTTGAATCAGAATCCTCCCCGGAAATTCAAACATTTCTATCCCGGAATTCCACCGAAATAGAAAGACAAGTTTTGTGACTCAATAGCAGGAGTACAGAAGAAACCATCCTGACTCTTTGAGACTTTCTTCTGTGAGGTTTGTTCGATTTTAATTCGATAGTATTTTGCAAAAAAACGTCTTTTTTTTTTAAAGGAATTTCCTTTTTATTTGAATTTAAGGAAAGATGATTTTTTATTAAAAAAAATTAATTTGTTTTTACCCTCGTTTTTTAAAGGGTTAAAAAAAAGATTCTTCAACCCCCAAGAAAAATGATTTGTTTTGTTTAAATTTAAACTTTTACTGAAAAATGATGAATATAATTTTGCATGGATGAAATTTTCGTGGAGCAAGATTTCAAAAGAAGTCTTCAATGACTGGGAAATCATAAAGATTCAATTTCCCCGCGCAACTGCCACGGGAAATTGTAAAGAAAATTTACTGATGGCTAATTGATGAAAATCTCCCACGTCGCGCACCCCCGCGCATTTGGAGGGAAAACATGGGAGAGAAATGTGAGGGAAATGCGTTCCTAAGCATTGAGCATAATCATTGCCGCCGGATAATTAGCAGAGCTACGTGGGAGCATTAATTAGAACTTCCCCATTGCGTGGCGTTAAAATTTTTAATTACTCCTTTTTTGTGCCCCCACGAACTTTTTGTTGTTGTGCAGTGAGAAAAATTCCGTGCAAAAGAGCATTGCGAGTGGAAAATAAGAAGAAAAGAACTTGAGTACAGCACCAGGTGCTCAAAATTCCACGCTCATCCACACATAAGAACAAGTCTGGGTATTCAAGAAGAAAACTGACCTACCTTCTCGAGGTAGAAACTTGCGCGCATCCCATAAAGGAATGCTGCGAATTCAGCAGAAGCAGGATGCACTTTATGGAGTCTTCGTACTCTTGAATTCAAAAGTACAATCTCATACACACTATAAAAGACTTTTTGTAAATATTTTTCATGTTGTAATGTGGATTATTCTGCAATCCGCATTGCTTTTCAAACCTTCCTTATTTTGCCACGAGTAACCCCTTTAATTTTATCTTATCTTAAATTTGATCAAATTGATAAAGCTAAGTCGTTTTGATTATAATATTTTTTTGTATTTGCAGTTTTCCCATTCATTTTTCTATTTAATTTATTGATTCACAATGATTTTTTGAATTTGTACTGGCTTACAATAATTTCCCGCATTTGAACAATTAAACTCTTTAATGAAAAAAAAGTATAATTAAATAATCCTTCCTTAATTTCAAATTAACCCTTTTATGAAAATTAACTTTTTAACCCTTGGAGGATTAGATATTTTTAACCTAAAATTTTCTTTCCCGAATTTGAAGTATAATTATGAACTTCGCTCCACATTGTAGATACAAAATTTATCACAATAGGTTTTAAATAGATTTTATTGTTAGACGATTGAAAAATCAAATTAGCCACGGTGGCCAGAAAACTCTCAAAGGGTTAACTCTTTTTTATATTTTCTCATTTCTGTAACACTTGAAAATTTTTTTTTGTTACATTTGCCTAATTAAAATAATCCTTTTCTTAATTCAATATTTAACCACGTAAGAAATTCATTTTTGACCTTCACTCACATTTTTAATTAATTTTTAAAAAGAAATACATAAATCGATTTTGATAAAATTTCATAAAACTCATTTTTAAAGAACAAAAATTTAGAAAATAATTTTGTTCAAATCAGATCAATTTTTTTTTGAGTTCTTTAGTAAACATAAAAATGATCAAGATAATTTTAAGACAAAAGTAAATATCCTAAAATCTGTTTAACCCTTTCGCGACCGCTTGAAACTTAGCAAGCATTGTAATATTCGATCTTTTTATCGTTTCTATCACATTTTTCAGTTAGAACGTTTCTAACAACAATTTAATTCATTAAAAGAACAAGAAAGGGTTGCAGGAATATTTCTATTTCGATTAAACCTCGAGTTAACCCATTTACTAATCAGATTAAGTGGTAAAAGGGGTAAAAGGGGTAAAAGTTAATACGTTTATAGAAAATAGGGGAGACTAGGGTGGAGGAAGTTTATCCACAAAAAATCTTTTACCCTTAAAATAAAATAAAAAATTCCAGGGATGAGAGGCAAAAGTTAGATAGTTAAAGTAAAATGTTAGAAATGCAAATTCTTTCATGTAACTCACACCTTCCCTATTCCTTTTTTTCTAATCTCATTGATTTTTCCGAATAAAGCGCAGGAGAACAGCTTTGTAATTTTCTTTTGCTGCTTCATGAATTTATTTTATAAATTTAATGTACAAAATATTGAAAAATAAATAAAAAGTTAATAATTTAAATATGTAGAAAAAAAATTAAAGTTTTTAATAAAGCAATAAAATTATTTTTTGAGATCTTTCTTTCATTTTATTCCCTCTTGAAATTTTTAAAGTAAAAAACAAAAAAAAAATTTGAATTGATAACTTCTCTAACTCAAAGATTATCTAAACTAAATGAATAAAAAAATAATAAATTTTAATTCTTAATTAGTAATTTCTCTCTCGTGGAGAGTTTTATGCTCTCCTATGTTAAGTTGCTTGAAAATGACGAATGGTTATCTCGGTCTTTTTGGACAAAAAAGACCTTCACATTGATACCCCAAAAACTTCCTCGGGATGCGTTGTCGGTATTCTCGAACTGTGTGCACGGAATGAGGAGTTCGAGAAGACTCTCTTTCCCTACGAGGAGCTCAGAAATCCTCTCATGCTTAGAAACTATGAGGAATGGTCTTTCTCCCGGTACCCGGGAATTCCAAATCTTAACTCTTTTTCCCACGAGAAAATTCCTGAGAAAAACGTCTAAATTGAATGTTTAAAAAATCACAAAATTTTTTATTTAACAAAAATTTAATTCTCATTATGTTTTGGCTTCTGGGAAGAGGTGCATTTGATTGGGATGAATCTTCTTGAAATGACTCCTCAAGATGGAAATGGTTCGGAGGGTTTTTGAGCAAATCGGGCAGTCAGCCTTGGCGCGTTTTCCGTGGATTTTGAGATGATTCAGCAACCGGAGGCGATTGTCGTACATCTTCCCGCAATGATTGCACGTCCCACCCTCTGCATGAGTCAGGGCGTGCTTCCGGAGGCTTCTCTTGACTTTAAATTCCTTCCCGCATTTTTCACACTGGTAGTTTGGCACGTCCGAATGGACTTCTCTTATATGGACATTCATTTGTCCCGTGATGTAGAACTCCATTGGGCAATGTGGGCATTTGCAGAGTCTCTTCTTCAGGTGCTCCCTGTAAATGTGAGTCCTTCTTGCAGTCCACCAGAAGAACTTCTCTCCACAGTGTTCACATTCGTAGCGCTTAATGCCATTGTGGTAGTCCATGTGTTGCACAAAATGAGATCCCTTGATGACCTTCCCGCAGATATTGCACTGTTTGGTTGCTAATTGTGGCGAATCCTGTTGATTTTTTTGCACATCTTTGCATCGATGACCCTTGAAACTCTCCAGTCCTCTGAAGATGACCTTACAGCGTTTACAGAGTATCCTACGTTGCTTCCTTTCTTGTTTAGATAGCTTCTCTTCTGCTGGCTTCTGAATGCTTCCATTTGCTTCTCCTTCTATGGCGTCGTCTTGTTCTCCTACTAAATAATTATCCTGAATCCTTTCAACTATAGTATTGTTTATCCCATGAGTAGTTTCAGGGATGCTGTGTTCATTCTCTTCCTGCTCATGCAGCTCTTTAAGTTTCTCCTCAGTTTGGAAGCAAAGTTCCCGGAATGTGTAAGCACTGATTAGATTCTCCTCGCATGTAGCACAGATCTGCAATGGGAAGGATTTGTAATCCGTCAGAGGTATTCCAGTCACCATGAAGTAGATGTTCTTGTAGGGTTGGGAATTGTGGAAGGATCCGGAAATGAATTTTAGGGACTCCTCGCTGGAATGCAAGCACAATCGGCAGACTGTCAAATCTCCCAATTGTTCCATGAATCTTTTTTTTCATTAAAATATTTTTTACTCTACTAAAAGAATCTTTCTCGGAAATCCGGGAAAGGTGAGAAAAACAAATATTCGGTTTTGTTCGACTGGTTTCGGGATAGCTCGGAAGACTACTCTCTGATCTGCTAAAGAATTTTTCATAGCTATAGTAATTAATCGTTTTAGCATAATTATCATTTTTGTTTTATTTTTCTTAAATAATTATTATTTTAATAATCAGAATGCTTCAATTCAATTCAATTCAATTCAATCGTTGATGACCTAATGCATTTTATGTCATAAATTTGGGGACTATAAGTTTCTCTTGTGAGACAATTTCGAGAATTGTTAGCATACTGCAAAGTCTAATCGTCACTTCTTAGCTAACTTCACGTGGAAAAGATCAAAAGAGAGAAAATAATCTTCTAAAAAAAGCAAGATTTGTGGCTTAAGTTATTTTTGGATTTATTGCAACAATGGAGGATTGGACAGTCTGCAGGTTGTGCTTGCAATCCAGCGAGGAGCCCCTAAAATTCATTTCCGGATCCTTCCACAATTCCCAGCCATACAGAAGTATTTACTTCACAGTCACTGGAAGATGCTTGACTGACTACAAATCCATTCCAATGCAGATTTGTAATGTGTGCGAGGAGAACCTAATCAGTGCCTACACTTTCCGGGAACTTTGCTTCCAAACAGAGGAAAAATTGAAGGAAATGCTGTTCAATGTGAAAGCAGAGGCAGAAGGAGACAAAACTACGGATGAGCAGGATTTGACAATCTTCACAGTTAATGAGCTCGAGGGGGATGCAAAGAAGGAAGGAGATTTGGAGGAGAATCTGGAGGGAGATTTCACAGATCCTTTTGATCAAATTGCTGAGCAGGAGGAGATTTTGGCAGCCAAGGAGGAGGAGAAACAGAAGAAAATTCTCTGTAAACGATGCAAAACTGTCTTTAGAGGATTGGATAATTTCAAGAGGCACAAATGCAAGGGATATGAACCAGTAAGAAAAATCAAGGCAAAACCGCAGAAGAGGAGTGATATAGAGCACGAATGTATGGTATGCAAGAAGATAATAAGAGGCACTCACATAACGACGCACCTGGACTATCACAATGGCATAAAACGCTACGAATGCGAGCACTGTGGGAAGAGATTCTTCTGGTTGGCAGCCAAGAAGACCCACATACAGCGCGATCATCTCAAGAAGAAATCCTACAAGTGCCCACATTGTCCGAAAGAGTATTGGATGGTGGGAACGAGGAATATTCATGTCCGGAAGAATCATTTGCAAAAAATTGACTATCAATGTGAGCTCTGTGGGAAGGGATTTGCACTAAGGTATGACTTGAAGAAGCACATGAACACCCACATTGAAGGAGGACCCTGTTCCATTTGTGGGGAGACATTCAAGTCACTAAACAGGCTGAATTATCACAAAAGGACTCACCACAAATCACCTCCCAAGCAGAGTTCATCAAATTCTCAAGATTTGGACGAGTGAGACGAAAACTCATAAAATTTGGAGAAATTTTTTATTATTAAATTTTAAGATCTAAAAATTTTTATCTTCTCGAGGCTTTGAAACTGTGGAGTCTGTGTAGATGGCCTTTAAGTGAGTTTCTAGGTCGATGGGATGCCTTTGTGGTGCATACTACTGCTTCCGGACAAGGTACCACCACCAGCTTCACCAGCATGAACTTGCTGCGTGTGCTTCCTGAGCTGTGCATTTGTCCGGAAGGCGTGTGAGCACACGGGGCAGGTGAACTTCTTCTCGGTGGTATGCAGAGCCATATGATGCTCAAATGTCCGGATGTTCTTCAGCTTCTTCCCGCATATTTCGCACGTCACCTCATCCGTGTGCTGCTTCATGTGGGACGACAAACTGATACTGGAATTGAGTTCCTTCCCGCAGCGATCGCATTGGTAGATTGAGGGATTTGTGTGCTTATCCCGGATGTGATTTGTTCGTCGATTCTTATCGTAGAATCCCTTCCCGCAGTACGGGCAGTGGCAGGAGGGTGTCTTGAGGTGTTCTCGGTGTATATGCGTTGTCCGGGTGACTGTTGAGTTGAATTCCATATTGCAGTAGTTGCATCTGTGTCGAATCTTGCGCTCTGTGTGCTGATCCAGGTGTGCCATGAAGTACGAGCGTCCAATGAAGGTCTTCCCGCATTTGTTGCACTTGAAGAAGGGTTCATTCTGTTCCCCACTCTCCCCGGAAATTGTGTCAATGTACGTCTTGGGTTTGCCACACTGATGCGACCGGAAAGTCTCCATCTCTGAGAAAATTCCTTTGCAGATCTTACAGCGAATCTTCAGTGCAACATTCTTGTCATCCTCATCCGTTGAGGTTCCATGTCTCGACGTAGCTTGTGGGATTACTGACTGGGTTGCATATTCATCATGCTTAGATGCTTTGGAGAAGCCCGTGTGCTCTCCACTTTTCGTGGAAGACTCAAGAGCTGAGACAAATTCAATACTTTTACCACCACCACCCTCTTCGGCGGATTTGAGATCCTTCAGCTTTTCTTCCGTTTCGAGGCATTTCCGACGAAACTCATAAGCACGTAGCATGTCATTCTCACACTGTGGGCAGATCCTCATGGGAAATGCAGCGTAATCCGTCAAAGTAACACCAACGACGCTGAGGAAAATATTAAAATATGATGTCTCCTGGAATGTGCAGCCTGTGAAGGCTTTTAGGGCTTCATCCCCAGATTCCAGACACAAACGACACACTGTCCACTCCTCCATTCTTTCAATTCTCACTGAATTTCTCTGGGAATTTATGATTTTCTGGGCTCCAGAGCTTCCTGTCACAATATTTTGATGATATTCAGGTGCCCCAGAAAAAGCTTCATTGAATATCTTGCGAACTTTTTTACAAAATATTATTTCCTCACAAAACTAATAAAGAAATGTTTTTAATTTTTGTTTTAGAGGTTTCTCTTCATTTAATAAAATTATTTTAATTCAAATTCATTAGGATTTTTGAACAGTTCTGGTCAGAAAATCGAGAAAATCTTTTTGAAAAACTTCTTAAGGGCTGTTGTGGGACGTTCGAATGAATGCAGTTCAGTTTGACGTTCCGAGCTCGAGCAAAAGCTTGGAAACCGAGATTTTTTGTTATTAGGAAAATTGTTAATTATTTTGTGCGTCCCGCGTCCAGGAAGGCGTGGAAAGTGAATGTGTACAAAGTGAATGCCTGCAATGAGGTGCATTGTGGAAGGCTGTGAAAATACTCTGAGATATTGTCCTCCAGGTGTGACTTTTCACAGGTGAGTTCTTTACCTTCATCCTGAAGCATTCCTTTAGCTCATTTCATCCACCTAGCTGAGCTAGATCTCCCCAAGAAGGCTTCCTGGGGGTAGTTTCTAAGCAGCCTAATTTGCAAAGAGCCCCCAAGATGGGGAAGAGTCTCAAAAAATCATGAAAATTCTACAAATTTGCACCATTTTGGCTTTTTGTAGGTTTCCACAGGATATAAAACTAGCTCGAAAATGGAAGATCCTGGTCAACTTGGGCACACAGTATGTTACAAAGGAGTCAGATCGTGTGTGCAGTCAGCATTTCTCCGAAGAGGATTTTGAGTATCGAAGATTTAGAGATAAATTCAAGAAGTACCTCAGAACCAAGTCTGTTCCGCAGGTAAGAAAAAATAAAGAAACTTATCTTTCTGTCTCACTTCTTAGCATAGCTGGTTAGGTAGAAAACATAGGATAGGTTGCACAGCACACAGTCTAGCTATTGGGGGATTTTATGTTGCTCATTTATGACCATTTTGTATATATGAGTTAGAAATAGGGGAATGAAGAGACAAACATAAACCTCTGAAGATTTTTTTTAAGAAGCATTTTTTGGCCTGCTAGGTACGGTAGTTCTATGCTATGATATGTGTGTTTATAAATAGCCAACTAATCTATATATAAATACCCTCTCAGTCAGACTAATGGCTTCTGTCTCTACCATATCTAAGTGCTTGCTGTGTTGTATGTATGCATGTAGTAGAGAGATAGGCAGAGAAGCGAATCAATAACTTTGGTTTCTTAGCTTTCGTTTATTACTACATATTTTCAAGACTCTATAGCTTGTTCGCAGTTCAGATCCACTATTGAGGTCAGAAATGTTGTAGCTATTTCTCAACATAGAGCTGTTTCTAGATGTGCTGCATAACACGCAAACATTTGGCTAAGTACCTATATATGCTATATGTGCTGTGCATGCATACCTTGAATGACTTTTAAAGGGCACCCAGTCGTGAAGACCTGAATTGACCTCGAGCATAGAAGAAAGACACACAAATACAGCTTAGCAATTAATTGTGGGTGACCTATTAGACGGTTGGAAATGGTCGAAATGTGAAGAAGGAATATAAAAGAAGTTTGACTGCTCTAAAGCTTTTATCTGATTTTGAAATATATATTTTTTTTAATATTCTGTTGAAAGAATTTGTTTAAAAGTTCCTAAAAATTAATAGAAATATTCGGTTTTTTTTTAAAGTTAAATTTTACACAAAGAAGCTAAATCATAAAACTGATTTTCCTATTCATAAATTGTTTAGAAAATTCATACATTCAGCAAAAAAGTAAACAGGATAAGTAGAGTTGATAAGAATCTCTATTGAAGCTTTATTTGCCCAAAAAAATGTTTTCTTAAAAGCTAAGAATTCAAAACAAGATTAAATGAATTAAATCTTTATGTTTTTAGCTTTAATTCACTTTTGTCTATCTGATAAAGTTGTTAGATTTTTTTTATTTATTCTATTCTCTCTTTTGTAAAGACTATTTTTTTTAATTGTTGTTTCAATAAATAGGCTTTTTTGCAATAATAATTTAAATGAAACTCAATTATTTTTATTTATTTATTCAATATTTAATTAGTAAACTCAATTAAAGAAAGAAATTAAATGAACTTTAAAATATTTTTCATAATTTTGCTGAAAATAACGACATTCTTTTAAAAAAAACATTTTTTTCCTTGTTGTAATAACCGTTTCAGGTCCGCGATCAATCTAGCGAGCTGATTGAACTAAAAAAAAAAGACATTTTTGAAAAAAAAAATCCCAATTCAAAAATTTACGTTTTTTCGTCCTTCCTGATCCTGCGAGTTCTTGGGGATGTCCTTTTGTGATCATAAAATGATCAGGGATTTTAAAGAAATAGTCTTGTACTAATTTGGACTCAATATTTAATAACTATAGAAAATGAAATATTTTCAAAATTGAGTCTTTGGGTCAACGTATGACCCAATGGACCGGAAAAGATTAACCCCTTCGCGACCGCTTTAAAAATTCAATCTTTTTCATCGCGATATTTATTTTATTGAGTTTTAAGAGGAATTTCTTAAATCAGAACGTCTTTTTTGTGCTAATTTACATCAATTTTCTAACTCATAATAATAATTAAATTATTATCAAAGTACGAGAAAATTAATCTTGTCGAATAAATCCTTGACGTTTCAGTACCTTTAGGGCTTTCTTCAGGCTCAAATTCAATATTCTAGTCAAAATTTTATTAAAAAAGATATTAAATAATTTTATTTTTCAGCCTCAATTTGACGTAGATGAATACACACTTCAATTGTTGGAGCAAGATGAGCCCTATTCGTATATGGAGCAGGCATATGTTACTGAACCCATGCCCGAGCCTCCATTGGCAGTTACGCATGAACAATCAGATGAGGAGAGCAATGGGATGAGCTCAATGATGTACGACAACTCAAATGCTCACTACAGCAATCACAATGTCTATGCAGCTGGAAGTAGTTCATATTCAGTTGTAAGATGACAAATTTTCTTTTCCTTTTGAGAGTTTTTGTTTTATTACAAAAAAATTTAATTAATTTTTAGGGCAATAATACTCACAAGCGTCCTATGCTTGCATTTCCGGTGCAGGATACGAAAAAAATGCGTTATCCAGCAGGAGGATCTGTGGTGGCTGAAACTACAACAACATCGAACATTGAATGTGACATTGAGTTGGAAAAAGTGAAAATTGAGAGTCTGAGTGAGTTGCTGTCGGAGTTGAAGGAGAAGAACTACATTGGGGAAGAGGTGGCGGAAATGATTAAGGATACCATTGGCCCAAATGAGGATCTCTTTGATGAAATGATCAAGGAGACGGACTTTAAGGCTATGCCATTGACTTTTCAGCCTGTCATGAAGGATTTTGCTCTGACGTTGGATTTCCTAGCACCACGCGCCTATCGATACATCTACAATGAGTACAAGAGCTTCCTACCGCATCCAAATACCTTTGCTGTGTGGTACAAGTGCACTGATGCTGATCCGGGTTTCACACAGGAGAGTCTCGATACGCTCACTGAGCTGGTGAAGAGTGAACGGGAACAGGGACGGAGTGTTATTTGTCAATTGGCATTCGATGAGAAGGATATTTTTCCGCAAGTACAGAAGATTGGGGAGAAGTGCTTTGGATACTGCACCGTGACAACTGTTGATAAGCCGTCCAATGATGTGGCGACGCAAGTTCTTCTTTTCATGCTGATTGACATCAATGGAGCATGGAAGGTGCCCATTGGGTATTTCCCCGTGAAGCACATGAATTCGGAGATGAAGCAAAATCTCATTGAGAAGGCAATTCTCAATGCAGAAGCAACGGGAGCTAAAGTCCTCGGGATCACCTTCAATGGGGTAAATACGAATTTCTCCGCAATGAAACTCCTCGGAGCATCATTTGCAATGGATGATCCCGTTTTCTCTGTACGCATTGAAGGTGAGTCCCATGAGAAGACCTATTTTGTCTACCCGGATCCATTGGATATGATTAAACGTGTACGGGATACATTTATGTTTGAGAAGCAATTTTTGGATGGTGATGGGAATATTGTGGACTACACGTATGTGGGAGAATTGCTGAATCTCTATGAGAAGGGGAGCACACAGACGGATCTCAAGCCAATTCATGCGTATTTTCAGCGTAAGAAGCTAAATCTCAATCTTGTCGTGCAGCTACTCAATAAATCCGTAGCCGATGCCCTTGATCACTGTCGCACCAACTACAGTGCCCTCAATGTTAGCCAATTTGGTGGATGTGAGGCAACGAGTAAGTTTATACGGATGATGAGTAATGTCTTTGAGGTGTTGAAGAGTCATCAGCAGGCAAATGCGGAGAAGAGTTCCATTCTCATTGGGAATTTGCGGAGGATAAAGCAATTCTGTGAGAATGCGCAAAAGTATCTGTTTGACTTGTGCCTCTTGTCGAATGTTCAAACAACCTCCGAAGGGGATGAGATTCGGTATACATTCTCAGAGAAGGAATCCGTGATTAGTTCGTCAAAGAAGGCGGGTTTCCTTGGGTTGCTCATCTGCTTAGATAACTTACCGAAGATCTTTGAGAGTGCTCAATCAGATTTACGAGCATTGGGCTTGAAGACATATTTCCTCAATCAGGATTCCATTGAGCAATTTTACTATTCCATCAAGACAAATTTGTGTGACAATACGAATCCGTCAATTTTGCAATTTCGCGATGCCTACAAGAAGTTGATAACACACGCTCAAATGATTCGCGATA
Organism: Lutzomyia longipalpis; assembly: GCF_024334085.1. NCBI lineage: Eukaryota > Metazoa > Arthropoda > Insecta > Diptera > Psychodidae > Lutzomyia > Lutzomyia longipalpis. The sequence goes on along the minus strand of NC_074708.1, from coordinate 9,606,139 downwards.
ATACGGGAAGTCGCATTGCGGGTACGGAGAGTGTGAAGATTCTCAATGTGAATCCCGAGAGATGCCTTCAGGTGATCAATAACACGAGTAAGGTGAATATCTTTGAAAGTGTGAGGAATTGTTTTAAGGATGAGGGAGAATTTGAGGAAGTTGTCAATGGGAATTTCCGCACAAATGACGAAGTACTCACAGAGATGGATTTTGTGGATGTTTCGACAAAGCTCACCGAAGTGGAGGCATTCCCATCGGAGACGGAAAGTCAAAAATCCATCATAATGTACACAACGGGCTTCATTGTGAAGACAATCCTCACAAAGGCTCATTGCACCGACTGCACGGCAATCATTGTGGACGATGGAGATGAGAGTAATTCAGCGTACTTCGATAGGTATGGCTTTGAGAAGTACCCATCGAAGTTTGTCATTGACATTTGCGAGCTAATGGAAGAGATCTTTCAGGGGGAAGTTGGGTACCTCGGGATTAATTTCATCCTACAGAATAGACATGAAAATGAGATGATTTCTCAGGTAACAAAGCATTTTGATTTTGAATCCGATCACTTTGTCCTCAATAAGGCGCATAAGTACAGTATGATTGAGCTCGTGAGTGGGCTCTTCCTCAAATGTAGGATCTACCATGAGCTGAATAAGGTCACTGAAAAGGATGAGATGAAAAATGTTTATCGGATATTGGTACATTTTGAGAATTTGTGAGTGTCCTATAAAGAAACTAATAATGAAAAAACATGTCTAATTGTATGTACAAATAATTTATAATAAAAATAAAATAGCTTGATTAATTATCTTTGTTTTTTTATATTGGATTTGATGAGAGTTTCGAATTTCCCAAATTGGTTAACCCTCCGTATACTATGAGGGGTAGGTGACCGACCTCAGATCTATATTTCGATTAATTGCGTCTTAGTTCTTCAGGGTATAGAACCAAACTTCTGGAAATAGGTTCCTTGGTAATCTGAGAAGATTGTGTAAAAATTTGAGGTCAATCCGACCACCAGAAAGAAAGTTATTAACATAAATGTAAGAAGAGGGAATTCAAAAACAATGTAACGGTCAAATTTATTCCTTTTTTCAAAAAAATCGTCAAAAAATCCATTTAAAATTTATTTTTGTTTTATAAAATGAACAAAAGACTTCTTAGGAAGTACCAAAGAGTCTATTAAAGCTCATTTGACCGAATGAATTCGCTTTTTTTTGCGAAAAATTCTATGTTAAGGAATTTTTTACGTTGTTTATTATGTAAAAAATCTCAGTTTTTCTGCACTTGACTCAGTTTATTTTTAATATTGATTTTCTTGTTGATTTCCTGACCAGAAGAAGAAAAAAAATAGGAAAATGATCTAAAAGGATCTAAAGATATTTCCAAGATAAACGAATCAAGTTAAAAACATTTTTTCTTTATTTTTTTCAATTATTTTGTACGCTTACATTTAAAAGAAGTTTTATATTTAAAAAGTAAGTAATTCATTGTAATTCATATAAAAATAATGAAATTCTCGGTACAACGCAGCACGTAAAACTTTAATAATTCAGCACATTATGCTACAATGTCTGTGATAATTTTCATGTTTTAACGCTCTTTATGCTGGCATTTCTTTGGGTCGTTGTACGCCTACGGAATTCATGGAGAAAAGAATTTGTCACTGACCAATTGAATTGTGAAGGATGCATCGAGAGGGAAGCGACAGGAGAAAGGATGAAGGCTGTGTGATGCTTTAGGGATGTAATCAGGGTTGTCCGACTTTACCCATGGGTTGCGCACCCACGTACGTGGGATTGCTGAAGGCATCCCTTGGCCCAAAGACGCTGTTCATGTTGATCACGGTGGATGATGGCACATTGACGTAGTTGTCGGTTGTATCAATGGAGCGCTTTGTACGCTCCCTCGCCACCGGATTTGGACTCAATTCGGGTTCAGAGTCCGAACTCACGGCGCTCGTGCTTTTGGACAACATGGGGATCTCCTCGGGCATACCGGGCTTTCGGCGATTCTTCTGCGTGGAGGGACTAGAGGTGTTGAGATTATTCGCAAGTGTGGGTGAGTGATGTTTCGCGGTGGATGTGCTAGGGCGTGCACTGAAGGCAACACTGCCGCTCTTGGGACTCATCTGCAGGTAGCTGGCCGATGAAGCATCAGGCGCCTGATCGTGCATCACGTCCCGATTGACGTAGTTGGGCACAGGCGGTGCAAATGACTCTGGTGGTCCCAGCATTGAGAGATAGTCCCGCTGACCCGTGCGCTGGTACTCGCTATTCATTTGCAAGTAGGGCTCATTGAGGTCAAGGTAGTGATTCTTCACGCTCTCCTGCAGCATACTACTCAGTCTTTTCTCGAGATCCGAAAATAGTGGCCGACTCTCGGGATTGGCGCACCAGCACTGAAGCATTACGTCGTAGCTGTAGGAAAATCTCACGTTAGTCTTTGTCTTTTAAAGGTTTTTTATTTTAAAGGCTTTTGAGGCTTGAACTTACATGTCCTGATTTGCACACAATGGCTTATCCATTCGATACCCATCTCGCAATTTCAAGTACAACGTCTGATCAGCATCCATACCCGGATATGGGACTTTGGCTAGCGAAAAGAATTCCCACAGCACAATTCCAAATGACCAAATATCCGAGTATGTACTGAAAACTTGATCACTGATCGATTCCAGGGCAAGCCATTTGAATGGAAGCGGCGCCTTGCCCTGCTTCTTGTAGTTGTTGCTCTTGTACATGGATCTAGCTAGGCCAAAGTCACAAATTTTCACGACATTGTCGTCACAGAGGAGGATATTGCGTGCCGCTAGATCCCCATGGAGGATATTCCGCGAGGCAAGATAGTCCATTCCGCGGGCAACTTGGAAGCCCCAGCACACGAGATCGGAGGTTGTTACATTCCTTGCTGGTCCCTTGTAGTCCATACGGTAGTTTGATCTCCATGCTGGCTGGACGGAGTTGTTAGACAAGACCATGTTGTCTTCACCTCCTTTTGGAAATTAAATTTTAGAAAAAAAATTGAGATTTGTTCAAAGTTTGTCTAAATATTGCCCAATTATTGATCAAATTGTTTGAGTCCCTAGAATTCCTTGATTTTTCTTCTAAAATTAAACAAATCTTATACTTCTAAAAATTCTTTTAGAGAATTCATTTAGAAGACTATCAGTTTTTTATAAAATGAAACTGAATCAATTTGACCCGAAAGGGTTAATTCCTTCAGCATTTTTTTTCATTACCTTCAGCATAAGACGATATAAGGGTGGCTTCTGTGTTGCAACTGTCCATCCCTCCGACAAATGTATCCATTCCCGAATGCCTCAAGTATCCTTTTGAGTTGATATGCGACGCTGGACCATCACCTTTCTTAATAATCGATGGCACGCGCCGCTCATCGCCCTTACTAGTATTGTTGTTGACGTGATTATTGGAAAAGGACAGTTTAAGATATTTTAATCCCTGGCTGTGGAGCCATTTTTGCATTTAAGCAACACACAAGGAGGCACAAGTTAAGGATTAGGGTTGAAACGGTGCGCATTTGATTGTTTTAGACGTGGATGCAAGAAATGAGATAAATATTCCATTCGTTAGTCACATAAATTACCCCCAAAAACACCATCATTAGTATTAGATTTTTCCTCTTTTTTCATGGTTATTGTTACTTAAACATCCCTTTTGTCTGACTAACGAGATGCTAAAGGTTCTAGTGCTGACTAGCAGTTTAATTAGTCCTTTATCATACTTTTGCATTTTATTTTATGCTTTTTTGTATTTTTTTCATGCAAATCTTTGAATTTCTTACCGGCAAATCTTTTAATTCTCAAACAATAAATTCAATTGTTAAATCAACGCTTGATGATCCATAAGAAAGGAACTCAAATGAATTATAACTAATTTAACCCAAGGAAGCTATAAAATCTTAACTAATGCAGAAAGTTTAGCAAAGTTTTTCATTACCACGAATTCCAAGGAATGTCGTTAAAGGAATGAAACCATAACCATGAGTGTAAACCACCGAAAGCACCTACAAAGCTTACCTATTATACTCATACCCGCTATCATGAGACCACCTTTGTTCAGCCGAAAGGATCGTTGGATCAATCTCATCAGTCTCCGGATTTATTTGGTTTATGAAGTAATCTCGATGTTTCAGCAAGAAATTCTGAACATTTCCAAAGCGACAGTACTCAACAATCACCATCACCTCTCCTACAAAAAAAAAGAAAAGGAAATGTTTATTGGATGAAATAAGGCGATGAATTATTCTGGCAAAAAGTGCCTCTGCGTGACTATAATTTCCTCATCATGCAAAAAAAACGAAGGAATGCATGCAGGAATATTTGTTAAACTTTTTCTTTCTCATTCGGTATTTAAATATTATTCAAAAACTCACTTTTTGCAATATTCTTCGTCACGGCACCTAATAAATTGACCACATTCAGGTGCTGCCCCAGATGAACCATGATTTTCAGCTCAGAAATAAGGGCTCGCATTACTTCGTTGTCTGTATTCTTCTTCACCATCTTCACGGCAACTGTTGTCTCATCCTCATAGGGCAAGATCCCCTGAGCCACCCCCTTGACTACCACTCCAAAAGCTCCAGCTCCCAATTGCTTGCCCAACTTCAATTTTTCCCGCGGGAATTCAAAGTGTTTGTCATAGGGAAGAAGATCAGCTTGCTCATCGAGAGCTAAGGCTGGATTAATTTGCTCCGGACTACCTTCCTCAAAGTTTGCTAACCCTGCTTCCTTCATTTCCTTCAGGATACGTCTTGTACGGCGCATTCTTACGCAGAGGATGATTAGACAGAGCAAGAGAATAAGGAGGAGGGCTCCAATGCCAATAAACCATCCTTTGTTCAAGCCTGGCATGTCTGTGAATTAAAAATTAATAATTATTTGAATGTTGCTCAATTTTTGATTAAATATTGGTCAATTATTGATCAATAGAACACAATATAATTTTTCTAATCTTATCAACTGATTTGAGGGATTTGAGTCTTGATTTAGAACTTACCTGATATTTTAAGTGAAATCTGCTGCCAATCTGATCCCAATTTATTTTTCCCTTCGCACTTGTACACACCCTGATCCTCAGGCTTAATGTACTTTATGCTGAGGATTGTATTGTCATCGTACAGATCCACCGTTGAATTGGAGTCCTCATGATAGACTATGAGCTGATCATCTTTGTACCATTCAACCTTAGGCGTAGGGATTCCGGCAAAAATGCATTCCAGCCGTAAATGTTCTCCGAGGCTTTTCATAATTTCAGATCCTTCCATGCTGGTGGTTTGCAGTTGGGGCGCTATGGGTTCGTACACGCGCACATCGATGTCTTTGCTCTCTTGATGCTCCTCATTGAGAACATTGCCGCGACATTCGTACGTGCCTGAGTCACTTTCTGCCATCTTCTTCCACGTGATTGTACTGCGGTAGGAATAGTTTGTATTGGAATTCGTCACAGTGAGCTCATCTGTGGTTTCAATGGGTAAATCACCGCGATACCACAACAAGGGTCCAGTGAAATTGTACACGAGTGCCCCGCAGTAGATGCTGAATTCATCACCAACAGATATGGGGTTCTTCTCATCAACACCCCACACTTCCAGGGATTCCTTGAGATCCCCAACGAGGACTTCTGCAGACACAGAATCCTCTCCCTTGGAGTTCTTTGCTCTGCACGTAATCTTCCCAGGTTGCTCGGGAATGAAACGCAGCTCTGATTGCTGGAAGAGGGTTGAGGGTGCAGTGACCTTCACGTGTTCATCCCCAAATGTTACAGAGTCAGCTTTATCGCATGTTGGCCATTTCGGGGAGATGATGCATGGCGTGAAGGTCCATTCAATTTCCGATGGTGGATACCCAGCACAGTCGCACGTGACCATAGCTTCCTGCTTCTCCATCACGTACACATCCTTCACATTCACCGTGGGCTTCTCCTCCACAATAAGCTTCACTTTAATCGTTCGCTCAACCATCTCATTAACCGCCTTCAGTGTGTACTCTCCGGAATCTTTCAATTCGATCCTCTTGATGCGAAAGACGCAATCATTCTCACGAATTGTTACGGCATATTTGTCATCTACATCACCCCAGGAGGAAATCTCCCTATCCTGGTTGTCATACCATGTCAGATCTATTGGTCTCGGGTAACCAGTGTAGTGGATTATCCACTGTACGGATGCCTTATTGGAATTAGTCTTTATCGTGTACCGTCCACTTGGTTCGCTCATGTTTATAAATCCCTGATTTGGATCTGTGCCAAGAATATAAATTTTCAATCAGAATTTACTCACTCCACATACCACAGTTAAGGATGGGAAAAGCAGCTTGAGGGGAAAATATTTATAAAGTTTCCTAAAGAGCGCACTCACCGAGAATTGTGATTCTTTTGTTGTCTGAATTGGATTTCTTGGAGTGATCTGTAACTTTGCAGACGTACAGCCCTTTGTCTTTAGCTCTATCCACATTGTTAACAATCAGCCTTGATCTACCAATCTGAAGGGTTTTATCAGTGGTACTGAATTCCTTTGTTGGCCCTTCAATTACTATTCGATTTTCCTAATAAGAAATTATTTAAAATTTTTTATTTATTGAGTTGATTAATCCTTAATGTTTTATTAAATATATTTGAAAAAAATATTGGCCAATAATTGATTAATTAGTTTGATTAATTCAATTAATTTTCTTTGGATAAATATTGCATTTCTTTTTCGTTAGTTGTGAATGTTACATGGATCAATACAATTTTTTCTTAAAAAGCTCTATTAAATATATTTTTTGTTTAACTTTTTATTTTATTCACTAAAATATTCTAGAAGTTCTACATACAAAGCCAAAACTTTTGACTCTAATTTTGTTTTTAAGCAGAATGCACAGAGACTCAATTTATTATACATTTTTAATCATATAGTAAGAATTTAGATAAAGTTATTTAATCCAGCTTAAAGCCAAAAAATTTTTAATGAAAAAATCTTATTTATTTCAAAAATCTCAACAATATTGTGTCAATATTTGCTCAATTATTGGTCAATTTTTAAAAAGGGAATGCGCAAAAAGTCAAATTAATACCTCTTTGGCGATATTGTCATTAGGTAGCTCCCATTCCATGGTGAATGCCACCCCCACACGCATATCAACGGTGCAGTTGAGCTCCAATTTGCCACCTTGAGTAGCATGATCTCCAGTTTGGGATGTTATTCTGGGTTTACTCACGAATTCCGTTGAGGCTAATTGGAGAATAGGATCTTTATTATGACCATCTCATGGTGGTGCGCATTGTAATAAACAAAGCTTCTAGGAACAGCATAAATTTCTTGCAATAAATTAACGTGTAAATTGCCATGTGCGTTCATGAAGTGTGCAATTTCAGGCGCAAATTCATGCTCTCGTGAAACAATATTTTTTTTATTTAAATATAAATTTTAGTTTATAAAGAAGTTTTAGTGTTTGTTGGATGAATGCTAAAGTGTGTGAATATATTTACAACTTGTTTCTCGCATTTACATAAAACACAATTCTAGAAGAAAAAGATTACATATAAAGCTAATATGCTTTCACCTAAATTACGCACACACAGGATTACACATTTTAAGCCACAACAAAATGCAAAATATAATACCATTTTCACAATTAAACACACAATCATGCAAAGCGTGTTCCTAATTTGCATCCATTTCTCTTGGATTACTTTTTTTTTGCTGTAACACTACAAAAGTATAATTATACTTTACCACTTGTTTTAATTAAGAGGTGAGTCATTTTTTAATATTTTGTACCAAACAAGCAAACAAAAATGCAATTCACCCCCTTTTTTTAAAACGACAAAATGCGCAAAAAAGAACTTTCGTAGAGCTTTTTTCCTCTTGTTGGGGGAAAAGTTTTTCAGTTAAATTGTTTAATTGAGTAAAAAAGTATTCTAAATTATGATGAATGAATGTCAGAGATTTTTTATGAGTTCATTAAGAAGATTCTGAAAGTCAAATAGAGTGGAAACTTTGAACCAATTTAAGCTGAGATAGAAGATAAAGAAGACTTATCTTCTAAGATTCGGAGCTTATGATTTATTCTAAAAAGTCTTATTAGTTTTGTGTTTTAAAAGAAGGAAAATTCGGGTATTGTTTTTAGGAGTTTGTAGCAAGAGTTCTTTTTTTACATGTATATCACCTTAAAATGGCACTGAAAGATGTTAATTTTTAACACAGGAATCAGAAAAAATGTAAAATTTATCTTATTTGTTCATAAGTTGGATTCGAACCCTTGCTTTTAGGATCGCAAACCCAGGCGTTGTGTGTAACTATAACCTCTCGGCTATCAATAGTTAAATTTTTTTAAATATGCATTTTAGAATTTTATTCAAACATTTCGTCTATTCTTTCCCTCATCCCTTTGATTTATCCCTCCTTAATCTTTCTGCATAAAATTGAATTATGACACTCTTCTATCCAATGCTTCCCGCAAAACAATTTAATCCCATTTAGCTTCTATTAATGCGGAACGATCTGAGTTAGTGTGGTCTATTTTAATTAATTACCCAAGCACAAAAATGACTTTATTGCTTCACATGCTTAGCCCAATGTTTTTAATGCTCTTTTGGTCGTGACATTGAAACTTGATGCCTCATCAGCAAAAATGTTTAATTTTGATAATTTTGTGCAAGTCAGTCTTAAAAAATTATTGTGACACATAAAAATTGTTGCTCTACGAGAAGAATAAAAAAAACACAAAACATTAATAAGAGTCAAGAAACAGTGAATAATGCGGAAGGAAAGTGAGAAAGAAAGCCACACACATAGAGGAACGTGAGAGAAACATGGGAGATAGACAGAAAAAATTACTCCTTTTCATTGAATTCTTATCACTCCAAGTTAGCGACATCGGAGACACACGCGAATGTGTTACAAGAGATTTTACACGAGGAAGTTTAGTTGTAATAGTTGGGCTGATAGCAGATGTTGGAGGAATGTATGTTGAGGTGATGATTAATAACGAAGGTGTCGTCCCCAAATCCCCACATGGGGCACTCAAACCACCACCAGTGGAGCAATTTGTACCACTTGCATTTAGTAACTCACTATTTATCAGGACTTCAATGTGATAGAAAGATTCATCTTGGACTGAATCTCTCATTGCCATACATTTATAGAGACCCCCATCGGCCAATTGGTTGATTTGAATTGTAAATCCATTCTTGGGATCAAATGTTGCATCAACTTGTTGCGACTGTGCAAATTTAAATTGTATACAGAACATTAGTATTTTAAATCTCTATTCATTACATATTATATTTTTCCTTAATTTATGTATTTACATTTTTGAATAAAATTCTCTTATTCTAATTTGGATTTGTGAAAATTCTTTCTTCATTCAACAATTGATCAAACATTGCTCAATAATTGACTTTATTCGTATTATTCAATATTAATCGATAACGAATTGGAAATTTTTGTGTGGTTAATCTGGGAGATTTAAAAAAAAATCTAAACTATCGCATGTAATTATATTCTTATGTAATTTTCATTTTTAATATTAAGAAAAAATATGTCTTTCAATTGTTTATTCGAATTTTTATACGGATAAAAAAATCCCTCAATATTTGATCAAATATGGCTCAAATATGCAGAATGAGAAGAAATTTTCACAAAACCATTTAACAACAAAAAATTGTTTGCATTGCTCTTTTTATACAGCAAAAAAAATGTATTTAGTCTGGGTTAGAATTGAAGGTGAAAATATTGGAAAAAGTAACTGTATAGAAAATAGAAAAAAAAAAGATTAAAAACATACTTTGAACCATTAATAAAAAGAGAATGCTGGAAGGGGTTGCATGAGGTTGGGATTTATGTTGAAAGTTGCATTTGTACCGAGACATTTTGTCTGCGATAATTTTAAACCCATCTCGAGGGTTATAGGTCGAATTAATCGGCTAGAGATTGGTTTTAAAAGGAGGATGAAATTAACATAAAAATAGAGAGAGATAGAGAAGAAGGAATATTTTTTAAAATAATATTTAAATTTAGTTTGTACCTCATCTTCGGCTTTTATCAATTCAACGTTTACATTCTTCGATGTAGGCCTGCATGGTATGACGAATGGTTCGTATTGAACAGCTGATGCTACTGGATGAATTATGGGTACCATCAGATTTGCTGGATCTGTATAGATTTTGTGAAGAATAATTGTTAGTTAGGAAGTTTAAAATGATTTCCCGCGGTGGGTTATTTTGATACGAACCATCGACAAAGACGTAAATCTTGGAACTATGATATGGCTTATCGAGATATTCAATTTCTTGTCCAGGAACAATGAGGTCCTTTGTTTCCTCGCGCAAACAGTAGTAGTATCCCACGTGGTTGTGATTAACATTAATGAGTTTAATTGTGCTCCCCTCTGAACGATCGGGAATGTGAGTTTTCATTGAGGTGATGGGAAATGAGGTGTCGTCCATCCCAAATGGTGTGATCCACGTGACTTTGTATTTGGATGAGCATCTCAGTGTGTAGTTTGACCCAACCTCCAGTGTGACATCCTCATCGTGTGGTTCAATGAGTGGCATATCGAATTGAATGCTCATTTCATAATTCGTCAATTCATTCTCATCGTCAACAGTTTGGGCTGAAAGTGCAACAAAAAAAGCAAATTCGTTATGTGCGTGCATTTATAATGAAATTTTCTTAAGTGAGATTTCTTATCCACTAAGGCCTAACATAAAGAACTTTCGCCGCATTCAACTTTATACACAACATTGTCAATGAACTCTTTTCCCGCCATATTCCCCAACAAAATTGTCCCCAAGATTGAAAGACTGTGTGTGCCTTGAAGACTTTCTCAATGGGAACTACTTTTATGTATGTATAGTACAACGTATTGTTCGACAGAGTTGTAATTATCGTGTCTGGAGTAGATGAGAAGAGGAAGCGGTCTATCGACATTTTCAACTTCCGCACCCCATTATAGAAAGTAAAACGAAAAATCACAATCTGTGAGTCCCAAAACAATTGAGACAGCTTTTCGATAAAAAAAAAGAGTTTTTTTTTCAACATAAAGTAATACCACACAATGGAGAAATTATCTTGTGAGCATTTTTTGATATGCGTTGTCTCATTTTTGAAATGGACATTTGTTTTGAAGTTATCATGTTGTGGAGATATCTTTTATGGAAAGCTATACAATACATACATATGTACACTACCCTGCATCATACATCGATCATTGATTGCAGCAATGCTGCATATGCTTTTGAATCGAAAATAAAATACAAAATGGGCGTGGCTTATGCATTTCTTAACGATTCTTTACTGTATTGTATTCTCAGTTGATCTCAAATTAAAAATGGAAGTCTTTTTAAACCTTCTTGAATGTTTTTATTGTATCCTGCTAAAGATTTTTTTAATCTGGTGTCTGTAACCAAAGTTCATGAACTAAAATGAATAGACTCCTTTTCATTATCATTTTTTCCTTGTTCCGATTATTTTCCAAGGTAGTGTAGAAAAAAGTAATGAATATGAGAACGAATCTATGCTCAATGAATGATTTCGATAAATTTAAAATTTATTATTTCCAGCAAAGAGCCCCCATTGAATTGAATAAATTCCCAGAGAAAGATTTTCTATTGAAGAAAATGTTAAATGACAAAACTAGCAAGTTTTTTTTCTCCCCTAAATTGACACTGTAAAAGTGTCTCCATGTAGTTTGGGAATAATTTATCAACACAATTTTCTCCAAAGCTGCATTATGTATGTATGAAGTGTAAGCTTATTGTCCAATGGAAGCGCATTTAAGAGAAATTTATTGAAATTTCAAGTGCAATTTTTATTTCAAACATACTTTTTTCCGCTTCGGAAATTAAAAATGAGAATGCGCGGTTTTTTGCAGCTCTGTGTTCTGTCACACCTATATTTAAGAAGAAACGGGAGCTGTGCATAATAATAAAGATAATTATTATTTTGTACACATGTATATGGAATATTATGAAATATTCAAAAGCGCATACATCATGTCCAAGAGAAGCACTGTAGTAGTGGAGGAAATACAACAAAAAAGAAATATCTATTGTGTCTGGTACTTGCAAATTATGTTAGTCTTTCAAAATTTATTTTATCTTGCTCACACTGTTGTGTATATAAATATTATCTCATGCTCTCTGTGTAACAATCTCCTGTGCTCCGATTACACAGCAGGGTACAATTTTTACTGTCCAGATAAATGGAAAAATTATTAATTATTGCTTCAAGTAAAATTGAAAAATATCCACAAGCATCCGTTGCATTTTCCTTTCTCCATTCAATTATTTTATAGTTCACTCAGGTGAGAATTTATTGATTTTCCCTCAAAATTTCAGTTAAAACAGGTATACCATAGTTTATCAGCTTATATACTGTCTATCACTCTAAATTCCAACATTTTATACATAATTAAGGGAGACTGGGGTGAAATGGGTTATGCAATAATTTTATAAAATCACTTAAAATTTGGAATTCTCTGCTGAAAATAGAACAATTTCAACAAAAATGTTCTATTTAAAGAGACTTTAGGGAGAAATTATTATCACCCCTTTCACCCAACCCGCTCTAGTCTCCCCTAATACTTTTCATAAATATTGCAAGAGCATAAAAAATACTTTTTACAACATTGATGTAAACAAATCGCATTACAACAAATTGAATTGAATGAAAAATGTTCATATTGTGATGTACCATCATGCAGTATAAAAGATACCTATCATTTGTACTTTATTGCATCTGACAGAGGAATGGGAAAATGCTTTTATATTATGAAATTAAATTGATTTATTGGTGAAACTAAAGCAAATTCCGTGGTTTTATTGAATTATAAACCTTCATGGTGCGCAAGAGGTGATGACAATAATGCAAAATTAAAATTGGAAAAACAATTAATTTTGATAATTTATTAGAATTTACTTCTAAAACAAGATGGAATGCAAGCAATAGAGAAAGAGGGAAAAATTCAATATCTTTTAATAAGAATACTCGTGCGCTAGTTCACACGTGTCGCTCATCAATCAAGCATTTCACACTCTGCATAGTAAAATAACCTCCTTCCAAACACGCAGAAACTACAAATTTAAATACATCCCACCCACTATTTTATTTCATGAGGTGTTAAAAAACTTCCAGATAAATGTGAAATTTGCACTATCTTATTTGAGAAATCTCTTACTTAATGGATCTTCTGTAATAAATCTTTGTGCTTGCTTTCAGAACCTTGACCAATCAAATGAAAAATTTCAAGAAAATAGGAGAAGATGACCTAATTTTTACGCTGCAGTTTGAACTTTGTTTTGCGTTCGGCTAAAATGGAAAGAATTATTATTCTAGAGACGGACTTTGTGTAGATATTTTGTAGAAGGAATTAGAACTTTTTTTTTCTCAAGGAAGGAATTTATTCGTTTCTATTTAAGAAATTCCCTCATTCAAGGGAGAGAATCTTAAAGAAATTTCTAAAAAAAACTTCTCATTTTCAACCGGGATCAACTGAGATAAGCCGACAAAGATTTGCCGCAAAATGCAAACAATGACGTCCCAATTCTATATTTTTATCTCTTCATTATAAAGCATAAAATTATCTTATCAATTATAATCAACGAAGCATTAAAAGATGTCAAAATAACCTTGAAGAAATTTTCCTTACAGTAAAATTTCGAAGCATAAAATAGAGTATTTAAGAGTATTATACTGGATTTGAACGTGTTAACGTACAATATTTATCAATGAAATCTCCCTTTTGCTCTTAAAAGAGAAATTAATTTGTTCTCCTCTTGTTAATTTAAATTGCAACAATTAATCGTTGTTACTAAAATCAGTCTCAAATGCAACGAGATTCACTCTGTAGTGGAGATTTGAGGGGAAATGTTTTGCAAAAAGTGAACAATTTAATTGGCACATCCAGTGCAATTATGCAATTACAGAAACAAGCTCATTTGCAAAAAAAACTCCCACTCGTGTATGCCGCCGATCTACATTATTGTGTCTGCGGGAATACTGTCGTGCTTTTGCTTGTGTTAATTGTATTTCCCCATGAAACACTTCTGCGAGCAAGCAGAGCTTCTTGTCTAAAAGAGCCACAAGGTGTGGGGAACGATTTGTCAGGCTGTTGAATGTTAACCCTTTAACGTCCAACGTGAAACATAAAAACATTGAAACATGCGCTCTTTTATCGCGATTTTTATTCTATGAATTTTTTTAGAGGACTTTTCTCACTCAGAACGTCTTCTTTGACCCCTTATGCGTGAATTTGATGCATTTGTAACATGGAAAAACAATTACATTCATAAATAATTGAAAAAATAAAATGTTTCACGTTTGGGTCAGCGTATGACCCAAAAAACCTTAAAGGGTTAAATGGAATATATAGAAACTGCTGCAGCCTCCATGTTGGGATGAGTCACACCCAAAATGTTATAGAGTAAATATTGATGAAATCCATTTTGTGTTAGCACAAATATTGCAATTCAGGTGCTCACAGGGGATAGAATAATTGGATAGACAGGAAGTTACCTATATGTACGCTATATGTGTGTATTCTAGAGCTTTGGATCAGTTGAAATGATCTTCAGTGCGATTGTAATTGCAAATCAAAACTAAAAGTTCGATGCAGTCATAGGAAAATTCTAAGAAATGCCGCGAAAGAGAACTTTTCTTAAAGGTCTCACATATATATGTATGTACACATAACTTAAGTCTTTTTACTCACCTGTGACGTGGCTATCGGAGAATATCCACACTATGAGTACTGTTGAAGTAAATATCACAGAAATTTTGCACATTTTCACTTGTTGCACAGGGTGGTCGTATGAAAAATTCCTTCACTCTTCCAGTGTCTCGCACAGTGTGTCATCAAAAATATATTTTAGCATCTATCTTCTGTAACTTCTTCTACCACAATGTGCTGGCACAAATTTTCTTCTTCACTGCCACCATGCAAATGTAATGGATTTTCTCTTTAAATTCCTCTGGCCACTAAATCCATTCCACATTTTCAAATGTTCCTTTTCATCCTTCTAAGCTAAAATTTTTGGAGGGAAATTTGGGAAAAACTTTTAATTACTACAATTCCTGATGACTTTGCAATGTTTTCTCATTTTAATTTAATATTCAAAATAATATGCTTGTCGCGCTATGTTGCATGTGAAAAAGGCCTCCGCACGTTATAGTTTTATGCAATAAATTTCAATCTAACTGAATTGTTTTATCTCACATTCATCCATAAATCAGATTAAGGCTCCCAATTGAATGAGAATTGCAATGCATCGGGGGCAATTTTAGAGGCACATGCTCAGCGTCACAAAACACGCACCCAAAGAAGGTTGTCCCGGCGCAAAAGAGGACAGCATAGATGATGAGTGATGACAAAGGGGTGGATGAGTGATTTATATAGCTCTCTAGGGGCTCTTTTTCCATTCCACCCACCAATGATTTGCTTTTCCTCGCCTATACGTGGTGTTTTGATTGAAATTTTCACCTCGATGATATTCACAAAGAATTGAAAATCTAAAGCTCAAAGGCTTTTTTCGGCAAAGTTTTATTTTCCTCTCTTTTTTTTTTAATTATTCATACGACTTTTTTTTCAGACTAGATAGGGCGTAATATAATCACAATAAAACAAGGAGTAACTACCATGATATTTAATGGTTTTGCAGTGATAAATTGGCTTTCGAACAACAGAGTTTAACGAGTCATTAAAGGACGATAAAATTGTCATCTAGATTATTAGTTGTCTCCATAGACAAATTATATTTAATATTATATTTTTATTTTATACGCGCAACTCTGCGTCAATTAATTTACACAATTTCCCACATACAGATCATTAATGAACTTCTAACTACCCCAGAGGCAGACAGAGAAGAAATATTAATAAAACAATAGAAAATTTTGCTATGCTGCATTCATTCTCGGTGCCATTCTCACACTCACAGGGCCCTGTAGAAAAAAAAGCGAACATGAGAAGTATTTTGCGTGATTATTCGCCACGCGGGAGAGTAAATGTGACGGGGGTGATGGTGGAAAATAAAACAATTTAATGACCAAAGGGCACTAATGGGATTTGAGGAATTAATGCTGAAATTCAGTGAAAATGCTCGTATTTTCATATGAAAAGGAACAAGTGTGTTAAAGTGCACTCAAATGTTAAAGACTTGTCCCATAAAAAAGTTCCTCGGATTTAAGTGTAAGAGAGAAGCAAAAAAAAAAAGGTGTGAAAACATTATCACGCGGCATTGGTGATTGAGTAGCTTATCAGGTCCATGATATGTGCAGTGCACATATGCTTATGTACCAAAGTACATTTTTAAATTCAAAACATTTCAATAGAAAATATAGGGAAAGTTTGTTTTATATGGGACACATTTATTATTATTTTTTTAATTTTTGCTTATTTTATTATTATTATTTGTTTTGTGATGTTGAGGATTGATATTTGATTCAATTGCAAAGCTTTCTAGATAAAAATAAGAACAAATATTAGTGATAAACTTTGACCTAAAATTGAGGTTATATTCTATTGATTCTCATAGTAATAAAAAATCATTAAGCGCTATATGTATTATTTCAGCATGAAGTAATATAAAAATGTTTATAAAAGTCATAAAAAGTTATTATTTTGTTATTACAAAGTCGAGAATAAACGAATTTTTAGGTTATAATAAACGGTTTTAGTTTCTCCTGACTCAAAGCTGATTTTCTGATCAAAAAAATATACCCCACTTCCCTTAATATTCCTAAAAATATAACGCATTTCTATTTTAAAAAAGTAAGAAGATAAAATTTTTCAATTAAGAAAATAAATATTCAAGTTCCCTATTAATGCATTAATGTATCCCATATTAGAGCATCTTCCTGTATATCAAACCTAATCCATATTATCATATTTTTTCCTAGAATTTTTGCCGTCTGACTTATCTATCTAAATAACTATGCGCGGATTAAGATAAATATATTTCTTGTCAGTGCTTTTGCATTTTTTGGATTGTTTTGTCGCAAAGCATTTCACATTTGGGAATTAAATTAGAGAACTGAATCATTGTTGAGAACGAAATTCAGCATATTGAGCCGTCTGGAAATAGTAAAAAGTTTTTTTTCTGGGGCAAGAGGAAATATTCAAAGGCATAAATAAAATTTATGACATCCATGCTCTGGGTGAACAGACTTTATCCATTTTTGAAGCGCAATTTTAACCCAATTGGTGAGACTAGAGAAAAAAGAGCATTCGCGTTCTTTTTATTTAAATGATTATATCCGCGCTCACAGAGGGAATCTCACAAGAATTGAGCGAGAACGAGAAGCTCTGTTTATATCAATTTGCAGTTGTAAAAAAGTAATGTTTGTGTTTGTGGTTCAGAGGAAGAATTTAGTCTGTATTTTCTTCAGTAGAAGTAAATTGAGAAATTTCTCATGTTTGAGAGGGATTTTAAATGCTAAAGACAATTGTAATTAATTTTGAGTTTTCCATTAAAGTCATTTCCTGTGTCTTTGAGAACCTATGTGTACGTGTGCAGACTATATGGTGTGGAGAAAACTTAAACAGTGGGTGGGAAAACCCCTCAAAATCGATGGAGAAAATGCACTAAAATTGAAAATTGAGAGATGAAAAGTTATGGCATAAAGTGGGGCTTATTGAGCACTTTATTGTTTACGGAAGAACAATGTTCTAGCTGAGAGAGAGAGGGGAAAATTATCAGGAGGAATCACTTGGAAAATTGTGCTGGCCACCACTGATAGTTACGGTCTATCGCGCAATACTTAGAAATCACTGGTGTTTGTCTACATGTTACTCCATCGAGAGATTGTTGAAAAATGGATTAGTCTCTGTGTTGCCGTCTCTCACAGAATTCAATTAAACTTCATTGACGAAGGAATGCAAATTGAATGAGAAATAGAATTTTTGTAGCATAAAAGTGTCTTGAAGGAGAAAAATATTTTTGTTTAGCAAATTTCATATCTCTCTCAGGTCCTAATGCAATTTTATGTATACTATTTACCTACCATGCTTTTAGGATGGGAAAAATTCCAAGGATGGATGCAAAATCCCACTTGGCACTGTTCCCCATATACATATTTATTATATATATTTTTAGTACGACGCTATTCCATAGGGAAGTACATACAACTTTCTCATTTGTTTTGTTATACATACAAATATATGTACTTAATATTCATGTAGTTTATGCACAAAAAACCGGATATTTTAAAAGAGATAATATGAAAAAAGTTTGTTCTTTTTTTTTATTTTTTAAGCAATTCACATTTTTGCAGTTGGACGAACTTTTATGAATGTTTCCTATCGTTTATGATCTCTCGAGGATTATATAAAATTAACTTGTCTAAAAAAATATATTTATATCAGGGAATGAGAGAAAATTAAAGGATGCAGCAGATGTTTGTCAAATAAACGACAAAATACATAATCCTTTAGAGAGACTAATAAAAGTGTTGTTTTGAAAATAAAATTGTTCATCTGCATAATGCAAATTTTCGTTCTAATTTAGTTTTCCGAAGTTTCTTTCAATTCAAGAAAAACAATTTTTTTGAACATATAATTTTTAAATTATAAATTTAAATTGTAAAAATCGTTATTTATAAAATACGAGGTAAATTGTCGCTTCGCTCCAATTTTCCTCGCCCCGCTTCGCGGGGGGTTTTGCGCTTCGCGCAAATTTTAGAGAAAAAAAATTGTGATGATTTATACGTTGATTGGAGCCACTCATCAACCCCAAAAAAATTGCAAAGAGAAGAAATCATTTTCATACAACATTTCAGGCGCGAAATTCAAAAATTCGCAAAAAATGCATGACTGTTATATGGGGGCTACCTGAAGGGGGGCTTTGGGGGGAAAATGGATACGGCCACTCGAAACCGCCTGTTATAAGGAGCCTCTGTACCAAATTTCATCACGATCGGTCAAACGGTGTAGATTTGTATAGCCGAACACGACGGAAGATTACCAACAAACAGACCTTTCTTTATTATATAGATGGAGAGCTCTCATCAAAGCCAAAAGAAAAATTTGCAAAGCGAAGAAATCATTTTCATACAACATTTCCGGCGCCAAATTCAAAAATTCGCAAAAAAAGCATGAGAGTTATATGGGGGCTACCTGAAGGGGGGCTTTGGGGGTAAAATGGATACGGCCACTCGAAACCGCCTGTTATAAGGAGCCTCTGTACCAAATTTCATCGCGATCGGACAAACGGTGTAGATTTGTATAGCCGAACACGACGGAAGATTACCAACAAACAGACCTTTCTTTATTATATAGATAATTTCTATAATTTCTATAGTAAAGCATAAACCAGGAAGTTCAAAAGGATTATGTACTTTGTATGTTTGCAATAATACATTCCATTAATTGAAAAAGAAACGTTTTTGACAGATAAATAAATGAGATTGTAATTGAAGTTAAATAAAGTTTAATTAAGAAAATAATTTAAATTACTCGTCACATGTGTCACTCACAATCAAAAGAATTTTAATAATATTTTAAAATTGATTTAATATAAATTAATTTCATCGTTCTGTCGCGTATTGTTCAATTTATTTAATGATTTATTCTAACGTTAATTCTATCATTCTTATTAATTTTTCTTACTATTTTTTACGATTATTTTTAACGCTTTTCTTACGATTCTTTCTTTCTTTTTAAGCTTCCTCTGATATTTTTCTTTAATTTTTGGACATCTTTATTACGCTTCCCTCTTACTTCTCCTTACGCTTACACAGCCTTTGGGTAAAAGCATTCTATTTACATTTTAATTTGAGTTCCTTGATTTTATTTTTCAAGATTCATAAAGTTATTTTTATTTAATTTGAACAAAAAATTAGAAGAATTTAGTTTTACAGAATACATCTGTCGGTATATCGAATAAATGTGATAAACATGAAAATTAAAACGAATATAGCGCCTCAAAAAATCTCAGTGAAGAATTTATTATCACGCAGCTTGTTGAAAAAATAATAATGAAAAAAATTCCCACATCTTTCATTGCGCGGAGAGTCTCTCTCTCTTCTCTGTGTAAAACTTGCAATTCTGCGTTATCAAAATTTTATCACTATAAAAGCTAGAGCTCCCTTTATCTTGCAAAAATACGAGTCTGGTGTATGCGAGGAGATTGTCATTAAAACCGCAAACACTGTGTGCCTGTGTGTTGGCTAGTGCCTCGCGAATTGATTAATGAAAATGAAGTTGTATGTGGTGAAAAAAAAATATAAAAATGTTTTATCCACAATCTTCAAGTATGTGGCCTCGTCACTATTACGTCACACCGCGTCCAAATTGGGCGGAATTTTATTAATTCAGATCGCGCGCCTATATTGGACTGAAGAGTGTGCAAAGAAAGTCTGAAGAAAGACACTAACACGACATCTCTTCACTAGGGGGACTCTAAGCTGTCTTTTTGGGCCTCTTTGTTGCTCGCGGAGGAACATAGCGCAGAGTCAAAGAAGTGACTTCAAGAAATGGTCGACTAATCGCCTGCATTGGTATTTTTTTGTGGATTTTTTCGTTTGAATCTCTTTGCCGTGTAGAGACATTCATTGAAGGCGTGCTATATATGAATCATACTACAGGTAGCATCGTCATCAATTTTTCCCACTAAAACATACACGCAGATATGTAGCTTATATGGATGGCATTTTTTCGTAAGCATAAAAATGTAACTGACGAGATTGTAAATTCACTTCACTTCTCCGTTACAACATTCCCAAATAACTCCACACACAAAATACATTTTCCACCACAAGGAATGAGAAAACTTTGCAAAGCTCCCGTTTCGGCACTCATCCAAAAACTTTCACACATTTCAGGGGACAAATTGATATCATGTGATATTTTCGTGACAATATCAAGAGAGGAGGAAATAGAAAAAAATCTCCACCTTCACGTAATTCTCCTCTAGAAGCAAATTTTATCACAAACTACTGCACAAAAACCGACCAAACGGTTTAAATGGGCACACAAGAGTTGCGATTCGTGGCTACCCGCGAACGTGTAAGACCTCGACTGAATGAATGGAGTTCTAGTGTTTCACTGTGAACCGGTGGTCGAGTGTTCGGGTCGGATCGACACCCAGAGTGGCAACCAGGAATGCCACACCACACAATACAGAAATCTCCAAACCAAAAGCAGAGTTCTTTTCAACTCTGAAACTTTTCCACGCGGTATATTAGCATTTTATATTGCAAGTTCATGCAAGTGCAACGATGAGTTATGGACAGTTTTATGAATGAAAGTTCCGAAAGCTTTAAAATTCCTTTTCGGGGAATCTTTCCGGGGAATTGGGTTGATATGTTGCGCTCTTTAATTTTAAGGATTTTCTGAGGAGAAGAAAAATATTAATAATGCTGAAAAAAATAAATAAACGAAGATTTTGCGACGTATGTATATGTATGCTTCAAAGATTAGCTAAGTATTTGCTGAAAGGAATTATAGATTAATAGATTAATTATAACTTACCTACTGAATTTCATATTTTCTTCTCATTTCTCTTAATTGATTGAGAAGAGAATGATAAATCATAGAAAGATTTATAAAGGAATGTCTTAAGAGCTTTAGAAATTCTTTCAAGGAATCTCTCCTGGTTAGGTAACTGTTGTACCCTTACCAACCAATGAAAATCTATATTCTTTACGAAAAAGAAAACTCAAGGAAGGTAAATTGTAATAATACCTACATATTTTTTAAACAAATGATGAATAAATTTTTATAAAGGTTTTTTTTTATAAATACGAAAATAAATACTTACATAAAAAACTTTAAAAATTCATTCCGTGTTGGGTAAATGTTTTTATGTACTTGTATTCTGGGTACAAGAAAAATCTAGATGTTGCAAAAATGAAAGAAAATAAAAAAAGCTGTGTCTTAAAGAAACACAGCTAAAATGAAAAAGATTATTTAAAAAATTTGTAAATATATAAATTAATGGGGAAAAAGGCTGTATGGAAAAATTTATAAATAAAAATCCAAAGAACTTAAAAATTATTTGAGGAAAGTTGTGTGAGGATTGTTGCTGACTTCAAACTCCTGATAAAAAGAAAATAAATTTTGAAACATTATTTTCTTTTTGGAAAATATCAAACTAACCTGAGAAAGAAATGAAGATGTTATTAAATGAAATTCTGAATCTCTCATCGTATTGTTTTCGTTCTTTTCACAACTGAACAAATAGCAAGATAAACTTTAAATATTTTTTTTTACTTAAAAGAAAAAGCTATTTAATTGGTTAGGAGCATTTTTTTATATAATATTTTTCTTCAATTTTTCAAAAGATATCATCACAAGGAATTTTTCCAAGGTACTGTATCAGTACAGATCATAAATTTGATAGCCTAAGTGACGTGAAATAGGAAGAAAATCTAAATTAATAATGAGCAAAAGTCTCATTGCAATTTGTTGAAAAGGATTGTCTATTATAGCTATACATATAAACAATATATCCATCCACGGCTTCTGCTCATTTCATCCCTTTTGTTGGGATAATCTCGAAGACATAGAGGGGAATCTGCTGCCCCCGACGAACAGCTGCATTTTAGTGGAATGCAGCATCACTGCAGGTGGGAGACTAAAATCAATAAACAGAGGGTCTTGTGTGGGATGGTTTGCTCGCTTCCGTGTCCATTCATAAAACTCCTCCATATGTATAGAATGATTCAACCCCGAAAGGAAACTGTAAATTCACCCACAAGATGGTCAATTTTTTTTTGTTGAACTCTGTGAGTGGCCAACATCAAGGCAATGTACCTGTCTCACATTTCGATTTTGGAGTGTTGGGGTAAAAGAAGTCTTTTTTTTCCACATTTCCATTCGCCGCAAGTTTCAACACACAATATCGCGAATATTAACACAAGAGAATGTAAAGTGTATAATGGGAAAAATATATAAACACACGCAAAATGCTGAATTTCACGCTATTTAAAAGTTTTGGTGTGTTGAAGGAGATTCGTGGTCACCGCAAAGGAGTGTGAGTGCCTCTATGTTTAGGGGGGGTCCTCAGCATAGCTGGAAGAGTGATTTATAGTGACGTTCGCACGCAATGTGCGGGGTGGTACACATCATGCGAATTTTCCTTCAAGTTCACTGGGAAAATAATCATGCCCTTCCGATTGAAAGCCAACAGAACGCCACATGAAAATATTTAATCACAATAAGCGGATTTTTCAAACCTTTAACTGAGCTGAGACACACTGTTATACAAGCGGGATTGTGTACTGGATAAGGTGGAATAAGAATATTTTATGTAGAGCTTAAAATATTATAGATAAAGATTTAATAGATTCAAGGAACGATTCTGTTAAAAACCTTTTCTATTTTATAACTCGTCAGTTTTAACAGTTTTGGTATTCTATGAAAATTTTTTTATGATTTTGACCGTTTCTTTATTTCTTTAATTTAATGATAATTACTTTTCACGGCTCCTTTAAGATCTTTTGTATTGTTTTCTGGAAAAATAAATTCTTTAGTTTTTTTTTATAAAATGCCAAAATCTTAAAAATTTTAAATTATAAAAAAATTAAAGATTTTGATCGAATCCACCCCGATAACGCTTTTTGTAATTGATGAAAGAATTTGAATTTTAGTAAATAAAATTAATAATTTAAAAGAATCTAAAATAAAAAGGTTTTCTATAAAATCCAGGCGTTTAAATTCTAAACTTCTGTTATTTTCACACCTTTCATAAAACTGCAAAAAATCAAAAAAAAAAATACTGCAAAAATCATAAAACTACCTTATCTCCCACGTACTATAGAGATTGAAGATATTTCGATAATTAATATGTTATGTTATTTAGAAACTTCTAATTCACAGTGCTCGTTGCTTTTTTTCCATTGAAGTTTATTGCATTTAATTTGCAGTTGTATATCTTACCACATATTAGGCATGTTTTATTGTTCTCTCTGTTATATTTTTTTCTCCTTTCTTTCTTTCTCACAAATTCAAATGAAAAAGTCTTACTAATGGAAAAATATTTAGAAAATATTTTTCAGTTGTTTTGTCTCTTTCCGCGAAGAGCTGATAGTCAGAATTTTTTTGCAGGAAACATTTTAGTTAACGTGAAAATCACGTAGAGGTGTTTAAATTGGCGCACTCACCGTATGTTAATTAATTTTATCGGATTTTATCTCACCTGCATGATTATTAATTTTTCCCAATTTTGTGGTAGGATTTCCCTCAATTTTTCTGTTTTTTTTTATTAGTGTGGAACTTTTGTAACTTTCTTCGGTTTCCTGTTAAGTTTAAGATTTTTCTGGCAATCTGGAACCGATAGTTCTCTGTTTATTAGGGGCGATTCTGCCCTAAATATTGGTTTAAAAAATTTTCCCAGTACCGACAGCCTCAGGAAAACTCAACTGAAATTGAAAATCAAAGAATTTTTATGCAAACAATGATTTTTCTCACAATTCCTAAAGCATTGAGCCAAAAATTGAATGAAAATTCCAAATTTGTTCCATCAAAGCTCTTTGTCACGTAACGAACGTCATTTTTTTTTTAAATATTCTAAAAGGAAATTTCATTGAATTTAAGTCAAGAAGTGTGAAAAAAGAGGTATATATTTTCATGAGAAATCACGTGCAATTAGAGACAAATTGCGGAATGGAAAAATTCCCGGCAAAACTTGCCCTGGTGTGCCTGAACAAACTGACGATTCTCTGCATATCAATTAAATTATATTCGCTGTACCTCTATGAGGAGTTTGTGGTGCCTCCACCAACCTGGGTGGGGGATATAAAAGTGATTTTAAATTGTTCCGTGGATCAGTACTCCACCGCTCAATTTATTTGCCACACGTGTAGGGAAGTGTGCTCTTCTACATCGCCAAAAAGTTCTGGATTAATGGATTTTGTGACGAAAAATGTAGATTAGTTGGTATCAGTGGTAGGACATCTTGTTTACGGCACTCAAATCACGACAATCTATTAATATAATCCCGGTGTGGGAGTTTAATTAGTTTCCGTAAAACTGCAAAACGACCCACCATTACTCTTTTCCATCCCAAACCACAGAGAGTTGTGTACAGTACCTACCTCTTTTAAGAGTGAAAATTTCCCCGTGAAAAATTTTAGTTGTTCAGTGGAAAGAGGATCTCTTGGACGTGTGTGAAAAATGACTCGAAGTGCGCTATTTTATTTCCTCGTGACCTTTGCTTTTCTGCTGAATTTGCGGAAGATTGAGGCGTGCGTAAGTTGAATTTTGCATACACAGACACGGAATGACAACGATTATTTTATGCTAATCAACATTATTTTTCACATCACATCAATCACATCGTTAGAATGGCTACAAGACAAAACTGCACTACTTGGAGAATTGTGATCAATCGTCGGTGATTAAAGTCGCGAAAAAGTACAATGTTGAGTTGACAAAGGATTGCGAACTTATTGCAAATGGATGCATTGAGACAACTGGCTTTCAGAAAGCTTATGTAAAGTTCTTTATTCTGTTTTTTTTTAAAGAATTGTTTTAAAGAATTCTGAGGAATTTAATTGAGATGTTTTTCTTCTAATTTGCAGATGAGGGCGACAATTAGCAAGAATGGAATGGTGGTTCACAGGATTGAAGCTGATTTATGTGATACAATGTCGCAAGCTTCGGAGGAAGCTAAACACTACCTGAGGCTCTTTGGACTACCTGATAAATGCCCGGTTGCAGCTGTAAGTTATTGAATTTTATTTGAGAGTCTTTTTGAAATTTCATATCCTGCAATTCGTTGCTAAAATTTGAAATTGAGACTCCAAACTATTCATTAGGAAAGAAAAGAGCTTTTACGTAAAATTAAAATCCTAATTTAAATAAAATATTTTTAGATTTTTTTAAAAATAAGACCAGAATAAGATTTGTCTGTATAAATTTTATTAAGTCATATTATCCAGAATTTATTTTAATTACTCAAAAATGGTCAACAAAGCTTTTATTTTCATAAAAGTCGAATAGAATTTAGATTAATGGAAGAATTTTAGATTTTTTGTGCGATATTTTAAGAATTATTGTAATAATAGAACTCTGAACTCGTTTGATTTTTAAATCAATGTTAACACTTATTTTTCCGTTTCTAATACCCTCGGAAAGTTATTTTTATGTTAATTTTGAATGCATAAAAATAGCATAAAGCAAAATTAATTTTATGTATATAAATCAAATGGATTAGTTTTAGAATTTCTTCCACAAGGAATTTGGTTGAAAATTGACTTTTCTGTAAAGTCGGGAAAGTCATATTTTGGAAAAGTTTCAAAAATTTCTAAGCATATCTCTTGTCTGTAAAGTTTATCTGAGTTTTACGTTTAGCGCTAGAATTACAAGCATAAAATGTGATTTATCAATTTATCTTACCTGTTTTGAATTTCTTTTCAAATTTTCAGAGCAAAAATTGTCAAGATTCCTCCACGAAAGCTGATATTTCCAAATACAAACGCTACCTGGCCCTTGCAAGGGGACTCATTCAAATTGAAGCAAGGATTGAGCATGAAAATGTAAGTTTTAAAAGAAGTAATTTTCCTTCTAATATCACCTGAAAAATTAAATTTTTCCACAACAGGGAAAGACGTGTATAAAGGCAGAGACGGAAATTACAAAATAAATTTCAGGAAATAATCCCGATTTTTTTTTGGAATTAATGTGATTTTTCCATGACTAAAGCAAAGAAAAAAAAAGAACATATCCAATAAATTCTTTTGAGAATTATCAAATTTTCATTTCCTATATTGCGCGAATGATTGATGGTAAAAAAAGTAACAACAATAATATTTATTATTGTACGTTGAGAGATGAAATCTTGATGATTGCCGCTCATTTAATTGGTTTGATGTGAGAATTTTCCCGGCTATCTCTTTGGAAATATTGTGTAATCAGGGGACAGAGGAGGTGAGGAAATGACCTTTTTTCCCTCTCGATGAGTAATTTTTAATTTCCATCTCTTTGCGGATCTTCCACTCTCCCTCTCAAATTTGAATTACAACAATTTTGCAGGTGGCACAGAGTTTATTATCATTAATACATTTCATTTTTACTCACTACTAAATTCATTAGTTTTGTCGTTTTGTTGTAAATTTCGTTCGTTACTGCTTTTCAGTTATTTTGAGTTAGTTTCGAGAAGCCATTGATTTTGTTGTATGGAAGGAGATCATCTAGCAGGTTTTGAGCTCAGTAAAATTTCCCAAGTATGGTGAATGTTTGATTCCAAAACTGTAGGATGGAACATGGCCGAGATTTATCTGCAAGAGAAATTTTTGTTTTATCGTTATTTAATTGAATTTTTGAATTAAAAAATTAATGATTTTTTGAAAATAGGAAGAAATGGGTGTTACCTTTTCGGGGCAGTGAGCTCCTGGTCCGGGTTTCATGTGGCTATCATTGGGAAGCCTAAATCTCGTTGCCATTGAGTACATTGGTGGTTTGCGTTGGAGCAATTCGAGTTTAGCATCGTAAGATCCTGGCCCGGGGACACTGACTGTTGGCGGGATTGTTGTCTTGTGTCGGCCGGTAATTGTAAAAGCGGGTGCAGAGCGAATTGTACCTTCTTTGCTGCTGCCCAAAATTGTTGGGATTCGATACACATTCGGAGCTAAATGGGAGGCATTTTCATTCATTCATTCACATTAGTTAAGATGATCTGCATGAGCTTAAGGGGGGATGCATGATGTCTTGGCTTCACGTGTGATGGGCACAATGAGAACTTAATGTCGTAATATATAGATAGATATACCTCTGAATTGGTGTTTTTTATGTGTAATGTGATATTGATTTGTTAATCCAATGCTGGATGGTTAGTTTGAGGAAGGAAAAAGATAATTCGGAGTTTAAAAATTGGCACTTTAGAATTTTTCTTGATTGTTTTTTTTATGAATTTTATGAAACCATGGATTTAATTATTTTTTTTATGAAATAACTCGGCCAGTGCTACAATAAGAAAACAACAAACATATAGTACACAGAATACAAAATCAACAACAAAGTGCAAGAAAAATTGAAGAAATTCCACGTGCAAACTCACTTTACAAGGCGCATATTTTGATTGTGCTTTATCCCAAAGGTGTAGGCAGGTGTATGATCTAAAATAACTTTCTCAGGCATGTACGTTCCTGGAGCTAGAAATTCAACATTTTTTTTTCAATGCATGAGAAAAGGAATGATAATTTGAGGATTTATTCTTATAAATCTCTCGGTAAAGTACCTGGAGTATCATTAAATTTTTCATGCTTCACTTTCAGCCCAAATGTATAGGCAGGTGTATGATCTAGCACTACTTTTTCAGGCATATAGCATCCTGGTGCTAAACAGGCGAAATTGTTTAAAGGAATAATATGATTTGAAAATGTTTTAAACCTCATCCCAAAATTGTTTTAAATCTTACCCGGTGTGTCGCTTGTTTTCTCATGATTAACCTTCATGCCGAAGGAATAAGCCGGAGAATGATCAAGTTGAACTTTTTCGGGTTTATACGTTCCTGGTGCTGGGGTATCGCTTGGCTTCTCTCGATTCACTTTAACGCCAAAGGAGAATGCTGGGGGATGATCTAAATTTGCCTTTTCCGGATTATAAGTTCCAGGAGCTAGGAGAGAAATTATTTATTTAATTATTTTTTGGAAGGAAATTTTTATAGGGCTAGAAATAAGTGAAAGCTTTCTCACCTGGTGCATCGCTACTTTTCTCTTGCGTCACTTTAATTCCGAAAGAATAGGCAGGTGTGTGATCAAGATTAACGGATTCCGTGTTATAAGCTCCAGGAGCTGGAGTACATTCCTTAATTTTCTGCTCATATTTCCCGCCAAAGGTGTAGGAAGGTGTGTGATCGAGATTAACCTTCTCTGGGCAATAAGTTCCCGGAGCTGGAATATCACTCTTAATAGGTTGATCCACTTTAATCCCAAATGAATATGCAGGCGTATGATCGAGGTTTACTTTCTCAGCATTGTAGGTTCCAGGAGCAGGAGTACAGTCTTTGATCTTTTGCTCGTATTTTCCACCAAATGAATAGGAAGGCGTATGATCTAAGTTAACTTTCTCAGGGCAGTAAGTTCCAGGAGCGGGAATGTCGCTCTTTACAGGCTGATCAACCTTAATTCCAAATGAGTAGGCAGGTGTGTGATCAAGATTAACATTTTCAGGATTATAGGCTCCAGGAGCGGGGGTGAAAGATTTAGTTTTTTGCTCATACTTCCCGCCAAAAGTATACGAAGGTGTATGATCGAGGTTTACTTTTTCAGGGGAATAAGTTCCCGGTGCTGGAATATCATTCTTCACAGGTTGATCGAGTTTAGCGCCAAAGGAGTAAGCAGGAGTGTGATCGAGATTGACCTTTTCGGGATTGTAAGTTCCCGGAGCTGGGGTTGTATCCTTAATTTTCTGCTCAAATTTACCCCCAAAGGAAAACGCGGGTGTATGATCGAGATTTACTTTTTCAGGACAATAAGTTCCTGGAGCAGGAATATCACTCTTCACAGGCTGATCAACCTTAATCCCGAATGAATATGCAGGTGTGTGATCAAGGTTTACCTTTTCGGGATTATAAGCTCCAGGAGCAGGATTGGAGTTTTTATTTTTCTCATCAACTTTAACTCCAAATGAATATGCTGGAGTATGATCGAGATTTACCTTCTCCGGTGAATACGTTCCAGGAGCTGGGATATCACTCTTCAAGGGTTGATCTACCTTAATTCCGAAAGAATAAGCCGGTGTATGATCGAGATTAACTTTCTCTGGATTATAAGCACCCGGAGCTGGAGTATTATTTTTATTCTTCTGATCACACTTCACTCCAAATGAATAGGCAGGAGTGTGATCGAGATTTACTTTTTCTGGGCAATAAGTTCCCGGAGCTGGGATATCACTTTTCACAGGTTGATCAATTTTAACCCCGAACGAGTAAGCTGGTGTATGATCGAGGTTTACTTTTTCAGGATTATAGGCTCCAGGAGCAGGTGTGCAAACCTTATTCTTCATTTCTGTCCTCATACCAAATGAATAGGAAGGATTAGAGTCTAAATTCACTTTCTCGGGACTATACGTACCCGGTGCGGGGATATCATTCTTAAGAGGTTGATCAACTTTTACCCCGAATGAGTATGCAGGCGTATGATCAAGATTTACTTTCTCAGCATTGTAAGTTCCCGGAGCAGGGGTACAGTCTTTGTTCTTTTGATCAACTTTTACTCCAAATGAATAGGCAGGAGTGTGATCGAGATTAACCTTCTCTGGGCAATAAGTTCCCGGGGCTGGGATATCACTTTTCACAGGTTGATCAACTTTAACGCCAAAGGAATAGGCCGGTGTGTGATCGAGATTTACTTTCTCGGGATTATAGGCTCCAGGAGCTGGTGTATCACTTGGTTTTGCATGATTAACCTTTACCCCAAAGCTGTAGGCGGGTGTATGATCGAGATTAACTTTTTCCGGGTTGTAGGTTCCCGGAGCGGGAGCATCACTCTTAATTGGTTGATCAACTTTCACGCCAAATGAATAGGAGGGATTGTGATCAAGATTAACCTTCTCAGGACAGTAGGCTCCTGGAGCAGGGATATCACTTGGCTTCTCACGGTTCACCTTTACTCCAAATGAATATGCTGGAGTACTGTCTAATTGGACTTTTTCAGGCATATACGCTCCAGGAGCTATAAGAAAAAAGAAATAATTAATAATATTTATTTTAATTCATTTCTTCAGCAAAGCTGTACTGTGTGACTCTACTGTATATTTTTGCAAAATCATAATATATTTTACCTGGCGTATCACTCGTCTTCTCATTGTTTGTCTTCACGCCAAAACTATATCTTGGGCTATGAGTTGTGGCGATTTTTTCTGGGCAGTAACTTCCCGGAGCTAGAAGATTATTCACATTAGACGCAATTTTTTTCTTGAAAGAAGGTGTGTCTTACAATTACATGCGGAGAAAAAACCAAGCCCAAGACTCTTTCAAGAATTTTTCTTTCATGGATTTTTTTTTTATTTAAGTAAACCACGAAAGAAATTGATAAGAAAATAGGGTGAGAAATAAAGAATAAAAAATAAAAGTGAAATGAATGTAAGAAAATGTGCAAGAAAATATTCAAAACTACCAAAGAGTCACCCCAAATAGATTCAATATATAAGAAAAAAAAATAGAAGAAAATGATCCAGAAAGGATCCTAGAAAACAAATTATATTTTCTTACCAACCTGGCGTATTGTTAACTACATTGCGCGCAACTTTAATGCCAAAACTGTATTTGGGTGATTTTTTTAAAACTACTTTCTCAGGGTAGTACGTGCCAGGCGCTACAAAAATAAGGGTAAAACATATTGCTATATATAAGAGAAGTTCCTTTTTTACTTGTCAACCAACATGGCTTCATAAAGTCCCTTTTTTGCGTTTTAAAATGCGAGAACAATTTATCAAAAAAGTGTTTGATTGTCGCGTTCTCAGCGTCCCCACAATTTTCATCGTAAAAGCTTTTCTTTCTTTTTAGCTGACGGGATTAGGGGGTGGGTAATTTTACCTGGAGTCTGGCTCAATTTTTCAGAGGTACTCTTAAGGCCGAATGTATATTTTGGCGCCGCTTCTGCCATGAGCTTTTCCCCCTTGTCCACATTGTACTCTCCCGGGGCAGGTGTGAGGAAGGAACTCTTGCCCCGTGGTCGACTCTGTAGGGACATTGCGGGTGGTGTATCCTTTCCACGTGAACCCAATCCGATGATGTTGTACTGCGCTGGACCTGGCCCATATGTCTCTGAGCGTGCTCTGTGACGGGAGCCAAAGCTGTAGGCTGGTGCTGCTGTGCGTCTCGAGTCGGGAACTTTAACTCCTGCGCGGAAGAGAAATAAATTGAATGGAGAAACTACATGGGGGATCCCAAAATGATTGCTGCATCATTAGATGTGTGGGCAGACGGGGCGAGCCTCTGTCCCGCGAAAAGAATGGATCGTTTGTGTTGGATTACTTTTCAAGATCATGCTGCGCATTATATTTCCTCAATTGGTCGTTATACCATTTGTGCGCCATGCCATACAATTAAACATTATAATTACGCATGGTATTTAAAGCCAAAAGAACGACAAGCAATTCCACCTCCGCATTCAATTTTTGCGATCAAACACCAATTATTTCTCTCTGATCACGCAGAAGTTTTTCCTTGACCGCGAAAGTTCTTCTTCAGCCATCGAAAGCTCCCCAAATAAATTAACTGAAAAAAATCTCACCGATTAGTGTTGGAAGCTGGACAAGGGCTGGTCCAGGACTCGAATGTTCTGCAGCAATGGGCCCCCGGCGCTTTGTCGGTGTCCATGGTCTCTGCTCAAAGCCACCCATTGTTGGTATCTAATGAGCCGCCTTATTCAACTCAGTCGAGGAAATCGCGCGTCTGCAAGAAATTAGCATTATTCAATGCCATGCGACGAAGACTGCAATGCTTTGGAGGGAAAACATTTGCAAGTCAATCATTGACGCCCAAATACGTTAAAAGACATTTTATTGGACATTTAGATTAATGTTTGTTTCCATAATGTGAGTGTCAATGCAAAAATAAATTATTCACAGTCACAGACCAATTAAAGAGATCAAATTTAACACATTTTGAATCATTTTAACCAAAATGGATTATAGAGTTATGATAAATTGAAGCTCTCGGAGCTTTTGATCAACCAGAACTAATTAAGAAATATTATGGAATTAGTCTTCGTTTCATTCCTATTTTGGAAGGAAAATAATTAAAATTGATTGATATTGTTTGCTTTAATAATGACCGTCTTATCTTCCTTTTTATTTAAATCTATTCGGTTAAGGAATTTAAATTCTTTCTTAATCGCTTCTCTAATGAAAACTCCCTTCACCATTATCATAAAATTTTTATTCAGTGCTATTTCTTCCATTGATTTTACATAGTTATGATTTTTTTTCTTTTTTTTCCTACTAAAAGAACATTGAACTTTTTCTTTCCACATCACACCAAAAGACGTGTGGCGATGAAGGATAAATAGAAAATCAATTTTTTCACCTGTCTTGTTGTTCTGACTGATGACACAGAGAGGATATGTTCAATAAGAATTTTTCTCTCACATAGATATTTGTCCTTAAGGAGTTAATTTTCATGGTGAGAAAGTCACGCGTGGCGAAAAGGAAAGCTGAAAAGCATGGATTGCGTGCTTGAAATGGGATTCTTTCTTGTCGGTTTAAAGTTTCTTTTCTCCCCCCGCACGAGACATGCTAAGGAGGTTTTTAAAGGGAAACGAAGGGCTATGCAACCACCCCCGCGAACTAGGGGATTGGGAGGAGTGATGACAATTGTTGATTCCGGAAGGGAGTAATTTGTGGTTGCCATTCTCGCGTACAAACACCACCAGCAGCGTTGCGGACTTTCCCATGGAGTCAAGGTACTAAAAAGTGCAGCACAGTGCCCCAAATTCCCACCACCCAGCTTTCACAGCAAGAGTCCGGAAGCTTTGGACACTTTTGCAGTGGGTGTCAAGCGAGCTTTTCTCTAGACGTTTTTCCATATTAGTTTGGAAGAAGAAAAAATTCAAACTTCTGTTGGAGGCACTGAAAGTTCCAACTGTGTCATGATTAATTAAACTTTTGGGTGAATTTATTTCAAAACTCTCCACAGTGCAGGAGGAAAATATACAAATCTCACATGAATTACTTGAATTATATTGCAACCTTGACTTCAATTTGTACTTTTGGCCGTCCACAATTTTTCTTTTTATTTCCCAAATTGCATACATGTGAAGCCACGAAGTTTGTACATTTTCCACCACTTTCCCCGCATATATAGCGTGTGAAAAATGCACAACTTCAAAAGAAAATCAACCGACTCAACAATTGCATAATTAAACCGTACAAATAGGCACAGCTAGAAAGGAAATTTCAGTAAATTACATAAAAAGTCTTTGCGAACATGCTGCGAATTTGGAAAAGTAAAGGCATTGCCGCTGGAAAATACTTCTGAAGAAGATCTTGATGTTATTTTCTTTGAATGGAAAATAATGAAATACCACCGACATGTTAACAAATTAATTGGAACTTAATGCCAAATACGTCTTTTTAGCTTAAGATGTAATTCAGTATGTTGTCTGTGTGATTATTTCACTCACTAGTCTGTCTTTCTTTCAATCAATCAATCAATTTATTCGCTTTGAAAAGGCATTGGAATGTTTTGCATGGGATATATAAAGGGTAAAGGATATGTTATGCTTTGTTCATTTTGAATGAATTTCGAATAAATTCTTGATCTACAGGCTCAATTTACTTAATATTAGAAGGAAATTAGGGAAATTACATTTACAAGGAACTTTAATCGTTTTGTATTGATGTGTCACTTGTAACAGTGGAGGCACCAGATTTTACCAGGCGTCGCCATCACCAAAGTATCTCCTAAAGAAAAATATAAAACTTTAAAAGGCATCCTAATAAATTTAAAAAGTATTTTCTCATTTCTTAATATTTAGAGAAGACTGGGCTAAAGTTAGTGTAATGATTATAGGGAAATGATTGGGAAACTGCATTTTCTCTCTTTCTCTGTTTCACTCTCAAATATATTTGGCAATTTCGAGAGCTTTTCTGATTCAAAAAAAATTCTTTTTTGAATAAAAAGTTTTTCTAAATACAGACTTAAAAAATTGCAGAACTAACAATTTTTTCTGGAAGTTCCACACGCATATAATTGAGCTTTTCCTGGAAATCAATCTTGAATATCTTTGGTTATAGTAGTAAATAAAAATTATAAAGCTTCTTCCTGAACAACTGAAGAATACATGTAAATATCGTCGAAAGCTCCGGAAAAGTTTTCTTTTAATCAGCCTAAATTAATATGTATATAAATTCTGCCGACATTTTCTCAAAGAGCTTTTCCCATCTTTTTCATCCCTTGTAAAATATTATAGGACGATTCTAAAGCATATTTTCCGCCCTACAATTT
This sequence comes from Lutzomyia longipalpis, assembly GCF_024334085.1. Taxonomy (NCBI): domain Eukaryota; kingdom Metazoa; phylum Arthropoda; class Insecta; order Diptera; family Psychodidae; genus Lutzomyia; species Lutzomyia longipalpis. The sequence goes on along the minus strand of NC_074708.1, from coordinate 9,571,250 downwards.
CTTCCCAGACTTACTTTGTCCTATCTAAGTAGTTGATAAATATTAAATTTTGAGCTTTTCCTTAACCCTTGTCTGACTGCTTTAACCCCTGTTTTTCTCTGCTTCATTCACTTTCTTCAATCGTTTTTCCTCTGCATGGAAATTATTGACTTTCACCATTTAAGCAACAGGACTTCTTCTTCTTGCTACGATAGTGAAGACGAGGGGATGGTTTCGCGTATGGGAAAACCACCCCAAACAAACTCGTCTCTCTGTGACCCAAATATCCAACAAATGAATTTATCGGTTTTCAGATATATTCACAACCTTCTGCTTGAACTATGAGCATAACAAAACAATACATATCGCAGCCCCTATAGCGCGTTATTTTGCAAAATGTATTTCAACCTCGCAACGTCGCGAGAGTTTGAAAAGTTGGTTTATTTTCGTGCCATTGTCTGCACGATTATTCTGGAAAAAGTTTTTTGGCGGAAAAGCTTTTTGGTATATAATGACATCGGCGCAATGGAATGCCGCGAGGATGTGGAAAAAAGGGTATAACTGCATTGATTTTTTTCTTCTTTTATATCGAAACAAACCTTTCTTCTTTTTTTATCAATAAACTATCGACTAAATTCCTCATGAGTGTGTGCGCGAAGTATTTTACTTACATACAAATCTTTTACAGGTATATGAAAATCGAGATTTTTCTTGGCGATATGCTCGCAATATGATTCACCTGGCGTTCGCACATGACAACCTTGACACTGTAACAGTCTTTTTTTCCTTCTTCGCAATTGTTCAATTACATAAAATTATTATTGTTGTACGGACGATTAGTGCAAAAGAAAATCCCCCCATCGTTGGTGAGAATATTGTTCATTGTCGTGCCAACAGAAGGGCATCGCGTATTTTGCTGTGTGTGGCACATAAAGTGACGCAATTTTGCGGTGACTGGAAGAGAACACCGCAGACGAGCCATTTTTGGCAAGAACCACCGCTTTCTACCTACATCTGGCCAATCAAGATTTATGACTCCATCGCAAAAGAGATCATTGAATCCACCAACATCTTCACCCAACAAACTTTTCCGCCATCATTTCCCAAGTTTTTTACCTTGCATGTAGCCTCATTTAATTATTTTTATTTCACCTTCTCCCCGATATTTCTTCTTTAATATAAAAATCTTCAATCTCTTCAATATTGACAATGATGCGATTCCATCATTTACAAAAAAAACTCATCCTCATTTACATTCCACCATCTCAAGGAAAGACAAAAAATCACCATTTGGCCGTTAAAACAAATATTCTGGCAACTTTCGGGTGTCTTCTTCTTTTAAATTGCAATAATATATGACAATGTAAGATCGAGAAAAGATCTCTTTTGGCGTCAAGAAAGTGCCACGAACAGGTTCAATGTCGCATAAATTGCCACGCAAACACTCAATGCGAAAAAAAGATCCAAAGAATATTCAAACAAATCAATATTTAAATTTAAAAAAGAAGAAAAAAAACCGAACCAGTTTTCTCACTTAATTATTTAAACTCTTAATAAACCCATAAAGTCTCCTCAGCATTGATTTCCAATAATGTCGCGCATATTTCCTCACAGGGGCATTTTTGCATTTCGTAGATTAAGAAAAAGAAATAAAACTTTTAATTAAATCTCCTTCGTATGCAAATGAAGGACCCCTGAGGTAAATAATTTAAAATTAAAAGCAAAAGAACTTTTCACCATCCCACTCCTTTTTGCTACATTTGAGTCCAAGGTGCACTCGCGCGACACGAAAAGGCGTCAATGAATCACAGAAAATATATAGGCAAATACGGAAAAATTGGGTCTCACCTGAAACACTTGGAAAATAATCCAATGTCGTGTGGAGAAAATATCCAAAATCCTGAAGGAAATCCTTTTTTTTTTTTGGGAGAAATCCAATTGAGACACTTTTCACTTCCAATATTTATTTTTATCACAAAAGAACTTTCTTTCAATTTTTGATTTTAATTGTCGATTGATCGCAATGAATGACGATGGAATGTTTAGAATAATACACAATATTTGTTTTTTTATTTTACAAGAACACAGACACAGGCAAATGGAAGAAGTTAAGATGTTGATGGAGGAAGGATAGAATGTTTTCGATTCGACGATTGAGCGAACAATGAGGCACATCGCGGTGCTTGCCGCCAATTTATAAGGCAAGCTCTGCCTCCACATGAGAGCTTTCAACGGCTGAGCTTTTCCATGTAGCTTTGCTGTTGATGGGTTTTGTGCGTGAAGCCAATCTATGTATAATATGTACACAGAGTGAGAAAGAGCAAGAGAAGAAATGTTCAAATTTGGAAGATTTAATCGTGATGTGCATGAAATATGATTCATCTGTGGGAGATTATTTTTTCAAATACATAAAGGATTTATTTATGTACATTGAGAGAAAGATAGTTAGATTTATATATCAGTCAGTTTAGATAGGATAAAATGGTAGAACTTTCGCCTAGAAAGTAGAGAATTTAATTATTAATATACTTGAAAAATTAGTTCTTTGAAGAATCTGCAATAAGATATCCATTTCAGATATTTCAACACGTTAAGAATGAGTATAATACGCTAATGGTATTTCTTTACGCTACGTTTAATAAATAATATTTTTACCATTAATTATTTTAGCTAGCTGGTCTACGGTAAATTTTACTAAAAGCTTTAAAAAATGCGAAAAAAATTGACGTAAAGTAGAAATATCAAAGCTTCAACAAAATGTTAAAAATTCTAGTTCCACAAATAGTTCAAAATTTAAAAAAAATATCAAAGCTTAGTTTTTCGAAACTATACAAACAAAAAAAAAAACAGAAAAGCCAAAGAAGTGAAAAAGAAATGCAAAAAATAGAACTTCTGTTCGATAACGTAAAAAAGCCACAATTAGTTCCAAGAAGAAGTCTTTACTTACTCAAAAATCGAATATAGATTAAGTTTAAAGAAGACTTTAAGAACATTATTATGCATTAAAGAACTTTCGTTGAGAATCTCGGTTAAATGAGGGTTAAACGTTACATTTCTCCCTCTAATATTTCCAGTTTTATCTCCAACATAAATCACTCCGTCGAAGCTTTTAGAACTTTCCAAGTTTTCTCCAATAATCGAATAATTGGCCTTGTCTAAAGCTCCCTTCCGCCCAATTTGCAACTCAATATCATTTGCATGTAATCATAACATTTTAACTTTTTATCCGGCATTATTTGAAAAACAAACAAGTCATTCAACTCTTCTGCAAAAAAAAGTTTTTAGAACTCTTCAAACACGCGTGTGCCTGTCTCTTCTAATCAAGAAAATCAAATGTTCTCTTTTTTACCAATTTGGAGAAATTTTATTGAAACCCGATACTGATTGTAACCATAAAGAACATTCGTAATTGCTTCAACCTTCCCACATTCGACCACACACATATGTATGTATGTATAATGAAATAAAATAAAAGAAAATATGGATTACAATCTTTCGTGCTCTTTTGGAGGATATTTTTTGCCTACATTGTGGCAAAATTGCGCGCCGGAATGAAGAAAATAAAAGGCAAAATTTCTTTTACATTTACTTTTAATGATGATATTCCTTCTGTTATGTATAATATACCTAATACATTTAAGTATAAGAGTAGTTAAATTGTTACATCATCGTTCTTGCGTAGAAAATGCTTATAAATTTTACTTCTTTCGTTCTTTTTTCATCTTTTTTTATTTGAAAAACTCTCGCGCTATTTTACGAAAAAACACTGTTTTGTATCAAAAATTTTTGTGCTTCGCTCATTATATTGTGAATATTTTATTTTCTTAATTCCTGCTTCACAAATTTCTGATTTTTATTAATTAATAGCGGTTCAATAGAGATTGGAAATGTTTTTTTTTTATTGGAAGTAAAATGTCTTTTTCTTCTGTGGAAGTTTTTTCTTTCTATTTTGAATGGAAGAATGTTTTTTTTTGGAACGAATAATTTTGTTTTCTATCATAAATATTAAAAATGTCTTTTGCCATTAAAATTGTATTTTTTAATGCATTAAATTATGGTATTTTCCTTTGTAAATAATGCAAGACGGTTCGAGTTACGCTTCTTGTCTTTTTTAACGTTTTTTTTTCATTCTTTTTTTTTTATTAAATATTACTTTGATATGGAATTTACGGGGAATTTGTATATAAATTTTTTTTAGCACATCAATATTCTTGTCAAATAAAATGGATATTTCAAATATATCGCTTAGTGTGTAAAATGTATAAATGACTATGTTTATAAGTAGAATTGCCTATTGATAAAATATTTCGAAAATCACACATATTTGATGGTTTCATTTTACATTTTCTCGCCCGTTTGTCATTTTCTTCAAAAGTTTTTATTCCTTCACAATATCTCATGAAAAGTCTGTTAAATTATGTTTTTTTTTTTAAAGAATTCCTGCTTCATTTATTTATTATTTATTTTCATTTTTCTTTAATATAAGTCTATGCAATTCATGTCATTATTTTCCCTCCACATCGTCTTTTTAGAAACATTTTCTTTTACTTTTTTTAATTTAAAAAATGGTCATTGCTTTGCAGCCATTGGAAAATTGCGAGAATAAGAATATTATGTTTTTTTTCCTGCCTTCTAAATAGATAAGTTTATCATACTTTCAGCATTATAAGATCCTTCGTATTATTGTGCATATTTTTTTCATTTTATTTCACTTTATTTTTAAGAGCTTTCTAACATGCTTTTTGGGTTTTCGCCTAGCTAAATAAAAAATATAATCATTTCATCTATAAGAAATTCAGGACAAAGATGCAACTATTACATTTAAAATTTGTCTCATTTGCAAATTAAATTTATATTCCCTACAATTCGGCTTTACAATGCACAAAAGAATGCAACACAATGTTTCAATGTAAAATAGTAAATAAAAAATTATAAGATGTCCTATAATATCCTACTATGTTATTTGCATAGTCGTGGAGGCAACATTTTGTGTTGAATTCCTCCAAAAAAATCGTTTTTTCAATACACATTCGTAATTAAATTTTATCCTTAAAGATTTTTTTTCATTCTCCAAAATAATGGCATTTATAATATTTTGATTAGTTTCTCGCTTTTCGAATACATTCGCGGTATAATTTGTCTTTCATTTTCATTAATTTTTAGCATTTTAAACAATTTAGTTCTTTTATTTTTATACCTCAAAGATATCGAACATTATAGATTACAATGTTTTTTTCTTTTAATTTTTTTTATCGTCGATAATATTATAATTAACATTTTGGAAACTTTTATTTAATTTTTTGGATCCTTTTTTCTATAATTTCAGTTTGTCAGCAATTTTTTTGCCTTAAAATAATTTTATCAGCGAAATAAGTGCTGACTATAGCACTTATTTATAGACTTATTTACTGACGAAATAGAATTATTTTCTGACTACCTGAAGGAGAATTTTAAAATTATTTGCTTACAGAATAAAAGATTGTGCTGACAGAATAAAGTTTTTTGCTAACATAATAAGATTTAGTGGCAGAATATTTTTTTAATACAAAATGGAGCTAGTTTCTGACAGAATAGAATAATTTCCTGTAATAGACAAACAAGAATTATTTGCTGATAGAATATAAGATCGTGCTGACAGAATATAAATGTTTACAAACAGAATAAGTTTTTTTAAAAACCAAATAGAGTATTTTGCTGACAAAACTTAATGCTTGATATGACAGAATAAAATAATCGTTGCATTGAAAAGAAATTATTTGCTGACAGAATAAGTTTTGTTGCTGAATAGCTTACAATTTGTACTCATTGCTTAAACTTTTAAGCCCTATCCTTGAATTTTAGAAATAATTGAGAAGATAAAGAAAACTATTTAAAAAAAAACCGGCTTGTTAAAGATAATTAAAAGTTAAATCGAAAGAATCACAGCTAAAAGGATCCAATAAGCGAATAATGCCAGGAATCAATTTTCAGCGCTAATATCCTTCTGGCAATTTTCTCAATCATTCTAAAAGTTCCCAAAAATGTCTTCGTAACATTAATTTTCCTTCTCATTTTTTCTCTAATTTATAATGGAGATCAGTAATGTGTCATTTTCTTTCACTTAAGACATTCTCAGCGTCCTATTTAATAAATCGTATTTTAATATAATTTTTATTAAAATGCAATAGAGTCGATTAGAGTTTTATATCAAGTTTTTTTTTATTTATTAAATTGTGTTCCTCCCCCTTCCTTATGTTATGTAACGCATATATAGTGTGGAAGGTAGAGGAATATCGCATAAATTATTTAGTCTGTGAGTCCTTGTGCTACAAGTACTAGTTGTTCCTTTAGCACTCTAAATGATGGCCTATCTTCCGGACTATGTGCCCAGCATTTCTTCATTATCTATTTAATAGCAAAATAAAAGAATGAAACATGTCAATTGGGCATGTTTTTCAATAAGAAAAAATAAATAAAAATCTTTGTACTCACATCATAAATTTCCTTTGCACATGCTTTTGGTCGCTCAAGGATTATGCCACGTTGTACACGTTCGACAACTTCGGTATTTTTGAGACGGCCATACGGCATTTTGCCACAGGTGAACACTTCCCACATGAGAACCCCTTTATTTTGAGAGGGAGAGTGTGAGAAAATTACAAGGATAAGGGCGGAAATGCTAAAAGGAATATTCGTAAAAGAGAAAACGAAAACTCACCATAAGCCCAAACATCGCTTTTTGATGAGAAACGCGTGTAGTTGAGGACTTCAGGTGGTGCCCATTTGATGGGAAACTTTGTGCCCCCGGAACTCGTGTACTGATCATCGAGAACGTATCGTGCCAGGCCAAAGTCTGCCACTTTGACCACATTTTCACTCCCAACCAGACAATTGCGCGCCGCTAAATCACGATGGATATAGTTGTGTCGCTCCAAATACGCCATTCCTTTGCACACCTGCAATATAATATCAAATAAAATATTGTATCTCCCTCTATTGCTTCTGCAACAAGCATACAACATTGTATAAAAGCGACTAAAAATGGAATATTTTGACATTAATTGACTGAAGGAAAATGCAGCATTGGAAGATAATGTTCCGCCTTGCCATATAAAATGCCTTTATATGGAAAATGGGAAACTATCTTTGTTGCAACAGAAAAACGTCTTCTTTGAATTTTATTTTGAGAGACAACACAAAGTCCAAAAAGGTGCTTCATTGAAAATATTCTGCACCCATTTTTAGACAAAAACTACCCAATCCATTTCAACATTATTTGAAAACATTTGAAAATTATGCAAAAGAAAAATCATTTGATAAAAAACTGGAAAGATGATTGATAAAATCTTCCTCTTCGTGAAAAATTCCCCGCGAAAGGTTTTCGCGTGATTTGGATAAATGAGGAAATATCTTTTACCTGGATACACATGTCCAGCAAAAGTCCCATGTTCCCAATCAGCGATTGCTCGTGTCGCCTCAGGTAGTTTAGCAGCGATCCATGCTTCATGTATTCAGTCACAATGTAAATGGGACGATGCTTTGAGCAGACACCATACAATTGCACGAGATTTTGATTTTGTAGTTTCCTATAAAAGACAGAGAGAGAAGAAAATTGATAAAACACCGAGGTAACACGCGTCGGAGGAAAAATATACTGAAAATCTTGACACAATTCTCACGGATTATGTTCAGAGGGAATTACTCACGTCATCACTTTAGCTTCCTCAATGAAATCATCCTCGGACATTGTTCCCACTTTCATCATTTTCACGGCCGTGTCAATTGATCCACGCCATTTACCGCGGCGCACGACACCAAATTGCCCAGAACCCAGCTCCTCAAGTAGCATCAATTCCGACGGATGAATCTCCCATTTGTCGTGCGAGAGGCCCGCCGTGGTGGGAATAGGTCGGTCACATGGTGAACATTTCAGGCGACACGCCAATCCACCGGAATTGTGACGATGGTAGTTGATTAGATCAGGAATTGATTCACAGCAATGCTTCTCCGACAAATAATACTCCATTCGTGCATTTTGCTTTATATGGTAATGTTTCACATGGGATTGTGGTCTGTTAGAAACAAAAAAGAAGACAGGAAGACACCTCTATATTAGCTTTAAATTTCTCATTTTCTTCTCACCACGCATCCAATTTAGATCTCATTATTATCTTAATGAAAATTATTTTGTCAACAATTCCTTCATTGCAGGGGCGTAGCTTTAGAAATCTATTTTGTGTTTTGAGTTTGATTTTTTTTATGTTAAAAGACGATGAAAATAGATTAGAAATAAAAGACTTGACAGTTCTTGTCTAACGTTTGATGTTAATTTTTAACGTTAGACCATTATTTTCTAACTTTGACGTTACTTTTCACATTTTGACATTTATTTCATAACATGTAAGGTTCGTTTAACGTCGTTGACTATTCTTTTCTATTGTTTGACATATTTTTTTAAACATTTGATGCTTCTGTTTTATCTTTTAACGTTTCAAAACAAGTTTCAAAAGCTTGTTGTTACTTTTCAACAGTTTAACGTTGCTGTTTTAAATTTCACGTATTTTTTCGGCATTTATGTTTGTCGTTTCTTTTAAATATTTGCCGTTTTTCTAACGTTCAATGTTTCTAATAACGTTTGAAAATTGTAGTTTCTCCGTTTTTTAATGTAATATTTAATCTAAAAATAACTTGTTTCGACTTCTAAAGAAAAGCCAGAATTTTCTAAACTTTTACAGAATGTTTAGATAAACAAAAATCATTATCCCTGACTACGCCCCTGCTCCATTCCTTGGAATAAGCTGTATTTTGAGACTAATTTTAATGAGAATCTGTAAATTTGTGGACAATTTGAGGAGAAATGGTAATTCATATTAAAGAAGTTTCTTTACAACTTTTTCATTAAAAATTTGTTTCAAATTTAATCTCCTAAATCCCTGTAAAAACTTTTCCAACCACGTTGCAAAAAAAAAACCGCGAGAAAGATTTATTTGAGCATCTAATTCTTTTATATAAAGAAATAAATATAATCCAAACAGTCAAACTTTTTTCTCATCATTTCCAATACGTATTGTACCTAATATACTTTCCGAATGGGCGGTGTTATAAATTGCAGAGAAAACTAAACCAAACTCTGCGTGTGGCATCAAAAATCATTAAAGAGTAATTTTCGTGTCAATTACGGCTTCTTAAAAAAAATAGAACAAGCTCAATTGCACTGTTAAAAAGTATTTCTTTCAAATGGATTTGCGTCATTTCTTATACATTAATGTATCATCAATGCTTGTCGAGAAAAAAAAGAAGAGTTTGGAAAATTTATTAATCTCTTTCTTATAAAAATTTCGTTATTGGCAAATATTTTACACTAGGATTTTATATAAGAAATGTCTCAAAGAATTGTTTTGAAGGAATTGTAGTTTTTTTTTCTCTTAATTGGATTAGACTTTCCAATTTTATGGGGGAAGCAAAAGAATTGATTTTGTGAGATATAATGATGAAATTGAAAGTGGATTTAGTAAATGTTGAAGAGGACTTACACTTTGGTATGAAGAGATAGAGTATACAGGCCTTTTGTGGAAGACTTTCTCACCACGAAGCAACCTTCTTTGTCTCCTTGTTTTAACAATGACTCTGCCCTCTGTCGCGACATATCACCCACATACCAACTGGCAAAATAAATAGATATTGAATGTTATCGCAATGATCAACAAGGGCGAAGGAGGGGGTGATTAAGGAAAGAGAAATTCCTCTATAAACTCACTCATATTTCTCCAGGCCAAGCAATTCCTTTGCTTTAACATAATTACTGGGTATGTATCCGATCTGTCCATGTTGATTCTTCACTTTCCACCAATGCTCCTGGGAATCATCAATGACTTCGTATTCGGCATTCTTCGCATCACAGAATGGAAGGGAATAAATGAAGAAAAATCCAATTAGTTGAGAATAAATTAATGTGTTTCGATGTTTTTGTGGTGGATTCTGTGCTACAAGTTTATTCCTCATTTAGCCACACAGTATATAAACTCTCAGCGGGAGTTTTCTACTTATACTTTAGGTCATCACATCATCCGCACGTCTCTTTGCATCAACAAATAACAATTTTTACATCAGCATTGAGGAGAATATAATGTTTATTAGAAAGAAAGATAGAAAAAAAAAACATTATGCTGCAGAAGCTCATCGAGAGATACATTGTAGAAGAAAAATTAATAATGATGATGACGGATGAAATCGACCTTGGCATCTTTCATTTTTCTTATTTCATAATCACCCACATTTTGAAAATGCTCACATATTCTATAATTTAGTAAAATTATCATTTTTTCACACTCCTTCTTATGGAGATTCATCCACATGTTTGTTTTGCAAGCAAATAAACTGTCGGTGAGCATAGAGGAGAATTACTTTATAAGCATAGAGAGAAAAGATGAAAATGAAGAAATTTCCTTTTTTATACTGCAAATTACTTCGTTGTCACGAATTTTACTTCAACCACCCATCATATTTATGATCTTTAAATTATATTAATCTTTTGAACTTCCTCACACGGTCCATTTAATTCCTTTCCATCAATTTTTGGATCACCTCATCGTGCGAGAATTAAAAGGTAATTTCACCTCGACCTCAAAAGAAGCCACACACACAAATGAAATTTTGAAGTAATTGTGCCAAATAGAAATTGCAATTTAGGCTTTTTTCTTCATCTTCATGCTAGTCATAAAACAAACACCAGAAAATTCTTCAAATTTTAATTACATCTTCATCATTAGAAAATTATAAATTAATTTCAGAACTGTGAGTGAGAGAAATTAGCGGAAACAAGTGAATGAGATTAAATTTCTCTGTCTCTCAAAAAATGTCACCCACGTAAATAATTTCAATGTGTCAGCACAAATTAATTTAAATATTTTCTCTTATTCAGAGATCCATTGATATTCCAAAAAAAAACCCATCAGATTGATTTAAAATTAGCACATTTATTGTTTAATAAATTTATCACGTCATTGGGGAAATCTCAAAAGAGACATCTTTGGTAGATTTAGTATGATAAAATTCCATCAAATGTGACACAGTAAAATCCCCCAAAAAAGTGATATGATTACCTACCTTTTCAAGTGATAAATCTCCTCCTTCGATTGCCTTAAATGGATAAAGTGCCACAACAATTTTAACTCTCGACGATGTATCCTGGAAGAGACAAAACAGACATTTTATTAAATCACTGAAAGCATGGAAAACCAGTAGAATTAGTCTCTCTCTCTCAATTCATTAATGCATAAAAAGAGAAAGTTAAGACATCAAAATATAACAAAAATTGATTTTCAATTTTTAATTCATTAGCTGTTGACCACAAATTTTATCATTTTCACCATTAAATTCGTGCTAAATAAACATTGACTAATTTATGATTGAAAACATATTGCAAAATAATTTTATTTGACCTCTCTAGAAAGGCCTAAAGTTCCAGAACGTTTTGGGGTGTGTTTAAACACTAAAATACCCTCTCAATAGCTACCCTACTTACCATGAATATTTTTCCAGATACTTTTTCAACTCAATCAACCCCAATTTATGTTTTAAATTAACCATCATTTAAATTGGACCACAAATTCATCCAATTACGACAAATTTGTCTTTCTCTAAATATGAGCATAAAGCGAATAAAGCAAATTCCAAATGCGGGATTATCTCAAATTCCATTTTATTTGGCACAAAAAATTGGAGTTTGAGTTGAAAAATATTCATTTTGAGAGTGAAACATAAATCACCGAGAGAATTTATGTGTGAGACATTTGATGTAAATCGAAAATGCAATACGCCACACCAATTGGAGGGAAGACGCGGTGTCTTTGCAGAGAACACGAGAGAGTGAGGAGGACAATCTATGGGGCTAAACAATTGCATTTTAAGAAGGAGAGTCAGTGAAGAGTTATGTTGTACAATAGCTTAAAACTGTCGATTGGTTGTGTCATTAAAAGTTAAATAGAGAGAATCTAATAAATATATTTTCATGTATTGCATACACTACAACTCTATTTGCTCGTTGCAGATGTTTTCTTCGTGAGGAAAAGGCGCGCATAGACGTTGTGCAATATTCATTTTACGATTTCGCTGAGAAACTTTTTTTCTACTTCTCCTCATATTTCTTCTCCATTTTGCAAAATATGTTCACCACTGGTCAGGAAGATTTATCGCACGTGAAAATTCTTCTCATGTTTTGACGCGCATTTAATTCTCTTCATGTTAACTGAATCAATTTTCAATTTATTTATTAGACTTTGACGGAACTGTGTCAATTTATGATGGAAAAAGTGTCTATGGGTGCTCAACAAGGTCACACCATCGTTGCACCATGACAAGATCTTTTATTGAAGTTCCGCGGTGGTCAGGCATAGCCTCTATTTATGTTGACCGGCTGATCATGTGATTGCATAAAAACCACAATAATATTGGTGAGAATGTTATGTGATGAGGGACTGTATGGAAATTTTTGCAAAACCAATAATTTGTCATTTAATTTCATACATTTAAGAGCTACTAACTACACAAGTTCTCTCATCAAGAGGTCTCTTTTTAGTGAAATCATTATGCGGAACTTATGACCTAATTTTTTGAGGATTTTAGAAGAAAATATCAATGTCTTTTGAACAATTTATAAAATAAATATTTTAATTTAAAATTATGAGAAAATCAATAATTCTGAATTTTCCCAACTGATTCCAGAGGAAAATCATAAGTCTGACGTGGTCTCATGACCCATATACGCTTGAATAGACTCCTTTTGGGTAAAATCAACTTGTGGTTAATATTCAACAAGAAAAAAAACCACCGAAAAGATCATCTTCCACAGCAGGTCGTCATAATTTTTGAAAACAAGAGTTATGAATTTTTAAAAGCGCTCCCATTTAACATAATTCTAACCCACTGAACTGAAAAAAAATGTACTGGTAAGCTGACCAAGCTTACGAGAGCTGTGTTTCTTTCAGTGTACCAATTTTGTGAGAGCAAACTAGAACGCAAATTAATTTAAATACGCGCAAAGTCGGGAAAAGTTGAAAAGTCATGCCCTAAGAAATTTTTAAAATGCCATATCTCGGGAACGGCTCCATAGATTTTCGAGTTTGAGCTATCGTTGGAAAGGTCTTAACCTCAACTATAACATATTAAAATATGAAGTAAATCGATAATGGCATTTTCGAAATATTCGAGTTCGAAATTTTCGAAAATTTTGATTTTGACTTTAGCGCCTCTCGCGGTCATTTCTCGAACTTGCAATATTCTAGACATTTGTAGGGCTTCACGAAACCTTTCATTTGCACTTGAGTTGATCAAGATCGGACTTGTAGAACCCGAGATATGACATGCCAACTTTGGAAGGCTATATCTCGAGAACGGAGACATAGATTTTCCTCATTTTTGGCATGGAGCTAGATAATATGGTCAACTATAACATATCAAAAAATGAAGCAAATCGATAATGGCGTTTTCGAGATATTCATCGAAAACTCATCGAAAATTTTGTTTTTGATTTTTGGCCCCCTAGCGGTCACTTTTGAAACTTCTGATGTTTTAGAGAGTTGTAGGGTTTGTTGAGATCTTTCATTTGATCCCGGGTTGATCAAAATCGGTCAAGCCGTTTTCGAGTTATGGTCGATTTTCGATGAAAAATTGTGGCGGCCATATTGACTAAACGGCTCGACCGATTTTCGAAAATGAGGTATCGTTGGAAAGGTATTGATGGCCCCTACAACATATCAAAATTTCAGACCTCTAGCTGTAATAGCGGCTGAGATATAGCGAAAACAAAATTTTGAGGTTATCCAAAATGGCGGACGGGGGGGTGGGGGGATGGATTTGACCTCATAATCGGATTTCTTCAGGTCGATATTTAAACTTTGCCGTTTACCGCAAGTCTCTATCTATCACCGTTCTCTTGCAATTTAAGTTTATGATCCGGCCGGACGGCCGGCCGGAAAAAAAATTTTTTTGGCGCATACGTTTTTTGGAATGTGGGGACCCTAATTCGTGCTCATCCCAAGTTTGAGCCCGATCTGACGACTTTCGATTTTGCTCGGTACACAAAAGCTGTGTCTGAAAGAAACACAGCTAAAACTTCTCATCATTTCTATGTTAATCACTCCTCCTCCGTTCTTTTCATCTTGCGTGCTTTTTGTCTGTGACTCTTGTTTTTTTCCGGTGTGTATCTTTTTGTGGTCAAAAACAGCTCCCAAAATCGTCTAAAATGTTTGTAGGATTACATATTTAACTTGTACACATACCTTCGCCTTTGAATTTGGCGTCCCTGGAGTGGCAGTTCCGCCTGGCATTGTGGACTCAATCACAACACTACTGGCTCCAATCACTGCACCAGGCACCACTCCGCCCAGTGATGGTGTCCCGTTCGTAGAGGTAGCTCCTCCGCTCTTGAATGTCGACACGGATGATTGCTAGAGGGAAGATTTTTGTGGGAAACAAAAAAGGGGATCATTTTTTTTTAGCATTGCATTCATCAAATTTTTGCTGAAACGGTGGGAACCGCAGCAGGAGCAAAGTTGTAAAAAAAATCAACCAACTTAAAGGTATTATGAGGGGGGATAGGTATACATAAAATCTCGCATGGTCTATAATTGTGACAAAGAGGGAGATTGTTTTTCTTTTTTTTTTTATTATTATTAAAAGAAGAATAAACTACCTGTTGCTGAGACGATGAAGTGGGCGTTAAACTACCCAAACTCCCCGATCCGTTTACTGTTTGCTGCTGAGGAATAAATTGCCCGTTGGACGTGGAGTTTGGACTTGAGCTCCGTGTGGAATTTTGGGCGGGAGAATTTCCGGTGCCTGAAGACGAGACATTAAAAGGAAACAAGAGAAGAACGATTAAAACATTTTTGTTGCATACAAGATAGATGAATGTATTTAGAAATAAATTATTGCGATTAAAAAAGAATATATCCCTCATTTCCCTTTTGTTTTTTCTTCACTTGAAAAAACAATATTCTTTCCCACACTTTGTAATTCACACCGTTGTTTCCTTTCATTCCTTTTTTTTGGCGATTTTTACATACATAATTAACCTCCCCTCTGTACCCCAATATCTATGAGTAATCTCTCCCATTAAAGCTAATACGTTTAAATGTTTATTGCATAGAGTGCATAAGTTAGATTAGATATAGAATATCTTTCATAGTCAGACTCAATTATTTGTTTTTAGTGTTTTAATTAAAATGTTGAGAAGTGTTTTATCTAATCAATATTTTGTTTTTAAGTCTTATTTTAACTTTTCGTAAAAAAAATTCAAACACAAACTCCTTTACATGACCACATCACAGTTTTAAAAATTGATTGAATCGTTCAAATTTTGTGCAATTAAGATTGCAACCTATCATTTACCAAACATAACGTTTAAATTAGTTTGATGTTTGAAAACATAATTCTCCTGTAAACAAATTGAAGAAATATTTCACAAAATATTGAATGTTTTCATATGGAAATTCAAATAATGGAATATTTATGCAAACTCCTGAGATATTTCAGTGATATATAAATTGTTAAATATTGTAAAATACATTCCCATATTGCCGTTACTATAACCAGCAGTTGACCTTTCCAACTTAACATCTCTCAACGTCGATGTTCAAGCAACATTTTAATTAACGACTTGGAAAAATATCGGCGTCATCTCAACAGGTATACACAATATTTCCTATATTTGAGCACTTTGCAACAAAAATCAACATAAAATGATCGATTTGTGGTGACAAAAATATAATTTTCTCGTATAATTCACACCTTTTTTCATCCATTATGTCACCAAAGGTGTCGAAGCAAAATTTTCATTTTCCCCGGCGACGTCTGCACACGCGGGGAAAAACACGCTTCAGTTGCTTATCACAGTTGCGCTTATTTATTAAGGTAGCCGCGAGGAACTAATTAAACTCAACGTTAGATTCTATCGCCCCGTGACTCAAACTATAATTGCAAAACTTCCTGTTTAAAAAAAGCGACTCCATTCCAAAGTGCCTAGAATTGGGGGTACGACAAATGAAGAAAAAAAATTCAACGATTACAATCACTCCCTGATATTTCTTCCTTTTAACCGTGAAATCCGTGAGAAAATATATTCTCTTTCTCCTCCCGTATGCAAAGGAAGATCCATATCGAATAATCACAGACATTGTCTTCCTCCACACGTTTAGTTCTCAAATGGTAATTTGTCCATTAGTGTGGCTGCAGGTAAAGTATGAATAAATTAGAATCAAGATTTTGGCATGTCTTACAATTCTCCGTCTTAAAGTTTTTTCTCGCAATTTTCTCATTTACTAAAATCCACAAAAAAAAGTTGCAGAACAAAAGTTACTTTTAATCCCTCTCTTGAGATCCTTGTACTAACCACAAAATATACTCAAGGATATCCACAATCAATAGTAACATAGAATAAAATAATTTTTCCACTGTGTTATGGTAATCAGAACACAATTAAAATTAATTCTCGTGAGAAAAAAAAACTTCTTTGCAATTCAGACAATTCCTTGTCTCTTTTTTTTTTGTTGTGTTGCACATTAATTACCCATACCGGCTAAATGACTCGCTAAACCGCAACGAAGGTGACAAATTCAATTATAGCCTCTCTCGCAATATATAATTTTTCCACCTTTTTCGCTTCCCTTTGCAATTTAGGCGTTAACTTTCCCTCACAGTCAGTCTCTCAGACTCTTGCTCCCAGCTAATTCTTGAGAGAACATAAAACAACATAAAATATATAGATCAAGATTAGCCCCACGTAAGTATGTAATGCAGTTTATGTTCCTACTTGAGCTTGCGATTATCATAAATTGTATAAAATTCTCTCAACTTTAATTGTGAGAATGCCTTTTATCGTGTTAATGGGAAGAAAATATGAGTGATTTGATAAATGAAAATATCACTCATTCAGCGTATTTAAATTAGTTTTTCTTCCATGAATAAAAATTCCATTTGCCTTTTTTTTCTTATGAAAAATCCATTACAGGGTTTTCAATTTAAAGAGCCACTTAAAGTCTTTTTATATCCTCCATTCAATTAAACATCATCTACATGCAATTTATAGTCAATTTAATGATTTTTTTTCTTTCTAAATAGCAAAAATGTACAGATGTGGAGATATAGGTATGTAGTTTCAAATGATATCCTGTAACGTTTTACCTTTAATGGAGTTTTTAATTAGTTTAAGATAATTTTCCTGTGATTTATGCAAATTTTACAATTTTGTAAATAAATTAGCCTAAATATTCTAATAAATTAAAAATAACTCAAAATAAATTTTCCATTTGAACTCTTTTTCATGCCATTTGAGAGCTTTTGAGCTTTCTTCATTCACTTTCTTTTAATATAAATTTCTTTGCACTTGGAGGCAAATAAATGAAAACAAACTAATTAAAATTTCCCCTCAAATGGTTAACAGAACAAAAATTTCTTCCGTTTTGTTTTATTTTATACATAACCCATTGTTATAGTAATAAAATTTAAATTGAAAAATATTTTATGAGTTTACAGCGTCAATGGCGTGATGCATTTTATCAACTTGAATAGAGCTCAGAAAACATGTCTATTTTCGTGTTTTTTTCTTGTTCTCTAACGATGAAAATAAAATGTTTTTTTTACAAAAGAAAACTATTTTATATTTCTGGAATGAGATCAAGGTTTCACTTTTAAAAGTTATTTCATATTCTTTTCCTCCTTGACGTTGTTTTTCTCATAAACTTCAGGTCATTGTGTATATTATGTTTAACGATTGTTAGTGTACAATGTGGTATAAATAAATACATTATAGGTATGGTAGGTCTTGTAGAGGTTAGAGAACTTTTAAAACGTCTATGGATATTTCATTAAAACTCGGAGTTCTTTTGAGGGAAAATTTTAATGATTTATGTTTTCTAGAAATTTCTAGTTAAGTGAGCATGTAAAGAAAACATTGAAAGTTTTAATTTTTATATCTAGATAGTTTAAAACTGAATAGATAGGTGTAGGTAACCAGGCGCCTCCATTTGACCAGTTAATCTTAAGAATTAAAATGATTAATCTTTAAAAGGATTAAAGAATATTCTTAGACTGAAACAAAATCGCAAATTAATATCAAAGCACTAAAGCTTTACCAATTTTATGAAAAAAGCTCATAAATCGTTCCCAATTAAATCGCAGATAGAATCACTTGATGAAATATGAATGAATAAGAAGAAGAATCAAAAGATTACTCTGATTGGCTGATCAAACAAAAATCAGAGTGTTCATTGAATGATTCACACCCGGTTTTACTTTTCTACCTGGCAAACCTTCAGTGCAAAGTTGATTTGAATTTTAACATCTCAAGTATTTTGAATCAAAAAATATATTTTAGTAGGTAAATATTAGTATTCAGCTCGTCACTAAATTATTATTAAACCACATAAATAAAATTAACACATAAATCCTCACAGGTAATTAATTATAAGTTTTTTTTTGAGTGTGACGACTCAAGCAAAAGGTGCTTCTTGGTGACTTTTTTCGCGATTGTAGGCGACAAGTTTCTTGTTTTGGAACGGAATATAGAAAATGTCGAATTCGTAAACATTTGGGTTGAATTGTAAGAATTTCTGATGAAACGCAATATTTTGTACAACAATCAAGATTCATTGCTGATAGTGCGACATGAAACTCATTCATTTCGGCGCACAATCACTTGACACGATCGCGATGGGACGTAAAATGCCCGTAGGGACAATTCAACAATCACACCCTTTTTTGTGTACAAGCAAATTGGGTCACCACAAGGTAAGGTGAGAAAATTGAAAAGAAAAAAAAAAAGACAAAATTAATTTACCAAATTTCATTGCAGAAAGCAGCATCATTGTCACCAACCACAGATAATTGAGAAGGAGTCAATTTTTTCCACTTAGCACCTCTTTTTTTGGGTGCACGTTAAAAAAAAATTTGAAGTGGAAGAGAAAGAGTTGTTGAGTAATAATTTTTTTCTTCCAGCTTCTGTCTTAAACTTTTGGGGATTGTCTGTTTATCACGTGAAGCACAAAATAATATTTCTCTTTCAAATTCGCGAGTGATTTTCCATTTGTCAGTGACACTGCTCTCACCACGGGACTAAAACTATGAATTTTAGTGTTTTTTTTTGTAGAGCGAAAGTGCAATTTCGGTTGATTGCGTGATTTTCGTTGCATGGAATGTCTTAAATCTTAATGATTTTTCTGCTACACTTGGCTCTATGAAAACAAAAAAAAATCTCTCGTCCAGAGGGCAAAAATATACGTGTCGCGAATGATCACTACACAAATTCAATCGACAAACTGCTCTGTCAATTGAAAGTTGTGCCCGCAGTGGCAACTTACAAACACTACTGAGAGACTTTTCAAGAAAAAAAAATTGAAAGCGATTCTTTAACCGTGAAATGCCAAGAAGTGACTGTGGCGTTCACCATTTACTCCACCAAGCAATAGTGAAACTCCATTGTGGGGCTTCCACAAATACAATAAAAAGAGAAAAATTTTATATATGGACTAGAGGTGAAACATACATATATGTTGTATATACATAAAAAATACCTATATATCCATTCGATTTTCCTTTCTCATTAAAATACAATTCAACAAGGCGACAAAAATCTTCTTAAACACCTAGAAAATCCCTTCTCCAAAAAATTGAGCACCTTTATTAAAGTGGGGGGAGGAGGTTCATTAAAAGTGCATGAACAACGAAATAAAACATGTACGTTTGTATATGAAATTAATCACCTCTTTTTTTCCACACTCACGTAAGTTACCTACATTATTAATTTTTCCATTCAATTCCGGGGAAATACACGCATAGTACGAAGAAGTTACTGAATTGGAATTCTTTCGGAAGTTATACCAACATTTATTTACTTTATTTTTCATATGAAATGTTTTGCTATTATTTTTGCATTTCTCCTCTCATTTTTTTTTGTGTAAAAACAATTTGCTTTCACAACATTTAGCTACAATCATACAACTACATTCTGTGTACATATGTACATATGTCTCAAATCAAGCAAGAAAAAATCGTTATAGCGGAGTATTATTGCAAATGGGAAAGCAAAGAAAAACAACCAAAGAAATTTGATTAATGCAGATAAATTCACACAAAATTTGGCATAGAAAAAAAAGTTTTTAGTTTATATAACAGTGCAAAAAAAAAATTAACACTGGAATTACTTGAGCAGTCAATAGTTGTTCAAAAAAAGTTATGGTTCGCAGGAATGGAATTTGCAAATTTTAATAGTGATGCAATTCTCTGATTTTATCACGTTTAGCACCGTTTGACAGCAGCAGAAATTGTCGCCAATTAATTTGTTTACCGTGGAAAAACGTGAGAAAATCGCATAAATTTTCATGAGGTGTTTTTCCAACAAGGCACAGATTTGTAATTAAGAGTTTTAGAAAATATGGAAATAAATTTAAAAAATAGTCATTGTTTATCTTCTAAATTGGTATTTGTAAATTTATTATTAAATCTTTGATATCTCTACTTCAATTGACTTTATAATTATTCTAAAAAAATTATAATGGATTAGTGAAATAATCTGTAGAACATATTATGTATAGAATATTTTTTGCTACATAATATTGTAGAAAAAAAAATGAGAAATAAAAAAATAAACGTCTTGGAATAAGAAATTATAGCAATTATAATAGTTTTATTCAAACGGTTAATATACGTGTATATTTTTTCTCAAACTATATAACGCAATATACACTGTCCTCAAAAAGTTTCCAGGTAAATAAAAATTGAGAATTTTTTAATGCAGATAAGTTTAGCTATGGTCAACTGAATTTGAAAACTGGATTAGTTTAAGAAAGGTACATTCCTTACTTTTCTAAAACAGACAGATTTTTCTTTTTTAAGTCTTTTGTACCAGTTTTAGTATAATTAGTCGAATACCTATTTTACAAAAAACAATTCATAAAATCAATACATAAATTTCTCGATTTTATATCAATTTCCTAATTCAATTATTTAATTGAAATCAGTTTCAAAAATTATCATTTCTCTCTCTGTATCTAATAAGAAACTTTTTGCGGGTAGTGTATAATGTAGATATGTAAACATGTAAATAAGATGTAAACTTTCCTTTCCTTTGGGAAGGAAATCTATAATGAAGTTGGAAAGGTGTGTGCGAAAATGATTAGATGTCTCATACGTATACAGATTGTATATTAGATAACACCACAAATCATCGTTGGTGTGTAGCAACATAAATCTAAAAAAGAACTGGATAGTAGCATATGTAATTAAGGAAAAAATTGAGTCGATTGATGCTGTTTTTTTTTAATTCTTCATCTCCATCAATTCATTTTCTCTTCACTGTTATTCTCACGTCACTGGTTAGGTATAAAATTTGCCCCGAGCTCTTCCAGAAGTAATCAAGGCACGAGATTATTTATAATATTTTTAACAATGTGCCTGAAATTATATAGACAGCACCTGCCCTCAAGGCGTGAGATGACCGTGAGCTATGTAATTTGTAATTATACCATAATAGAATTACTGTGGGAATTTTTAAATCAACCTCACTCATTCAACTTAACCACTAAAAGTCTGATATTTTGTATAATATTTTCTTTACATACTTTTTTGGGAGATTTTCTCACTACTTTGATGCTTTTGAGTTATTTCTTTCTCTAGCACAGAGTTCTTTTTTTTTTGTTTGTTTCAAGACAGAATTGTGCGTGGCCCCTCCTTGTCCACAAAAAAATCATTTATACTTTTTAACATGTGATTTTTAACACCCATAAGAAGAACGAATAGGAAATTAAATTGAATTGTTTTTCTCACATTTCTCATCATATTGATTGCATAAGTAATTGGAAGGAAGTTTTTACGAAGAGCTAATCCACCTTTTTTCGTCTCTTTTTTCCCCTCCTCGCGATGAAAGTATTTTATAATGAGACGTTTTAGCAGGGAGGAATAAATTAATTACTTTATGTTGAAATTCAATATATAATTGAGATGGATTTATAGCATAATTAAGAGTATAATCAACAATTAATTACCCTTTTTATTTGGATGAATTAAAAAGGGGGGAATGTCCCAATATTATAAGTAAAAAAAAAAGTTTTTTTTTGGTATTAGAGAAAACTTAAATAATCTCTCTAATAATAATTTGTTATACTCCAAAAGTAGGCAAATAAATTGTGAGCTTTTGGACATGTTAGAAAAACTGTGATACCCGATATATTTTAATGAAAGTAAATTGGTCGTTATGTTGGGCTAAAAATACAAAGAAAATGTTCATATTAAATGCGATGTAATTTTGTGGCATTATGCAATTTTTGCATATAAATATCTTTCGTATTTCCTAATGTAAGGTACCTTATATGTATATGAATTGTATCTGAATGCCTGTGAGAAAAAGTGGACAGATACTTAATCAGCTTCTACCGCGTCATATAGACGTTAATAAAATGTAATATGAAATCCAATTGGTGCTCGTATCTAAAGAGCTCCTGCTGTGAAGTTTATTCAGATCGTGTTATATTTTTTTCTAATATGTTTTTCATATACATAATATTATGAATAATCTGTAAATTTTGATTGAAAACTTTATAAATTTGTTTAAGAATTTTGTACGGGAATAACAATTTGATTTCTTAGAAGACTTTTTTTATCTTTTATATCTTGGTTGTTATGATAAAGAAAACTAGAAAAAAAACACATCTATAATTTGAAAAAAAAAACATCAGAGTTTAATACCTGCTACGTATTCTTAATGAACCTCACAGAGACTCAAGTTTAATTTTGTTGTTGAACCAACCATTTATTTACTCAGGTTTGAAAAACGTGTTGTTTGATCATAATTAAAATATTTTTCTGCTAGCAATGACTGAATCAAAAATAAATATCACACAAAAAAGTTTCTTCTGCCAACGAAGTTTTCATTAAGATTAACACAAAGTGTTAACTGATCATTCAAATTGCAAAGTGCATGGAGAAAAAAGCTTCACACCGTCTATCTCATTTGAGCTTGTACAACAATAGGAATATTTCAAGGTAAAATTGGGAGGATAATTCACCAATTAAGTAAACTTTTTTTTAGTCATCGTACAAATACAGAATTTGACTTATAATTATACATTTAGAAACCTCGCAGAGAGCTCATATTTACTTCATACATATATACGTGTACAAATCCACATAGATTGGATAAGAAGTTAATTACAGCACAAGGACATTTGGAGAGGAAAAAATTTAAATATTTGCGATAATCATAAGAAGTCAATTAGACTCCTTGAGGCGCATGTATTTGTGTTTTCTTATTTGCACAACAGACCTTTATTTGTTAAACTTGGCGCCATGCTTTGCCAAAAGTTGAGGCGACATCCAAAAACTCGCATCTCCTTCACGCGTTCCTTCATGTTGCCAAGAACGCTGGTTTCCGTTAGACTCACACAGGGAATCATAAGGGCAGCTTTCTTTTTCCTTCAAGAACGATGAGTTTTTTTATGGTTGTTAACATAAACACATTTACTTTTGAACACTTTAATTGAGAACAAAACGAAATATTTCACATTTGAAATGGAAACAACTTTACAGAAAAAAAAATTTAACACACTTACAACAGAGATTTCTTCTCACTCCCTTTCTTTCCAGCAAGCATTAAAAATTATATTACAATGAATAAATTTTCAATGAAACTGGACAACGGAATGGCCTTTCAGTGTGTACAACTTGCATACGTAAAGTGTATTTCTAACATCTCGTCAATATACGACTCTCTGCTGTGACAGGCTTTGTGATCTATAAAAAGGCACATTCTTCAGATAACATTTTGACGCTTTTAAACTATATTTTCAATTTCGACACATGTTACATTTAGCAATATTCAATTCACACTTCAATTGTTATTTCAATGCAAACATCATATACATTACATATCTCTGACTCGAGTACCACCATTTGGGAGAATAAATTATAATATATTAAATCACAAGGGAAATTCCCAGCAAATTCCCATATATGTAAGATCCATTAAATGCAACTTTTCAATGATTTATTTATGGAAATATTTTCCAAAAAAAAAAAGAAAATATAAAGAAAGAACATTTTATTGAATGGATTAAGGAGTGTATTCATTCTGAGGCTCTTTTTACGTCACTTAAACATAGCGAAGAAAATCTTGAAACAAATAATATAAAATCTTATAGAAAATTAAGATGATTCCCATTTTCCTCTAGGAATTGCTGGGTAAACTCAAAAGAAAATATTTGCAAAAAAGAAAGTTCAAAAATCTTCTCATTAGAAGTACATTAAACATAAAACATTTGCGTCGGTGCTTCAAGATCATCAAGATGATTTAGCTGATCACTGATGAGTGAAGTATATGCTTTAGCAAGAATGAAATACCTTCTTTTTCATCAGTTTAACGTTGAATCAATTAAGAATGGAACAAGACGCTTCAGATTCTTATATATTTTATTTTTAGCTATGATTTTCTTTAAAAAAGATTTTGTAAAGAAAGACAATAAATCATCCTGCTTAGTATTACTAACAAGAGCCTAGTTGCAGTGAACAGAAAATGGAGAAGAAGGAAATTTATATTCATAAAAGAATTCAACGCAATTTCAACAGCAACACTAAAAGACTTGAGGGTAGAAATTATAAAAAGCTGCATAGGCACAAGTGTTTCGAACGTTTAAAGTCATTTCTACTAATTTAGAGAAAATGCATGTGCGGAGTTTTTTTCTGTATAAACTGCCATGACCGCACATGTTTCCCCCATTCACCATGCAGATGATATTGCATAATTTTTAAGTCTAAAAGCCAACCTGACAAAGACATTTAATGCTCAAGCCGCGGCGCGATGAGTGCAAGAAAATAATGAAAGTTCCTTGTAAAGTCTCGGTGTAGCATAAAAGCTTCTTTCTATCTCACTTTCTTTCATCCCACCTTCCATACAATATACCCTGGTGCACATGTTGAGAATCCCTTTAAATACCGCGCGCGCACAGGTAATAGAGCTTTCCACGTTGCTCACCACACGAGATGGAATATTGCATGCGTTGCAAAATTTAATGCAAATAACGGTTATTTAGCTTGATTCCCTGGCTTTTATGCATTGTGTAATTATTTATTGGCAGAATGACGAGCAATTTGCACATTCATGTCTCCCGCTAAAATGGCAGCATCTTGGAGAAATGATTGAATAATAAAAATTCAAATTGAACCTTCTGGGCTTTTAAATCTCGTTACACATCATTTCAATCTTTTTGCTTTATTTTTTCATATTCTTTTTTTTTCCTCTTTAGCGTTTATAAATCTTCCTCGTTCTTTAATTTTTTTATTTTTTTTTTTGAACGTATAAATAAAATATTGAATTTAATTGTCCAAAGAAATAAATGAGGAAATAATTTGTAAGGAGAGATAATTTTCAATTAATAGTTTATATTACTTTGTCTTGTTGCGAAATGTTTTGTGAAAAATATATAATTAGTGATTCAATGAGTTAGTAGGGGAAGTGGGGTGATTTTTTTTATTAGGTCACCCTCTTTGTAACTTATTTTAGTTCTTTCTGTACAAAGAGCAAATGAAGCATATGCTTCAAGTGGTAATTTTTCTTATGGAGGTGTGGCTTGTAAATTTTTGGGATAAAGCTTTCTCGAAGTTTTTTCGACTAATTCTTGCGGAAAATTAAACATATTTTTGACTTTTTATGAAAATTTTCTCATCCTTTCTACAATATTTTTCATGTCTCAATTTTATCTCTATTTTTTGTACAAAAAAAAATATCTAGGACATCCTGAATTGAAAGATTTACATTTTGTAGGTACTCTACATCGCTGCGTATTTCAGTAGCTACGCGCTAGGAGCTATGTAATTAATTTATGGGTATTTATAATGTAATCATGCGGAAGGTATTTGTGTATGTAAAATGAGACAGTTGCCAATTAAAAGCAAATCATATTTTGCAGTGGAATGATAATGTCTCTCAATTCATCTTTATGCTTGCATTTCTTTCGCCAATAAATTCAACTATATATACGTAGCGTAAGAATCTAAACTGAGAAAGATTGGATGAAGAGGTATAGCATCTAACGTGTGAGCAATTAAGAGACATTATACTGTGCAAGCTGCTCACAACATTAATAACACATACGTTGTGCCTATGGTGGAATTTAATGATAAGAGAGAATAATCAGAAGTCCTCCCGTCAACAAAATTAATTATTGTTGTTGAGTAATCGCAACAAAGTCATCAACGATTGAATGGTTTGAGGGAAAAAGCCCATTGAATCATTGAGTACCGTTCGAAATGCATCTTCGTGTGTATCTTCACCATGAGAGACATTCCTTAAGTATAAATCTCTCTTCGCGATGCCATTTCTTCCATCACCTTTTTTTCTCTTAACCTAGGGATGAATTATTCATTAACGGTTTTGAGTTAGTGGCGATATTTTAATAAATTACACCCAATCACTACTCTATAAAATACATATAAAAGATGATGTATAAATAGTTAGAAAAAGAAAAGCCTTTGGTATGTTCTTCCCTATGTGATGCTGTTAACGTCGATTACCTTCTTCGCCGCGTATTCTCATCAACTCAATCAATTCCGTCAGTTAATTATCGGCTTTTAAAAATAAATTGCAAGTAAAAATTCATTAGACATTACGTGCTACGTATCGGCAAAACATGTGACATTCCACGTATTGTGATGATTCTTAAGAAAATTGACGATTTTCCTGGTTTGCGCGAATGACGCTACATAAAAAAAACCCGCCATAGAGAAAAATATAATTTAGCATTATTATCTACATTTCCCATATTTATTACCTCCCCATTCATATTCAATTCTAAACTAATACTTTATAGCAACAGCGCAAAATAGTCATATTATTATATTGGAGATTTGCTAATAAAAATCTGACATCATTCAGCGATGTGTTTCTATAAATTGATAATTGCAAAAGTTCACACTAATGCCTGTTATTTAGGAAGGCGTCAGAGATCAAGAACCTGTCTTACAGACACCTTCTTCTCATACAAAGAATCATTATTCAACTCCTCTCACCTTTCAATATAAAACAAATACTTTGTGAATCCATCAATAAATTGACCTTTATCTTATTGCATTTACTGATCACTGTATGCGATCGTGAAAAAAATATTGATTGGAAATATAAGATTAAAGAAATAACAAAGGATTGGTTCTTCCTATTTCTTGTTAATTTTTAAATTAACTAAAATTAAGCGGAAGTAAACATTTGAAACCGTTTATCTTTTTTTTGTTTCGCAGTGTGACTTCAGCTTATATGGATAAGTTCACAAGTTTCACAGAATCTGAATGTAAGACCTTGATTTTGTAGAAAATATTTTCTTTTTCTTTCGACTTATAAGAATTCTTGAAAGATTTTGTATTTTATTTATAGCAAAAATATATATTTTTAATAGTCTAGACACAGAACTATAAAATCTATATGTTATTCTTTAATTTGAACATAAATATCTTGAGACTTACAAAAATCAAAAAAAAATACAAAAATAAAAAACGCAATGTATGAACTTTTTAATTTTATTTTAATTCACAACATCGCGACTACCTTCTTAACTGAAAGCCCAAGGCCCTGGGTTGTTTTAAAAGTAATTGCTTAGCCCCCACAAAAGGTATCAAAAGACTGGAGATGTGCAAAACCATTGAATAAAATACAAAACATAGATTGAGCCAAAAAATATCCAAGGATGGGTGTGGGGCCAATCATTGCAGCTAATTGAAAGAAGTTTTTTTCTTTAAAGAAAAAAAGAGGCATTGGTCTTCTCACGAAGCATCGCAAGATGGGGCAATAAATTGAAATGTCAGCAGAAAAATATGAATTGTATGGAGAAAATTGATTTAACAATTGATTCACAACACTTAAGTAGGTCGTAAGTTGGTTTTCAAGTGTGTTCACCGAAAAAAAGCCCCCTCAAAATGTGGGATGATCTTCTGGATTATTAATTTACATTTATTTAACAATTGAACATCATCTCACTATATGTAGGTTTCCATCTTTTTCACGCTAAAAGAGGAGAGTCCTTAGAACCTCGTTAACACTTGTCACAATGGTTACGGTATGTCGTGCAAATCTTTCTTTGATTTTTTTTGCAAATCTCTGAATATTTATATAAATCTCGCGCAAGATAGAGAGAGAAAGAAAAATGGGTCAAGAGGAAGGTACTTGTGGTTCATTCTTTTCAACAAATTGGGGGCGCGTGATTCATGGAATTGAGGGAGAAGAAATTTGAACAGTAAAAGAAGATGGAATAAGACAAGGATCTCAAAAGGAAAATACCTTCGTATTGTTTTAGATTTCAAAGTGAGGTGTTCAGAAACTATCATGCCCAGTAAGAAAATGCATTTTAAACAATACCCGCAAAAGAGCTCGTGCAGATAGATGAGAAAACGATTGGAATCATTGAAAAGTTGCACCATGAATGTGTGCATATAAATCTTCTCTTGGGTATGTTCTCACATTAAAAATTGGAGACGAAGATCTGAATACAAACTCCTTCGCGTTAAAGTACCCAAACAACTGTATAAGAGATCCCCAGTGCACAACATGGATTACTTTTGCTTCTCATTCGCTGGTGTGTGCTCCATGCTGTGTATTTGAAGTTTCTTCTCCTCCTCGGGGATATACATTTCGGCCTAGAGAGCCATTGAACTTCCCAATAAGTCAGCCACTTGTGCACCCGTCCAACATCTCTTCCTCGCTCCACGTATGCCCATTTTTTCTCCCTCCCCATATCTTCCCTCTATTTTGTGTTAAAAAAGCCCATTGGAGAAAGAAGGTGAGGCAAGTAAGAGAATTAATATAAGGCATTATGTATACATATAGTTTTTGAGAAGAAAACTATATAGCACGAGCGGTACACAACCTGAGAAATCTCTCCAGTCAATTCATTTTAGGAAAATCTTAATATGTATTTAAATATTTTTAAAAAAAAGTTGAAACTGCAAAAGAGAATTAAGAATTAGAAGATTTCCATCATAGTGGAAAATTGCAAATTTATTGGACGATTTCTTGTGTTGCTTTTATTATCTATGATTACGTTTTTCCCGATTATTTCGTTGAATGGGCAATTTTTCCTACAGAAGACGAATAAACTTCTTTAACGTGTACCGCACAAACTATACGTACTATCTTATATAGCGATGCTTCTGTATTCCAAATGTATATTAAATATCAAAAGAGAAGAATTTAGTCTATCTTCCCATACCATCGCAATACAACACCTCATCCATAATCTCATAAAACAGATCTTCAACATCGTTCGTCGTCAAATTTCATAGAATTGAGAACTGGAAAATTTTTCAACTTTTAAACTACAATAAATTATATACTTTCATGCTTTTGAAATAACACTCACAAAAATACCGCATTATAGAGCCATTTAAGATTGCGTCTTTCATGCTCTCTGCAACCTATATAGGCAACATTTTTGTGAAGAAAAAAACTGATGATGGATGACCTCTGACGAATTGGCGCATTTTGTCTTCGACCCACAATTTATATTAACAACAACAACACACAAGATGAGAGCACCCAAAAACTAAAGAGCAGAAGCATTTTTTGGAGAGAATTAAATGCGGGAGACAATAAATTGAATAAGATTGGACGAGAATCTCGAAATCCTTGGACGTTGTGTTTTCTCTCTTAAATAACATTCTGGATTTCACACTTGTCTAATCTTATTTTATTTTTCTTGGCGTGTGCGTTTCTCTTAATTGTATCATATTCATACATACATTTAATTTCCATTTTCTTAACACGGAAAACCTGTTTCTCCGCCAGATACACCTTCGAAAGGTGCGACAGAGAGAGACAACGAGCTACAGCATACATTCAACTATATATAGCTATAAAATGTACATATCAAACGCATTCATCGAAAAAAGATCCAACTATCTATATACATACAAGTAGGTAACTAAAAAAGTGACCGGTGAACATTTAATTTCCTTCTCCTTTTTGCTATAAAGCACCCTCTGTGCCCCACCTCCCGCACAACTCAAGTAGTACAAGCCACTAAAAATGCCATAAAACTGGATGAATTGTGTGGAAAAATACAGACAGAGAGAAAAAGAAATTAGTCGATTTCTCAAAATATTGATTTGTATAAAAATATGCGAGAAAATATTGATGAACTCCAAAGAGAAGAATCACACGTTTATTAGAAGAGTCTTTTAGGAGGAGTGCAAAAGATGTGAAGATATATATCACGGGACTTTTAAGTAGGAGTGTTATTCGAGGTGGTACATCTTTTTTTTCTCTCCTCTTTTCATCTTCATCTCTGTCCAAAACGACTCAAAGGAGAGACAGAGAGACGAGCAAAAGGAGGAGAAATCAGCAAATTTTCGCAATCTTCGCGTGAATTTACATAATTATTAAAAACTGCTAAATGTATATCCATGTGTTGAAATAAGAAAGCAATAAGAAAAAAAAGTTTCAAGAATCGAGCGGTGGTACAAAGAAAAGAAAAATAGAGATTTGAAGGTGACAGTTGAGAGAACTAACTGTAGTTCAGGTGATAAATGTACAAAGTCACCAATCACGCACAGATTAACAAATATATATATAAAATATATTGCGGTAGACGATAAAACACACTGAATTATTAACATAAATTTTAAAGTTTTCTTTTAAAAAGAACAAAAACAACACACTCAACACTTTAATCGACTAAAAGACGTTCAGATTTATTTATTTTTCTTTTAAATTCCTTAATTCTTTTATAAAGAGTTTTCAAATAAAAAATCCGAACACTTTCTCGAGATAGAGTGGATGCGCGCGTTCATATATTAGCAACTCTAAAATGTGACTGAAGTTGCGTCGACTAGCCAGAGAGCTCTGGACCCCAATCACCTGTGAGACAAACATCGTGGTGAATGTATGCGAGGGAGCGAGGTAGTGTTGGCGACTCCATTCGACCACCAGAGACAACTTCCAAGCCCAACATAGGAGTCTCTTTGCTTGGTTTCATACTCGTATGCTGCTGCTCAACATCATTCGCATACATGTGGCTATAAGCAAGCAAGCACCACACTAAGAGATCCCAAACTTCATTATATATTGTTGTAATCACATTCGACACGAAGGCAATACTACAGCGAGGTTTATCATTCAACTCTTTTTAATAAACATACTAGTAGAGTAAGTATTAAATGCACTTTTAATGATTCATCAAGAAGGAAATCGAGAATATATCGCCTTTATATTTTAAATATTCATATAGTTTGAGTACATCGCAACCATATAATTACAACTTTGTTGCAATATCTCTCAAAAGAAAAATATATACAGCCTTACAGTAGCATAATACAACTGCTTGACAATGTTTGATATGTAAGACAAGTAATTAAGAACTAGTATTCCTTATATAAATCAAATCAATGATCTTGTGAAGAATAATAATATCAAGAGACAGATTAATTAAAAATAAAAACCTTTAATTCTTCCGATCTTTTTACTCAATGCCACTCGTGCAGAGCCTTTCTCTCTCGCGAAACTCCCAAAACACATTAAACTTCCTTTTGGGACTTTGCTAAGCTACAAAAAAAACCAAGCCCATCTGCCATTAATGAAGAGATGTGTTGAGACTACAAAAGACACCAAAAAATTCACCCGAAAAGAAAAATATTCATTTCAACTCCTCCAAAATGGTAAACCCCTCTTTTGTGGTATAGGAGAGGCACCACACCATATGGTAGTCACACACGAAGAGAAATTTTTCTTATTATAAAAGAAACAGCAAAGCAAAACAACAAGTTGAAAGACAGGAATTGGTAAGCAGTCCGCACACCTTCGTGGTGGTGTGAATGTGATTCACATTCGATACCTGCATCATTTTGTTACACACTACAAATTTTCATGTATACGATGGTGCTACCTCTAAATTACCTACATATTTATGTATCCTACAATAGATTTTTGCAAAAGAATTACTAGCTATGCTAAAAGATGCACCATGTATGCTGCTTTTGCCTCATACAGAGCTATACGCGATGTGATTATTTCGATGCAATGTTTCAAAATTAAATCCACTCCTTACAAAAATAAAGAAGAAAATTAACATTTTGCATTTAGGGAAGACCAGGGGGTGTGTTAGTTACTTGGAGAAGTTGTAATTTATTTAGCTTTAATGCCAGCTGTGAAGAAATACCAACTATTATAGAAAATTAAATCAAAATTAATAAAAATTACAAAAAAATTTGAGCAATAGAGAAATAATTTAAATTGCTCACTTCAACCCCAGTCTTCTCTAAACTGTATTTAGTATTATAAGAATACACCATGTGAGCCATGTGAGCATTAAATGTTTCCAGGACAATTGCAGAATATTTAATCATTTCAGAAAAGGATTTTGCGCTTTAGAATCCTAATGGAAGAGAATTACAGGAAGATTTGCAGACAGATAGCGACAGACATTGAATACTGAAAATATTCACATCCGGTTTGCTCAGGAAGAATATGTATAGAGAAGCAGCATTGCGGACAAGATGGTGCATTTGTTGAACTATCTCTATTGCAAAACTGAATGTTATTGTTGAGTGAAAATGTGGTCAACTGTTTAATTTTATCATCAGACATTTCGATTTGATTTTGATTGAAGATTATTGGGGATATTTTGCTTCAGCTTTAGATTTCATTTTTCTGAGATTTTTCCTCCTAATCATTTCATGTAGAAAATAAGTTAAAAATTTCCTTTACAAGACAATTTCTCTACAAACCACATAATAGAGATTCAATAGAATACCACCCCCTTTCTCAATGCTCAACGTATGAAGGATTAACCGTGAAGAAATGAGGAATTACTCGCCCATAAAGTCACCGCATTGAACCACAAACAGTTAAATTGGTCGTTCAACTGATACGCGCGGGACAAATTGATGAGTTTTGGGAAGTGGCGCGGATGGCTTTGAGTTGTGGCTTTATAGGAAGCATCCATTTGTAGAGTAAAATGAATCTTCTCTCCATGACAATGTAATATGATTGGGACAGTGACCCCTTCATCGTTATACCAACTAATACCATCTCACCCACAATTTCTCATCAAAGATTCACTGACAAATTCAATTTTTTTTCATTATACCCACAATATTCCGTACACAGGTCATGGACACTGCGGAGGAACTCTCTCTGTACACTGTTAAAAATACTTCAGCTTTTTTAACTGAAAATTTCGGTCTCGATCTTCCACTGTTTTACTTTGGTCAAAAATTTTGTTTTTTTGACCAATTTTTTTGGTCAATATTTGACCATTTTTTTTTCATCGAGAGTATTTTGACTAATTTATTTGGTCGAAGATACTTAACCATTTTTTTCATCGATTTTGACCAATTAATATGGTTAAAACACTCACGCAAAAGGCTTTAACTGAATTATTTTGTCAATTTAATTGAAGTTCATCGGTCGTTTTGACAAATTCAAATAGTTGAAACACTCCGGCTAGGTGATTTAACTGAATTATTTAGTCAATTTCACTGAAATAGTTCGGTCATTTCGACCATTTAAAATGGTTGAAGCGGTCCTGCAATGTCACTTAACTGAATTATTCAGTCAATTTTACTAAAGCATTTCGGTCGTTTCGACGAAATAAAATGGTGGAAGAGCTTCGCAGAATGAAATTTAACTAATTCATTCCGTACTTCAGTTTTTTTGACAAATTAATACAGTGGAAGATCGGGACTGAATTTTTGGTCTCGGTCTTCCACTGTAGTATTTCAGTTTTTTTGACAAATTAATACAGTGGAAGATCGGGACTGAATTTTTGGTCTCGGTCTTCCACTGTAGTATTTCAGTTTTTTTGACAAATTAATGCAGTGGAAGATCGGGACTGAATTATTTGGTCTCGGTCTTCCACTGTAGTACTTCAGTCTTTTCGACAAATTAATACAGTGGAAGATCAGGACTGAATTATTTGGTCTCGGTCTTCCACTGTAGTACTTCAGTCTTTTTGACAAATTAATACAATGGAAGATCAGGACTGAATTATTTGGTCTCGGTCTTCCACTGTAGTACTTCAGTCTTTTTGACAAATTAATACAGTGGAAGATCAGGACTGAATTATTTGGTCTCGGTCTTCCACTGTAGTACTTCAGTCTTTTTGACAAATTAATACAGTGGAAGATCAGGACTGAATTATTTGGTCTCGGTCTTCCACTGTAGTACTTCAGTTTTTTTGACAAATTAATACAGTGGAAGATCAGGACTGAATTATTTGGTCTCGGTCTTCCACTGTAGTACTTCAGTCTTTTTGACAAATTAATACAGTGGAAGATCAGGACTGAATTATTTGGTCTCGGTCTTCCACTGTAGTACTTCAGTTTTTTTGACAAATTAATACAGTGGAAGATCAGGACTGAATTATTTGGTCTCGGTCTTCCACTGTAGTACTTCAGTCTTTTTGACAAATTAATACAGTGGAAGATCAGGACTGAATTATTTGGTCTCGGTCTTCCACTGTAGTACTTCAGTCTTTTTGACAAATTAATACTGATGGCCGTCCAACGAGAATTGCTTGTCCTCCAGTTCCTAGTAGTGCTATTGATATAACATTTGTGTCACAAAATATTGCTTTAGATTCAAGTTGGGATCAGTTTGAGGAAACCTTGGGCAGTGATCACATTCCCTTATTAATCAATTTTGCTTATTTAAATAGAAATGTGCCTAGTGAGGTAGTAGATGAGGATTCTGTTAGGGATGCGCGGGTTGATTGGAAGAAATACAAAGAGGCAGTAGAGTCATCCTTAGCTACTGTGAGTGATCCATGTCCTATAGCAAGACTTGAAAAATTAAACAAATTAATGTGGGACTCAGCTAAAGAAGCAGAGAACAGAAGACCATGTAGAGCAAATAGTGGCAATAGTCAAGGGCAAAACAGGGATCAAGTGTGGTTTGATGCAGAATGTGTGGCAGCGTGGAACGAGAGACTCGAAAGCTTTACGACGTTTCGTAATTCAGGGACTAGAGATAATTTTCTAGCTTACCGCAGGAAAGATGCCCAAGCTAGAAAGCTTTTCCGTAAAAAGAAAAGTGAGCATTGGCGTGAAAGATGTGAGAACTTCTCAAGCTCTACTTCTCTGTCTGAGTTGTGGAATATGGCGAGATCATTCCGCGGTCAAAGTCGAAGCAGAAATACAAATATGAATGAGTCAATGTTCGAGAGCTTTGCCGATAAACTTGCACCTCCGTTTGTTAGTAGACCTTTCCATATTGCCCCAACAGCTCCTGAAAACCGCGAAACACATTTGCAATACTGGTCTCTTTTTACCATGTCAGAGTTAAAATCAGCACTAAGTTCCACAAAAAATAAGTCCGCTGGCTTGGATAAAATTAAAGTGAGTTTCTTGAAAAATCTGCCGAGGAATGGGCTTGAAGTGCTAATTGAAATTTTTAACGATTTCATGAGTTCTGCCATAATTCCGAGTCCATGGCTCTCTGCCAGAGTTATCGCTATACGCAAGCCTAATAAGGATGGGTCTGAAGTTGCACACTATAGACCAATTTGTATATTATCTGCGGTTCGTAAAGTTTTTGAAAAGCTAATTCTGATACGTCTGGATAGTTGGGTAACAGATCTCGATCTAATCCCACAGTCCCAAATGGGCTTTCGTAGAGGTTTTGGTACGCAGAATTGTTTAGCCGAGCTGAGCGTTAAGATACAAATTGCTTGGTCTGCGAAGAAGTTACTAGGGTGTGTGTTCCTTGATGTATCCTCAGCCTATGATGGGGTGCTGGTCGATATGCTATGCCAGGATCTTGTATCTATTGGTTTGCCTCAGAACATTGGCGTGCTTTTGAGTCGCCTACTTTCTGAGCGGTGCTTAGAATTCTTTGATGGCAATCGTAAGATCTTAAGCAGATCAGGATCCGTCGGATTACCGCAGGGCTCAGTGTTAGCTCCCCTTTGTTATAATCTTTATGTCAGAGATATTGATAATACCATCTCCCAGGATTGTCTTGTTCTGCAGTATGCAGACGACATTGCAATAGGATTTGCCCACAAGGACCCTCAAGTCATAGCGAACGTTCTTTCAAACTTATGTTTGAAAATTGAATCGTTTCTAATAAAACGAGGTCTGTCCATTTCAGTTCAAAAATCTGTAGCCATGCTTTTTACAAAAAAACATGTCCTGCCCTTTTTTGAGGTAAGATGTGGTAGCAATGTCATTCCTCTTGTTGAAAAATTTAGATATCTGGGGGTGGTGTTCGATCGCAAGTGTCTCTGGGGAGCACACATCAGAGCAGTTGCGGAGTCTTGTAGCAAGAGAGTAAATTTTCTGCGGGCTGTGTGTGGTCTTAGATGGGGTGCACATCCGTCCGTCTTAAGGACATTGTATGTAACGACGATAAGATCTGTCATGGAGTATGGATCACTGGTCTTCAGGACAGCTGCCAATTCACATATGATGAAACTGTACAGAATACAGTGGCGTTCGTTGAGAATCTGTTTGGGTCTTATGACGTCCACACATACAGGTAGCCTTGAAGTGATTGCAGGTATTTGCCCGTTGGATCTTAGATTTATAGTCATTGCAGAAAGATTTCTAATCAGGTCATCTGACAGACATGTACAGTTGTGGCGAGACTTGAGGTATATCAAGGTAAACTGCCCGAAAAGTCCATTTACCGAACTCTTGAAATGGCTAGATGAAATTGGTTGGAATGAAATAAATGTACAAACCTATGACAATCTGCAGTTCAGTACTGACCGCCCACAATTTCAATTCTGTACTATAATCTGGGAACAGCTGCAAAGTTTTCCTAAGGACATGTGGCAAATCTATGCAAATGGATTTGTCAGAAATGCGCTTTTGTCGCTCAATAGCGAAATGTCTCATATCATTTATACAGATGGGTCTAAAACCCAACAAGGCGTTGCTTCAGCGCTGTGGGATGAGACGTTTGACTTTGGTGATGCTAGAACTTTGAGTCGCTGCTCTTCTGTATTCACGGCGGAATTGGTGGCAATTAAAATGGCACTAGAAAGAGTTGTTACTTCGAATGGGAATTTGCAAAGAGCAATTATCCTGAGTGATTCATTGTCGAGTTTACAGAAAATTGATAGCCGCTGGTCTCTGAAGTCTCAAGCAGATATTTCAAGTGACATACTGAGGATGATTGGAGAAATTAACAACTCGGGCAAGGAGGTAGTTTTCATGTGGATTCCCTCTCATGTGGGTGTAACTGGCAATGAGAAAGTAGACTTGCTGGCAAGAGCGGCTACTGCTAATGATGTGGGTGATCCAGTGTGCCTTAGAAAGGAAGATTTCTTTAAATCCATCAATGATGATTGTTTATTGCAGTGGAAAGTATATTGGCAAAATGAAGACAGAGGCCGCCTATGTTTTTCGATTCTTCCTTCTTGTAGACTCACTCCGTGGTTTCACAGGTTGACAGGCATTAGGAGAGACGGTTTATGCCTCGTCAATAGAATCATTGCAAATCATTACAGGTTAAATGCCCATTTATTCCGTATCAATATTGTTGAGAGCCTTAATTGTAACATGTGCAATACGCCTGAGGATGTAGATCATGTTCTTTTTTATTGTGAAAGGTATGTAGGAGGTAGAGCCGAACTTATGGAATCCTGTCGTACAATGTGTCCAGGTCTATATAGTAGGGATATTTTAGCCTGCTGTTTGGAGATGAAAAAACCAGACTCCATTTTTGCAATTGTAGCCTTTCTAAAAAGGCATGGTATTTCCTTATAAGTCCAAGAATTTAATGGCCGTCCAAAGTGTTTAGTTTAGTCTCTATGTTTTTTTTTAATTGTATTAATTTTGTACTTGGTTCTGTCGGTCAATAATGAACTCTAAAGTTCGCTAGACCTACCATGGTTTTTGGGGGGGTATAAAAAAAAAAAAAAAAAACAAATTAATACAGTGGAAGATCAGGACTGAATTATTTGGTCTCGGTCTTCCACTGTAGTATTTCAGTTTTTTTGACAAATTAATACAGTGGAAGATCGGGACTGAATTTTTGGTCTCGGTCTTCCACTGTAGTATTTCAGTTTTTTTGACAAATTAATGCAGTGGAAGATCGGGACTGAATTATTTGGTCTCGGTCTTCCACTGTAGTACTTCAGTCTTTTCGACAAATTAATACAGTGGAAGATCAGGACTGAATTATTTGGTCTCGGTCTTCCACTGTAGTACTTCAGTTTTTTTGACAAATTAATACAGTGGAAGATCAGGACTGAATTATTTGGTCTCGGTCTTCCACTGTAGTACTTCAGTCTTTTCGACAAATTAATGCAGTGGAAGATCGGGACTGAATTATTTGGTCTCGGTCTTCCACTGTAGTACTTCAGTCTTTTCGACAAATTAATACAGTGGAAGATCAGGACTGAATTATTTGGTCTCGGTCTTCCACTGTAGTACTTCAGTCTTTTCGACAAATTAATACAGTGGAAGATCAGGACTGAATTATTTGGTCTCGGTCTTCCACTGTAGTACTTCAGTCTTTTTGACAAATTAATACAGTGGAAGATCAGGACTGAATTATTTGGTCTCGGTCTTCCACTGTAGTACTTCAGTCTTTTTGACAAATTAATACAGTGGAAGATCAGGACTGAATTATTTGGTCTCGGTCTTCCACTGTAGTACTTCAGTTTTTTTGACAAATTAATACAGTGGAAGATCAGGACTGAATTATTTGGTCTCGGTCTTCCACTGTAGTACT
Organism: Lutzomyia longipalpis; assembly: GCF_024334085.1. NCBI lineage: Eukaryota > Metazoa > Arthropoda > Insecta > Diptera > Psychodidae > Lutzomyia > Lutzomyia longipalpis. Next base: position 9,532,588 of record NC_074708.1, on the reverse strand, counting down.
TCAGTCTTTTTGACAAATTAATACAATGGAAGATCAGGACTGAATTATTTGGTCTCGGTCTTCCACTGTAGTACTTCAGTCTTTTCGACAAATTAATACAGTGGAAGATCAGGACTGAATTATTTGGTCTCGGTCTTCCACTGTAGTACTTCAGTCTTTTTGACAAATTAATACAGTGGAAGATCAGGACTGAATTATTTGGTCTCGGTCTTCCACTGTAGTACTTCAGTCTTTTTGACAAATTAATACAGTGGAAGATCAGGACTGAATTATTTGGTCTCGGTCTTCCACTGTAGTACTTCAGTCTTTTTGACAAATTAATACAGTGGAAGATCAGGACTGAATTATTTGGTCTCGGTCTTCCACTGTAGTACTTCAGTCTTTTCGACAAATTAATACAGTGGAAGATCAGGACTGAATTATTTGGTCTCGGTCTTCCACTGTAGTACTTCAGTCTTTTTGACAAATTAATACAATGGAAGATCAGGACTGAATTATTTGGTCTCGGTCTTCCACTGTAGTACTTCAGTCTTTTTGACAAATTAATACAGTGGAAGATCAGGACTGAATTATTTGGTCTCGGTCTTCCACTGTAGTACTTCAGTCTTTTTGACAAATTAATACAGTGGAAGGTCAGGACTGAATTATTTGGTCTCGGTCTTCCACTGTAGTACTTCAGTCTTTTCGACAAATTAATACAGTGGAAGATCAGGACTGAATTATTTGGTCTCGGTCTTCCACTGTAGTACTTCAGTCTTTTCGACAAATTAATACAGTGGAAGATCAGGACTGAATTATTTGGTCTCGGTCTTCCACTGTAGTACTTCAGTCTTTTTGACAAATTAATACAGTGGAAGATATTTGACCATTTTTTTCAGTGAAGGGGTGATTTAACAAATTTCTTTGGTAAGTGATATTAAACAGTTTGATTCAGTGAAGGAGTACATATTTTGTCCAATTCAAATGATTGGTAGGCTTTAACTGAATTATTTTATCAATTTTACTGAAGTTTATAGGTGGTTTCGACCAATTCATTTGGTTGAAGCACTCAGGCAATACGTTTTAACTGAATTATTTGATTAATTTTACTGAAGTTCATCGGCCGTTTTGACCAATACAAATAGTTACAGCATTTTCGCAATGTCATTTAACTGAATTATTCAGTCAATTTTACTGAAGTACTTCGGCTTTTCTGAATTGCACTCTAAAATGCAAAATCTTCAGATCTAACTTATATTTGGGATGAGTCACGTTAACAGGATTTTTAATAAAAAAAAAACAAAATTAAAAAAAAATATTTCTTTTATTTTCTCTTAAAGCATTTTCCTTTCTCTTTTACAATACCCATTAATACTTTAAATGAAAGAGGCTTTTCAATTAAAGACTGAGTTAAAGAAAAAGAATTCTTTTTTTATTCCCTTTTAGAGGATAAGGGAAATTATTTGATCAAAATAACAAAAGTCATTTGGTTAAAAGACAATAAAAGCTGAATAAAATTATTAAAAAGGCCAAAAAAAAATTGTCAAAAATACAGAAATTATTCAGTCAAAAGTCATGAAGTAAATCAAGTAACAGAATTTATTTGGTCGAAATAACAAAGATCTTTGGTTAAAAGACAATAAAAGCTGAATAAAATTATTAAAAAGGCCAAAAAAAATTGTCAAAAATACAGAAATTATTCAGTCAAAAGTCATGAAGCAACTCAAGTAACAGAATTTATTTGGTCGAAATAACAAAGATCTTTGGTTAAAAGACAATGAAAGCTGAATAAAATTATTAAAAAGGCCAAAAAAAATTGTCAAAAATACAGAAATTCTTCGGTCAAAGGTCATGAAGTAAATCAAGTAACAGAATTTATTTGGTCGAAATAACAAAGATCTTTGGTTAAAAGACAATAAAAACTGAATAAAATTATTAAAAAGGCCAAAAAAAATTGTCAAAAATACAGAAATTCTTCGGTCAAAGGTCATGAAGTAAATCAAGTAACAGAATTTATTTGGTCGAAAAACCAAAGTCATTTTGTTAAAAGACAATAAAAGCTGAATAAAATTATTAAAAAGGCCAAAAAAAATTGTCAAAAATACAGAAATTATTCAGTCAAAGGTCATGAAGTAAATCAAGTAACAGAATTTATTTGGTCGAAAAACCAAAGTCATTTTGTTAAAAGACAATAAAAGCTGAATAAAATTATTAAAAAGGCCAAAAAAAATTGTCAAAAATACAGAAATTATTCAGTCAAAAGTCATGAAGCAACTCAAGTAACAGAATTTATTTGGTCGAAATAACAAAGATCTTTGGTTAAAAGACAATAAAAACTGAATAAAATTATTAAAAAGGCCAAAAAAAATTGTCAAAAATACAGAAATTCTTCGGTCAAAGGTCATGAAGTAAATCAAGTAACAGAATTTATTTGGTCGAAATAACAAAGATCTTTGGTTAAAAGACAATAAAAACTGAATAAAATTATTAAAAAGGCCAAAAAAAATTGTCAAAAATACAGAAATTATTCAGTCAAAAGTCATGAAGCAACTCAAGTAACAGAATTTATTTGGTCGAAATAACAAAGATCTTTGGTTAAAAGACAATAAAAGCTGAATAAAATTATTAAAAAGGCCAAAAAAAATTGTCAAAAATACAGAAATTATTCAGTCAAAAGTCATGAAGCAACTCAAGTAACAGAATTTATTTGGTCGAAATAACAAAGATCTTTGGTTAAAAGACAATAAAAGCTGAATAAAATTATTAAAAAGGCCAAAAAAAATTGTCAAAAATACAGAAATTCTTCGGTCAAAGGTCATGAAGTAAATCAAGTAACAGAATTTATTTGGTCGAAATAACAAAGATCTTTGGTTAAAAGACAATAAAAACTGAATAAAATTATTAAAAAGGCCAAAAAAAATTGTCAAAAATACAGAAATTATTCAGTCAAAAGTCATGAAGCAACTCAAGTAACAGAATTTATTTGGTCGAAATAACAAAGATCTTTGGTTAAAAGACAATAAAAGCTGAATAAAATTATTAAAAAGGCCAAAAAAAATTGTCAAAAATACAGAAATTCTTCGGTCAAAGGTCATGAAGAAACTCAAGTAACAGAATTTATTTGGTCGAAAAACCAAAGTCATTTTGTTAAAAGACAATAAAAGCTGAATAAAATTATTAAAAAGGCCAAAAAAAATTGTCAAAATACAGAAATTCTTCGGTCAAAGGTCATGAAGTAAATCAAGTAACAGAATTTATTTGGTCGAAAAACCAAAGTCATTTTGTTAAAAGACAATAAAAGCTGAATAAAATTATTAAAAAAGCCAAAAAAAATTGTCAAAAATACAGAAATTCTTCGGTCAAAGGTCATGAAGAAACTCAAGTAACAGAATTTATTTGGTCGAAAAACCAAAGTCATTTGGTTAAAAGACAATGAAAGCTGAATAAAATTATTAAAAAGGCCAAAAAAAATTGTCAAAAATACAGAAATTCTTCGGTCAAAGGTCATGAAGAAACTCAAGTAACAGAATTTATTTGGTCGAAAAACCAAAGTCATTTTGTTAAAAGACAATAAAAGCTGAATAAAATTATTAAAAAGGCCAAAAAAAATTGTCAAAATACAGAAATTCTTCGGTCAAAGGTCATGAAGTAAATCAAGTAACAGAATTTATTTGGTCGAAAAACCAAAGTCATTTTGTTAAAAGACAATAAAAGCTGAATAAAATTATTAAAAAAGCCAAAAAAAATTGTCAAAAATACAGAAATTCTTCGGTCAAAGGTCATGAAGAAACTCAAGTAACAGAATTTATTTGGTCGAAAAACCAAAGTCATTTGGTTAAAAGACAATGAAAGCTGAATAAAATTATTAAAAAGGCCAAAAAAAATTGTCAAAAATACAGAAATTATTCAGTCAAAAGTCATGAAGCAACTCAAGTAACAGAATTTATTTGGTCGAAATAACAAAGATCTTTGGTTAAAAGACAATGAAAGCTGAATAAAATTATTAAAAAGGCCAAAAAAAATTGTCAAAAATACAGAAATTCTTCGGTCAAAGGTCATGAAGTAAATCAAGTAACAGAATTTATTTGGTCGAAATAACAAAGATCTTTGGTTAAAAGACAATAAAAGCTGAATAAAATTATTAAAAAGGCCAAAAAAAATTGTCAAAAATACAGAAATTATTCAGTCAAAAGTCATGAAGCAACTCAAGTAACAGAATTTATTTGGTCGAAATAACAAAGATCTTTGGTTAAAAGACAATGAAAGCTGAATAAAATTATTAAAAAGGCCAAAAAAAATTGTCAAAAATACAGAAATTCTTCGGTCAAAGGTCATGAAGTAAATCAAGTAACAGAATTTATTTGGTCGAAAAACCAAAGTCATTTTGTTAAAAGACAATAAAAGCTGAATAAAATTATTAAAAAGGCCAAAAAAAATTGTCAAAAATACAGAAATTCTTCGGTCAAAGGTCATGAAGAAACTCAAGTAACAGAATTTATTTGGTCGAAAAACCAAAGTCATTTTGTTAAAAGACAATAAAAGCTGAATAAAATTATTAAAAAGGCCAAAAAAAATTGTCAAAATACAGAAATTCTTCGGTCAAAGGTCATGAAGTAAATCAAGTAACAGAATTTATTTGGTCGAAAAACCAAAGTCATTTTGTTAAAAGACAATAAAAGCTGAATAAAATTATTAAAAAAGCCAAAAAAAATTGTCAAAAATACAGAAATTCTTCGGTCAAAGGTCATGAAGAAACTCAAGTAACAGAATTTATTTGGTCGAAAAACCAAAGTCATTTGGTTAAAAGACAATGAAAGCTGAATAAAATTATTAAAAAGGCCAAAAAAAATTGTCAAAAATACAGAAATTATTCAGTCAAAAGTCATGAAGCAACTCAAGTAACAGAATTTATTTGGTCGAAATAACAAAGATCTTTGGTTAAAAGACAATGAAAGCTGAATAAAATTATTAAAAAGGCCAAAAAAAATTGTCAAAAATACAGAAATTCTTCGGTCAAAGGTCATGAAGTAAATCAAGTAACAGAATTTATTTGGTCGAAAAACCAAAGTCATTTGGTTAAAAGACAATAAAAGCTGAATAAAATTATTAAAAAGGCCAAAAAAAAATTGTCAAAAATACAGAAATTATTCAGTCAAAAGTCATGAAGTAAATCAAGTAACAGAATTTATTTGGTCGAAATAACAAAGATCTTTGGTTAAAAGACAATAAAAGCTGAATAAAATTATTAAAAAGGCCAAAAAAAATTGTCAAAAATACAGAAATTATTCAGTCAAAAGTCATGAAGCAACTCAAGTAACAGAATTTATTTGGTCGAAATAACAAAGATCTTTGGTTAAAAGACAATGAAAGCTGAATAAAATTATTAAAAAGGCCAAAAAAAATTGTCAAAAATACAGAAATTCTTCGGTCAAAGGTCATGAAGTAAATCAAGTAACAGAATTTATTTGGTCGAAAAACCAAAGTCATTTTGTTAAAAGACAATAAAAGCTGAATAAAATTATTAAAAAGGCCAAAAAAAATTGTCAAAAATACAGAAATTCTTCGGTCAAAGGTCATGAAGAAACTCAAGTAACAGAATTTATTTGGTCGAAAAACCAAAGTCATTTTGTTAAAAGACAATAAAAGCTGAATAAAATTATTAAAAAGGCCAAAAAAAATTGTCAAAATACAGAAATTCTTCGGTCAAAGGTCATGAAGTAAATCAAGTAACAGAATTTATTTGGTCGAAAAACCAAAGTCATTTTGTTAAAAGACAATAAAAGCTGAATAAAATTATTAAAAAAGCCAAAAAAAATTGTCAAAAATACAGAAATTCTTCGGTCAAAGGTCATGAAGAAACTCAAGTAACAGAATTTATTTGGTCGAAATAACTAAATCATTTGATTAAAAGATATAAAAAGTTGAATTAAATAGTCAAAAAAGAAAATGGAATTAATAAAAAAAACAAAAGTTATTAAGACTGCGCCCGATTTTTTCTCCCACACAAGTTATTTATTTGCATATGAGGTAGATTCTAGCAAAAATATTTTCTTTTCGTTTCTTACAATTCGTGAGTTACAAGGTTTTTTGACATTTTCACAAAAAGCTTCTAAAATTTTAAGGTCTAAAAAGTTTTACATCTAGACCAAGTAGCCGAGACACATTTTACGCCATAATAGAAAAGGAAAGATTTTGGTATTCTGGCTGAAATTTTTCTTATTACTTGTAAGATTTTTTTTACAAAATCATATGATTTGTAAGGACCTGTCGAGGTGCCTTTTCAATTTTTTTGTGAGTTTTTTATCCATAGAAATATTATTTAGCGTCAACGTATAGACCATATTGACGATTATTCTACATGAATTTGAGTATTTGGATTTGTTTCAGGATATTTTATGTGGAAAAATATTGAATTTTTTGTGAATTATGTTTTGAAAGACCACATGAGACATTTCCATAGATTAAAAAGCAGTCTGTTTTAGAATATGGAAAAAGGTTTGATTCCGAATATTCTGGATTCGCTTCTACCTGCCAGGAGCCTCTGGGATTTGAAGTCAAATTCCTGTGCTTCTGCGCTCAAAGGCCAAGGAACGGACAAGGCCACAGTTCTTCGGAAAAATACCCCTGTTATATTTGGACCAAAATCTCAGTAAATCTTTTTAACCCTTGGAGGATTTTGCTGACAAAAGTAGCCAATTCGACTTTTTTCAATCGTCATAGAATTAAAATCTATTCATATTTCGTGATGAATTCTACATTGGTGTATAGGGGAGTTTTATTACTTCAAGATCGTGTAAAGAAAATTAGGAAATGTACTGGTAAGCTGACCAAGCTTACGAGAGCTGTGTTTCTTTCCGTGTACCAATTTTGTGAAAGCAAACTTAGAACGCGAATTAATTTAAATACGTGTAAAGTCGGGAAAAGTTGAAAAGTCATGTCTTGAAGTCAGCTATAACATATCGAAAAACGAAAAAAAATTATGTCGCCATTTTCAAAAAATTCGAGTTCGAAATTTTCGAAAGTTTTGTTTTCGATTTTAGCGTCTCTTGCGGTCATTTCTCGAAGTTGCAATGTTCTAGACATTTGTAGAGTTTCACGAAACCTTTCATTTGCGCTTGAGTTGATCAAGATCAGACTTGTAGAACCCGAGATATGACATGCCAACTTTGGAAGGCTATATCTCGAGAACGGATCCATAGATTTTCTGCATTTTTGGCATGGAGCCTAGATAATATAGTCAGCTACAATATATCAAAAAATTTTAAAAAAAAAATTTTTTGTGACGAAATTTACCCTTATCATATTCGGCTTTAAAGTAGCCCCAAAGAATGAGATTCCACGAGAGCCTAGAAGAGAGAGGGGGGGGAAGAAAAACAGCATAGGTCACCTCAGGAACATCTATTTATTTTTAAGAATAAGTGTGGCATAAATTCTGAAGAATAATCCCAGGTAAGAGTTAGGGCAGCCTCCGGAAAAGCAATGGAGCTACCTTCCGGATCTATTGTTCCGCCGTGAATCACTTCGTGATGAATCTCCTTGGGATGCAGCAGTGGGCATTGATTTCTTCACCAGTGTGGGAGATGACCAAAGCTTGGTCTATCCGGGTACGACCTCGTGGCTCCTGATGGGGATGAGCCTCCCTGGAGCGAGGCACTGGGCAGGAAGTGGACGATAAATGACTCCAATATGGTAGATCATCATCCAAGACATCCTTCGATTCGGGCCCACTAGATTCTCCGACAGATTTTCGGGTGATTGGGGATTTTGTGAGATCTCTCCTCACGCCCTGGATCCCGGTGTGAGTTAAGTCAATTGACATCCTTCCTGGCTCGACACTGCCACAAACGCTCCTCTCAGACTGGGGGCTCGTGGAATCGGGGTGTTTCTTCTGCCTTCTAGGTGGCTGGCTACCAACAGCTCCTCTTCTTCTTAGTGTGGAGCTCATGGAATCCGAGGCATTTCTGCAGTCACTTCCCGCACTTATATAAGGTTTTGGGGGTAAAACTTTGAGGTTATGACCTCTCCTCCCCATCAAAAACTAGCTGCCGAATTTCTGCAGAAAAATTCGAAAGCACTAAAGGTATTCTGAACACGTGTTCTTTAGAAATTCTTTAGAAATTTTGTATAGCGCTGGGACACTTTTTCTGCAGAATATTTCCGCAGTTTTCTGAAAAAATTCATCAATCTGTTATACTGTTGAAATTCGTTTTGAATTTAAAAAAAAAGCGTTTTTTTTGCAAATTATTATTAACGAGGTAAATTGTCGCTTCGCTCCAATTTACCTCGCCCCGCTTCGCGGGGACTTGTTGCGCTTCGCGCAAATTTTGGAGAAAAAAATTGTGATGGTTTATAAGTAAAAAAAATAGGGCCACTCATTTAAACCCAAAGAAATAAATTTGCAAAGAGAAGAAATCATTTTCAAGCAACATTTCCGGCGCCAAATTCAAAAATTCGCAAAAAATGCATGAATTTTATATGGGGGCCACCTAAAGGGGGGCTTTGGGGGGAAAATGAATACGGCCACTCGAAACAGACTGATATAAGGAGCGTCTGTACCAAATTTCATCGCAATCGGTCAAACGGTGTAGATTTGTATAGCCGAACACGACGGAAGATTACCAACAAACAGACCTTTCTTTATTATATAGATTTATTTAATATTTTTAAAATTTACAAAAAAATATTGAAAAAATATATCCGGCGTTGCCTTTTCCTTCTCCTGCTGTCTCCTTCGATGCTGGGCCGCTTTTCAGATGATCTCTCCTCTTCACCTTTGTGACCGGGAAAAAGTATTCTAAATATTTTTTCATCTTTCTCACCTTCCATTTCCGGAAAATTATGTTGCATAAAGTTGTGTAAGACCGGATCCCAGAAATTGAGGACTGAAGCCAGGCACGGACAGTTTTGTGCTTCAAACGGATCTAAAATATGGAAAAAAAGTTTAGAATAATAATGAATTTTTTGAAAAAATACGAATCAGAAGAATTAACATACATTTCCGCATTTTGGAATGTTGTCAAAAATTAAAGCAGAAGCGGGTAGGGCATCCGGGTAGAGCATTCAGGCAGGCCATCCGGGAATAGGGCATCCGGGTAAGGCTTCCGGGCTGGTCATCCTGGGCACTGATTGTGTTCCAAAAACGATCTGAAATATAGAAAAAAATTGATAAATTGTTCTTTTTTTTCTTGTTTACAAAAGTTTTTGTTTTTTTATCTTGAGAAAATTAATTTAAAAAAAAAAAAAGAAAAATCAATTTCGGGCTCTTTTTTTGCAATGAAGAATTTTTAGATCAAAATAATTAATTTTTTCTCATTGTTTTCTATCAATTTCATCAATCTGATGCTACTAAAACATTCCACAAAAGATATTTGTGAAATCTAGTAGGATCAAAAAGATAAAATTACCCAAATTAATTAAGAAAATCGTAAAATTACTTACCGCATCTCTTCTGCGTGAATTTTCCATCATTTTTGCACTCTCAAACCACAAAGTCTCAAATTGACGAATTTTTGAAGAAAACCGCGGAAATTTTCTGCACCCACACCGAACGCTCCCAAAGCGAGATAAATTCACCCGAATGAAAAAATAAACTGCGGACAAAATTTTAGCTGCCGACCGACCTCGAAACATATTTTTGATGGGTCCTATCTTCTTCTTCTTCATCTTAATCTCTTTCGGCATTTCGCCGTGTTTCGTTTCATTTAAATTCATAATAACCGTTTGTTTATTTCCGGTAATTTCATTTCTCCCAAAAATCGTAACAATATGTCGCCGTTTTCGAGATATTCATCGAAAATTTTGTTTTCGTTTTTTGGCCCTCTAGCGGTCACTTTTGAAACTTCGGATGTTCTAGAGAGTTGTAGGGTATGTTGAGAGCTTGATGTCCCCTACAACATATCAAAATTTCAGATTTTAAGATATCTGAGATATAGGCAAAACCGGTTTATAGGTATTGGTTTATAGGTTTACCGCAAGTCTCTATCTATCACAGTTCCCTCGCAATTTAGTGTTATACTGCAGACGGCCGGCCGGCCGGAAAAAAAATTTTTTGGCGCATACGTTTTTTGGAATGTGGGGACCCTAATTTGTGCTCATCCCAAGTTTGAGCCTGATCTGACGACTTTCGATTTTGCTCGGTACACAAAAAGCTGTGTCTGAAAGAAACACAGCTAAAATATAGAAATTCTGCGGACAAAATTCATGAAGCAACTCAAGTAACAGAAATTATTGGTCAAAAGAACAAAAGTCCTTTGATTAAAAGATCCCAACAAACACCTTGCACTTTGGAAACTCTGAAGCAACGTTGCAAGAGAGTTTATTTCTTAGTTGCTAAAGTTGCGAATATGGTTGCATGGAAAACGATGCAGTATACTTTATCGCAATGTTGCCAAAGTTGCAAGATTTTTTTTATTATTTCAATAACTTGAAAAATTTAAGTGTTTTTGCATTCTAAAGTCTTTTCTACAACTTCTCAAAGAATAATTTACCTAAAAACACACTAAAATCTCAATTTTAAGCAAAATAATTAACTTTGAAAAAATCACCTTAAAAATAGTTGCAGGAAAGTATATATCAACGTTGCGCTAGTTGCAAAAAAGTATCGAAAAAGAACAAATTTTCCTTGAAATTGAAGTTTTTTTTGGACTCTAAATGAGTTTTATGCATTACTTATCCCTAAAATAATTATTTTTTATTGATAATTTATCAAAACTAGTTAATTTTATTAAATATAATTTATTTAGTTGCTTAAACGTTGCATCAGGGTATTCCGGCGCAATCCAAGCACGTTTTGTGCCTATGTTGCGCCTTTCACCGCAAGGGGCGCGTCTATCGCGAGAAATAACCCAAAACAGACAGAGAGTGGAATAGAAAAAAATGAGTCTGTCTCTTTCATTTATGTTTACAAACAGCAAAACTAGCGCCGCCCTGGTGGGTTGCTACCGAATCATTTTACAACGTTGTTGCAAAGGTTGCTGCATCGTTGCCTCAGAGTTGCAAAAATGTCTAACATGGCCGACGGCATAAAAAAGTTGATTTTTATTTCATTATTCCGAGCAATTGGGAGCCCAAAATGATGTGGGAAGGCTTTTTTAGGGATAGTTGGGTGCATTACTTGTGTTTAAATAAATTATTAAAAAAAATTAAATTTTTGACCCCAAAAAAAAATAATTTTCGGTAAAAAAAATTAAGAAAATTGAGATGGGAGCATCATTTAAGTTCCTTTGAGGCAATTTCATGACGGTAGAACCGCATGGCATATTTTTTTTCATTTGGAAAAAATCTAAAAACTCTATTATTAAATAATATAAATTATCCATTAGAGTTTGTCATTTATTATGATGGGAATATGGACGCCATATGATTATTATGGGCGTGTACCATATTTCCCCTCCATTTATGACAGCGGAATGTTTTGAAATATTTTTTGAAACATTTTTGTTTCAAAAAATTTTAGTTGCGAGACGGTATACGGGAAAGGATATTTCAGAGTTTTGCAACGTTGAGGCAACTAGTTGCGGCAACGCAGATATCTATTGACCATCTACTTCGAGGCAACGCAGATATATACCGTTAGACATGGTTGCATTGTAGTAAATGTAACTCCGCGCAACGTTTAGGCAACTATCAATGGTTTGTTGGGATAATAAAGCTGAATAAAATTATTAAAAAAGCAATTTGAAATTGTCAAAAACACAGAAATTTTCCAGTCAAAGTTAATAAGGTAGCCCATGTAACTGAAGTTATTTGGTTAAAATAACAAGTTGTTTGGTTAAAAGACAATAAAGCTGAATAAAATTATTGAAAAAGCAATTTGAAATTGTAAAAAACACAAAAATTTTCCAGTCAAAGTTAATAAGGTAGCCCAAGTAACTGAAGTTATTTGGTTAAAATAACAAGTTGTTTGGTTAAAAGACAATAAAGCTGAATAAAATTATTGAAAAAGCAATTTGAAATTGTAAAAAACACAAAAATTTTCCAGTCAAAGTTAATAAGGTAGCCCAAGTAACTGAAGTTATTTGGTTAAAACAACAAAAGTTGTTTGGTTAAAAGACAAAAAAACCGAATCAAATAGTCAAAAAAGAAAATATAATTGATCAGAAAAGGAAAAGTTTTTCATTTATATAATATTATAACAGAATTAATTAATTCAAATAAAAGAAATGCTCAGTGACTGAATGACATGTCAAAACTTGTTTGATTTGTAGAAAAACGATTATATATAATATATTTGTACCACTCACCCATTCGGATTTAACCAATCATTTCAGTCAACGTACTCACAAAGGAAAACAAAATGGCTTCGTTTTTTTTTCACTCACAACGCAATATCTCAATTTTAGTGCTAAAACTTGCTAATTTCATTACAATAGCACTTGAAAACTCTTAAATAATCACTCATGAAGGATTTTCATTACTTTTACACTATTTTTTCACAGTTTTTCACTCCATAATTACAAAGAAATCAGGAGAAAACAGAACGCTGTCAAAAACTTCCATCAATCTGCTTTAACTGAATGCTTCGGTTGAGGAATGGAATTTTCCAGAACACACCAAAGTATTTAACTTTTTACTTCAGCTAAACACATCATTAACCAAACTAACATATCTCTATTAACGATGATTGCAAGTTAAAGAAGTGAAAAAAGGAAAATATAAAATAGCATTCGGTAAACAATTTGGTAGACAAAAGACAATAAAGCTGAATAAAATTATTAAAAAAGCAATTTGAAATTGTCAAAAACACAGAAATTTTCCAGTCAAAGTTAATAAGGTAGCCCATGTAACTGAAGTTATTTGGTTAAAATAACAAGTTGTTTGGTTAAAAGACAATAAAGCTGAATAAAATTATTGAAAAAGCAATTTGAAATTGTAAAAAACACAAAAATTTTCCAGTCAAAGTTAATAAGGTAGCCCAAGTAACTGAAGTTATTTGGTTAAAACAACAAAAGTTGTTTGGTTAAAAGACAAAAAAACCGAATCAAATAGTCAAAAAAGAAAATATAATTGATCAGAAAAGGAAAAGTTTTTCATTTATATAATATTATAACAGAATTAATTAATTCAAATAAAAGAAATGCTCAGTGACTGAATGACATGTCAAAACTTGTTTGATTTGTAGAAAAACGATTATATATAATATATTTGTACCACTCACCCATTCGGATTTAACCAATCATTTCAGTCAACGTACTCACAAAGGAAAACAAAATGGCTTCGTTTTTTTTTCACTCACAACGCAATATCTCAATTTTAGTGCTAAAACTTGCTAATTTCATTACAATAGCACTTGAAAACTCTTAAATAATCACTCATGAAGGATTTTCATTACTTTTACACTATTTTTTCACAGTTTTTCACTCCATAATTACAAAGAAATCAGGAGAAAACAGAACGCTGTCAAAAACTTCCATCAATCTGCTTTAACTGAATGCTTCGGTTGAGGAATGGAATTTTCCAGAACACGCCAAAGTATTTAACCTTTTTACTTCAGCTAATAACTCATTAACCAATGACAGAATCATTTCTGTCATTTTGTTAATAATTTAATATATTAAATACTGATGTTAATTAGTAAATATAGCAAAATTAGGCAGTCAAAATAATAAAAGCTCATTTGCCAAAATAACTTGGGATACTTTACTAACTTTGACAGAATAACTTGTGTTTCTGACAATTTTAAATTGCTTTTTTAATAATTTGATTCAGCTTTGTTGTCTTTTAACCAAATGACTTTTGTTCTTTTGATCAAATAACTTCAGTTACATGGGTTACTTTATTAACTTTGACCGAAGAATTTCTGTATTTTTTACAATTTTTTTTGGCCTTTTTAATAATTTTATTCAGCTTTTATTGTCTTTTAACAAAATGACTTTGTTATTTCGAAAAAAATAAATTCTGTTACTTGAGTTTCTTCATGACTTTTGACCGAAGAATTTCTGTATTTTTGACAATTTTTATTGGCCTTTTTAATAATTTTATTCAGCTTTTATTGTCTTTTAACCAAATGACTTTGTTTTTTCGACCAAATAAATTCTGTTACTTGAGTTGCTTTACGACTTTTGACCAAAGAATTTCGGTATTTTTGACAATTTTTTTTGGCCTTTTTAATAATTCTATTCAGCTTTTATTGTCTTTTAACCAAACGACTTTTGTTCTTTTGACCAAATAACTTCAGTTACATGGGTTACTTTATTAACTTTGACTGAATAATTTCTGTGTTTTTGACAATTTCAAATTCCTTTTTTAACAATTTTATTCTGCTTTATTATTATTTTTTGAATAATTTTTGTTATTTTAACCAATTAACTCCTGTGTTTTTTTTAATATGCATTATTATTGTGTCACTAAATAATTTGTGACATTTTAGGATATTTTAAACCGTTCAGTTGGTTGACAAACTACGACAGTAAAAAAAATGAGAACATATGAAAAGATATCGCAGAATTATGTTGTCATTGGATCATTTCTGTTCTTCTGACCATTTTGAATCTTCATCACTTTTCACTCACTGAATAATTTTTTCTCTTATGACTAATAAAATTAGCTTTTTTTATGAAACTGAATAGCTTCTGTTATTGTAATTGATTAACTTCTGCTAAATTAGCTGTTTCAGTTTACTGCAATATCCGATAACCAAATAGCTTCAGCTTTTTTAAAAATTTTGAATTGGTTATTTTTCATGAAATCGAATAACTTTTGCTGTTGTAAATGATTAACCAAATAGCTTCAGCTTTTTTAAAAAATTTGATTTGGTTATTTTTCATGAAACCGAATAACTTCTGCTATTGTAACTGATTAACTTCTGCTAAATTAGCTGGTCCAGTTTGGTACAGTATCCGATAACCAAATAGCTTCAGCCTTTTTAAAAAATTTGAATTGGTTATTTTTCATGAAACCGAATAACTTCTGCTATTGTAACTGATTAACTTCTGCTAAATTAGCTGGTCCAGTTTGGTACAGTATCCGATAACCAAATAGCTTCAGCTTTTTTAAAAAATTTGAATTGGTTATTTTTCATGAAACCGAATAACTTCTGCTATTGTAACTGATTAACTTCTGCTAAATTAGCTGGTCCAGTTTGGTACAGTATCCGATAACCAAATAGCTTCAGCCTTTTTAAAAATTTGAATTGGTTATTTTTCATGAAACCGAATAACTTCTGCTATTGTAACTGATTAACTTCTGCTAAATTAGCTGGTCCAGTTTGGTACAGTATCCGATAACCAAATAGCTTCAGCCTTTTTAAAAATTTGAATTGGTTATTTTTCATGAAACCGAATAACTTCTGCTATTGTAACTGATTAACTTCTGCTAAATTAGCTGTTTTAGTTTGGTACAGTATTCGATAACCAAATAGCTTCAGCCTTTTTAAAAATTTGAATTGGTTATTTTTCATGAAACCGAATAACTTCTGCTATTGTAACTGATTAACTTCTGCTAAATTAGCTGTTTTAGTTTGGTACAGTATTCGATAACCAAATAGCTTCAGCTTTTTTAAAAAATTTGAATTGGTTATTTTTCATGAAACCGAATAACTTCTGCTATTGTAACTGATTAACTTCTGCTAAATTAGCTGGTCCAGTTTGGTACAGTATCCGATAACCAAATAGCTTCAGCCTTTTTAAAAATTTGAATTGGTTATTTTTCATGAAACCGAATAACTTCTGCTAAATTGGCTGTTTCAGTTTGGTACAGTATTCGATAACCAAATAGCTTCAGCCTTTTTAAAAATTTGAATTGGTTATTTTTCATGAAACCGAATAACTTCTGCTATTGTAACTGATTAACTTCTGCTAAATTAGCTGTTTTAGTTTGGTACAGTATTCGATAACCAAATAGCTTCAGCCTTTTTAAAAATTTGAATTGGTTATTTTTCATGAAACCGAATAACTTCTGCTATTGTAACTGATTAACTTCTGCTAAATTAGCTGTTCCATTTTGCCTATAATATTAATTTACTGATTAACTTCAGCTTTTTTGACGATTTAAATTAGCATTTTTTCCTGACACTAAATAACTTCTGTTATTGTAACTGATTACTCTTTTGTTAAATTAGCTGTTTCAATTTGTTTATAGCATTAATTCACTGAATAACTTCAACTTTTTTGACGATTTAAATTCGCATTTTTTCCTGACACTAAATGACTTCTGTTATGGTAACTGATTAACTTTTGCTAAATTAGCTGTTCCAATTTGCCTATAATATTATTTCACTGAATAACTTCAACTTTCTTGACTATTTCATTCTGTTATTTTAACCAAACAACTTCTGTTCTTTTGACTTTCGCTGTTTTGTGACCGAATGACTTCAGTCATTTTTACTAAATGGTTCAGTCATTTTAACCATTTACATTGGTGTTTCTTTCTTTCATTGTTCAACTTCAGTCAATATAACCTAATGAATCGGTTATAAAAACTGAAATAATTTGGCTAAAATGCCATATGACAGATTGATTTGGTCAATTTGACCAATATTTTTCGAAGAGTGTATGCAAATATCTTTTTTGACTATACAATAAAAAATTATTTAGTTGAATTTTAAATGAGAATTGCGTTATTAATTGCACTACACCTTTAGCACAGCCAAAAAAAACTCACTCACAGCTTTAAAAAAAAAAGCTCTGTGAGAAAAGAATGAAATGAATAGAAAATTGGCATTCACTGGTAAAGTCTCAATATAATATGGCGAAAAGGTTCACCATGAGAGTCGTGTGTTTGATTTATTGATCAATAAAGTGAAATAAATTGGAATTCTTGTAACACGGGCTGTGTTAGTTTTTTTTTCTTCTTGCTAAGAACTAAATTATACAAAAAGCCCATATTCAAATAAACCCCCTGAAATTTGCTTTAAAAAAAAAACTTTTATGTCTCTTTTACCTAATACACAACTTCTTGTTTGACCCGCAAGAGAATTAAATGAATGACACAAAAAATTAGGGGAGGGTAATAGAGGCCAAGTGAATAAAGGTTTTCTTTATTCCCTCCGCGAAAACTCATTCACCTAATGAGATATAAAACACTTCCAACTAAATTCATTTGAGAGACTTTTAGCACACACACTTCTTTTTTTTCTTTCTTTCACTCCTTGCCGAATTCTCTCCCATTCCACGCCACCCAAATGGAATCGAATGGCAACGTGTAAATGCGCAATAATTAACCGAATTAATGGACCACGAGTGTCTGCATTTAAAACCCACGCACTTCTTTTATTTTTTGCTTCATCTCACAACTCGCTCTGCACTTGACAATTCTTTTTTTGTCAGCACATGGAGTTGCCAAAGAATTCCCCGAAGAATGACATTGAATTCGATACCTGCAAACTACTTTTACTCTTCCAGTGTCAAGAAGGTGCCCCCGCCCCAAAAAAAAGCGTTGACATTTTGAGAGACCCATAAACCTCATTAAATTTACATCCTCTCCGCAAAGAGAATGAAACTTTTAATTTAAAAAAAATCCCTTTAGGAAATGAGCATTGAATTCTTACTTGGATTATTATTGGGTTCCGCAGACCAATTTGTTGTCACCTGACACCCCAAGCTGCTCTTGCTCACGCCACGACAGCAGGACCACTTCCGTCCGTGCCAGAGTCCCAGGTGGTATCTAAAGGATTTGGGGTTGTCGTCACAGACTGCAAAAAAGTGTCGAAAGAATATTAAATTTTAAGGTAAAATATTGTTGACAATTGCTTATTTTTTGTACTAGTATAATATTTCATAATCATTGAAATTGTCCACGAAAATGACGAGAAAAGCTTTAAAGAATTCTCAGAATTATATTCTCATGCTTAAGAACTTTTATTTCTATCTTGAAGTATGAAAAGTATTTTTTATGAATTCTAAAATATTTGCAAATAGATCTCATTATTTTCTCAATTATGAGACTTTATTTAAAGAAAATTCTTTCCTCCCCTAAAAATCTCATTTATTAATTCAGTGGAAAGATCTCTGATGAATCTGTGACTTTTTGTAGCACCTTCCAATGATTAAAACTTCAGTGAGGGGCACAAGAAAAATTAATTTTCGTATCTAAAAGCCAGACTATATATCTATAATACTACCACCATGTTATGATAATTTATTATAGTTTCAAAAGTAATGCCTCAGAGAGGAGATTGAAATTCGTCGCGGGTACAATTAAGTTTATGATGGATTGTTGAGCAACATTAGTTGTGGGGTATCTCCTGTGAAATTTTTACTCCACTCCCTGTTGCAGTCCCCATCTCCCTTTGCTTCCACATATTTTATGACCTGAGCCCCCAACAACACAATGGCCCTATTTGTCGGCATTTGAAAACAAAATATTTCTGTGCCTTTTATGTGTTGGCTAGCAAAAGAATGATCGTTTTGAGATTGACGAGCACCATTGGAAAGGCGACAAAGGAAAGATAAAATTGTCATATTTATTTGATTAAGTAATTATTGCAGAGAATACATGAAGGAAGAGATGCCATTTGAATTGAATATTTCTCTTCTTCTTTTCTCTCTTGAAATTAGACATGAAATCTCTGCAAATGGCAAGAAATTTTGCAATTATATTGAAGAGAAATTAAATATTTTTCATTTTATTCTATTTTCCTCCGTATAATTAGAAGCATTTCTCAACTCACCCGTTCTTAGAACTTTAATCCATTCATGACGCTCCTTTTCGCTATTTGCCACAAGATATAGAGTATATTGTGTTTCAGTGTTGGATCCACCATTTGTTGTTTCGCAATAGCCAATTTGAAATGGATAGCCCTGGAGGTGGATGAAGAGAATATATAACCTTTAATTGCATATTTATCGAAAGAATATTATTTGATTGGAAGATACTCACTTCCGGAGCAATTGGATCTCCACCTTCAACATTCAATGAAGCTAATTCCACAACACGAATACCCTTGATGTTGACACGACCTCTTTCACGTCGTTTCTGTTTACATGAAATAAAAACCAGAGAAAAGAATGCAGAAAGTCCATTAATACAAATGACCATTCACAATTATTACAAATTACTATATAGATTTTAACGTTTACAAATAAATATTTAAACATTATTTTGCAAAAAGAAGAAAATAAATAGAATGAAGAAAATTAAGCAGAATCCACTTGAGACTTTTAAAATTCTCAAATGATCACGCCCATCTATTTTATTATCGTCTTTAAGACTTTGGAGAAGAAGTAAAGAGCAGCACAAAAAAAAAACCAACTAATCAGTAAACTAATCTAATAGCTTCCCTCGAGTGCATTTCTCATTATTTCTTAACTCTTTTCTTTCACGTGCATTTCTCTACAAGAATTTTTTCTAATGCAAGTGATACACTTGAACCAAAACTAATTGTGTAACAATAAAAACAAAGAGAACAATTTAATTTGCTAAGCACTAACAATCAGCCCTAATTGTCATAATTAGATGTATACCTAACATCTAAAGCCATGAAAATAGCTGTACAAACAATTCAAACTATTATCGAATTAGTAATTAAATTAGTTATGATTTTTCTTTTTGACTAAATCAACTTATTTCCTTCAGTTTTTTGCTTTAATTAGTTTTTAAAAATTATCGTTTATTTTCAATTTACAAAAGAATTTAAAAATTTTATTATTTATTAAAGGATTTGTTGTTTTCTTGGTTAAAATAAACTCTCGTAATAATATCCTGCATGTGGAATGTGTTTGTTGGAAATGAAATACATAGAAGACATTAAGAACTAATTGGAATCTCTGGATGAGTTATCTATTAAGAATTTTTTTTCTTTACGTTATCTTCCCAACCAGCCGGCTGTTAACCCTTTTCTTTCAACAGAAGGGTTAACCTAGAATGAGAGAATAAATTGAATAAAATCAAACAATGCAATTCAAAATTATTCCTTTTAATTTCATCTAATTCAATACAACGTTAATAATTTATTCCGTAGGTATTCATTCTATTTATAATTCCCTTGAAAATTCTCTCACAATATAATCTATATTTATTCTTTCTTCATTTAGTTCTATTGAAGAGAACACGTGTGAAGAATAAGTGAGGAAAAAATGCGATAAAATAGAAAAATCACATTTTTATCTGTCACTTTACATTACATGCTTCCATCACATGAGTGCAGCCGAGGTATTATTATAATGAAAGGAAATGTGTTAAAATTTATTATTTTTATGGCATAATTACATAGTCTCCGAGACATAACTCCTTCCAAGACTCCCTCACATTTATTTTTTCTTTTTAGAACGAAAAAAAATAACCCCAAATTACAAAGAAATGGAGGAATTTTTATGATGCACCCATGCGGTGGGGTTCAATGCTTTTATTATTCAAACGATGTGTTGTGTGGTGCCTTTCGGTGTTTCTTGTCTCAACCATGAGAGGTATGGGGAGGGAGTCCTTCAGAAAAATTTATGAGGTACTAAGAGAGACATTCTCTTATCACAACGTTGGAATCTGTATGGTATTTATTCTATCATTATTACAAATAATTCTCCGTACATAAGATGGTTTTTAGAAACAGATATGGGGTAACATTTCTGTGGGAATTACAAAAGAGCATACTTATAGAATAGAATCTATCTTAGCAGAGAATCAATAACAAATAATATCTGAATGCTTATTCATAAACATCACCATTCCCTTTTCGATGTAACAAGAAAACGTTAAAATGTCTCAACATCATCCACAACACAAACATGCTTGCCGGAGCCTTCAGTGATGGAAGAACAATTCCTCATCTCATTGTATGTCATGTCAGTCTGGTGGAATTTCCTTTCACAGAGAGGTCAACCTCAGATTTGGGTGAGATGCCTCAGAATCTCCGGTATTTCATCACAAAATTTGTATTTTCATTCTTCAACAATTTATATTCCAAATGCATATTTTACCCCATAAATAACCAAACTCAATGTGAAGGAAGTTTCTTTTAAAGGTAAAATGTTAATTGATTACAATATTGATATATGCGAAATTTTTTTATGTCCTCCCAAAAAAGAAATTAAAAAAGAAGATGCTAAAGAGAGACATTCCGTGGAGTGAATGAGGTAGTCAAAAATGAGAGGGTAAAAGGGCTCAATAAATTTCTTCTGCACATTTCCTTTTATAAAAGAACCTGAAGGAATGTGTCATAATTTTGGTTTCCGACAGCATGTCCAACAAACAATGTGGAAGGTTTCTTCTTCACATTTTTTTTTCTTTTACTTTTCTCCTCTCAGCTCGTGCCATCACTGAGAGAGACCCATAAAAATTTTGCCATTTGGCAATATTGAGAGTGAGGAATTTTCCATACAAGATATACCAAACATTTTGCGCCTACATTTGGTGTAGAAAGACCGCATGTAGGTAAAGAAGAAAGATACTTTTATGCAATGAAGTGAAAGAGATACTGCGCCTTTTCATTGCCTTCAAATACCTACAATATAATATTCTTTCTTTGGGAGAATCCCTTATTTTAGTTCAGCATACATTTATTGTCGTGTTTAAGCACATTTTGAGGGAATATCTTTCGCTCGTCTTCTCCTCTTTTAATTTTTATTAAGAAATAACAACAAAAAAGAGACAAGTTTTCTACGTAAAAGGCCACACCGTACGACCTTAAGGAAATTTTTACGAAGAAGACACAATTGAAAGCACATCACAGAATAACGAATGTACCATGAACTCAATTACATTTTTTTCCAAAGAATTTTTTCCTCACTTCTACCTCTCCATTTGTAGTTGAGATTCTTTTACATTGATTTTTTTATGTTACTTTTATGTTAGATTTTATTGTGAGAGAGAAATATTTATACAAAATATATTTTATAAATGGATGAAAAATAAATGTTTTGTATTTTAAATATTGAGACATTGTGGGAAAATTTTATTTAAATGAAATAAATTTTTGGGGGTATTCACTAGAAAATTTGTAAAGCTAAAGTTTTGTGTTGTACGTCGTAAGAAAGTTCTTATAAATAAATCTCTACGTGTTTTAATTAAAATTATTAAATATTATTATAGAAATCAGGCAAAATTAACATGCACAGATAAGCAAGTCAAAAAATGATAATGTGAAGCTGTGAGGTTATGTTCTTTACGCATAGTTATTCCTGTTTCAGTATTACTTCGTTTCCTGGTGTAACTTAGCAAAATATGCTTAGACATTATTTCTTCTTACGCTTACTGCAAACTTTAACGCACTTATATGGCATATCGGAAAATAGTAAAATTTACGCAAAAAAATACTTTTACATTTTTTAGTGAGTTTCCGTTAATATTTTTTTCAGAAATCAATACAACTTCAATATAATCCATCAATATCATTTAATAGGTGTACTCAACAATATCCCCTAAGAATGTCTACACACAGATGACACGCAGATGAGAGTGCATTGGTGGAAAAAGGTCCAATGCGATGCTTTTTGATCTGCTGGAGAAGACATCAATAATAATATTCCATCATGTCTTCTCATCTTAATGCTTCCCTATATGAATGGAATTCCAAATTGGTTTATTGTTATGCAAATGCGTGTCTGTCATCTTTGAACTCTCTCTCTCTGTGCTGCAGAACAATGATGGATGATATTATTCTTCTGTTTTATGCAGTTTTTTTTCTGTCCTTTTGTTTATCAAATCTTCATCATCGTCCTATGATATGTGCAAAAGAGATTTTTGCTGCAATTGTTCCATATATGAATGCAAGATTATTTCTTGAATAACATTTGAGACAGAGAGAGAAAAGTGAGATGATTGCAGGCTGAGAGTTTTGAATTTTTAAGGACTTTTAAAGCTAAGAAAAAAATCTAATTTATTGAAAAGAAGACATTAAATAGCAACATTTATATATAGTCCACATAAAGGGAGAAAATATATAGAGCAGACACTTAAAGATAAGAGGTAGGTAAGTAGAAACAAGAGCGACTACACCTAGAGCATGCAGGAAAAAAAAGGGAAGTTTTGACCCAAAATATATAGCAGAAGGAGAAGAAGAAGCTAAAGCAATATTTTCTTTATCAGCAAAACTTGATAGAGGAAGCGAAAAAACGCTTAAACTTCAAAGGAGGAATTATCTATGAAGGGCACACGATGAAAAAGGATTCCTCATGTGGAGGTAATTAACCCTCTCGAGGGGTGAATAAAACCTACATATATATGCTGGTAGAAAGGCATTTATAGAAATAAAAATCTAAACACGCAGCACACAATTTATCGATTTTCTCTTCACTCCCTCAAATTTTATAAACTAATTTGATGACACATCGCACTCAAACTCACTTTTCAGGAGGGTCCAATATATTGCTACTCTCCCTCGATAGAAGATTAAGCCTGTGGCATCCTTTCCTTTTGGATATTTTGACCTAAAGTCCTCCAAAAGGGCGTCTTTTTTATCAAATTCCAAAGTTAAGTTTTTTTTTTTTGAGACACCCAGCAAACAAACACAACACCCTCGATATTAAAACATTCACCACCCACGAATAACACAAAAGTCTTCTTCCCTACATTGTGGAATATTTCACAAAATGCAATATTTTATTAAAAAAAATGTAGAGAAAAAAGAATCTCTCGTGATTCTTCCCGTTTGCGAACACTGAACTTTTAAAGCAAGAAAAGTCGACTCTCACAGTGCAAAAAGATTAATGGCACACATACAAGAGTCGCTCTATGTCCGAAAGTAAGGGCGGATCCTGGAAGAAATTTATTGAATTTATCACGAGATATTCTCACACGCAAACTTCCACCACAAGTACAAAATTTGCTCAGAAATTTTCCACTAAAAATAAACTTTAAAAGTGCTTGTGTGGAAAATTCCTCTATTTCCTCAAGGAAATGAAACCAAAAATTTTCACCCGGACACAAAAAGGACTTTCAAGTGCGTCGAATAGAATATTTGTGTGTCCTAATTGGATTTTCATAATATTTACACCGGCACTTTCGGGAAAATTTTCCAACGCAGGCGCACAATATATTTTCCGGGAAGGAAAGAGATGGATGCCCTAGCTTATATACACAGTCTTATATATATTTCAGAAGGCTCCTCAGTGAAGATTTATTGAACATATCTTGCCATTTAATTTTGGTATTACTTGCCAAGAATTATCTGTATATACTCTGTGTAATTGAATGGAAATTATAGATTTTTCAATGAATGCTAACCTGCTCAAGATTGAGATTTTCAGTTAGATTTTAGGATATTTTTTATATGGCTGCATTGGATTTAAAAGAAACAATTTATCCGATTTAGAAAGGATACTAGAAAATTAAAAAAGAAAAGAAATTGATTAGAGGAGACCGGGGTTAAAAAAGTCACTTAAGGGTATAGAAAAAGCTCAAAATATCATATTTCCCAAATAGATAAAGCGAAATGTATAGCTCATTTCTTTAGGAAATTTACTGCCCTACAACTCTTTCTCAGATCATTTTGTTCTATCTAGCTAGGAAATATGATATTTTTGGCTTTTTCCAAACCCTTAAGTGACTTTATTAGCCCCGGTCTCCCCTAAGCTTGAGATATTGATGAAGATAAAATTATGCCGAATGTCTTGATTTCTCCCAATAAATAGTAAAAATTCTTTCACGGAAAATGACAAAACTTATTGTTTGTTTAATTTTTTTAACGTTTCAAAGAAATCTTTAAAATATTAAATATTCTGGTTTGTGTCTCTACTAGACTACACTTTTTTCTATAAAAAGTTATTGAAAAATAAGCGAGATAAAAGAAATCAAAGATTTTAACTTCGTTTTTAAAAAATAACTGTTTTTACAGGAGAGAGAGAGTAATTATTTAAAACTCTAGCAAATCTACGATAGATCTTCAAAAAAAAAATCAGATCTTGTAGTCAAGACGCATTTCATGCTACAAAAATTTGATTTTTTTTTATAACTGGTAATCTGTGAAAAAAATATTTAAGAAGAGAGAGTAGAAATTCTTACATAAGGTGCATAAGAATTATATAAATTTATGTTGAATTAATGATAAGAAATAAACAAATAAAGTGATAAGTATTTTCTTATTACCTCTCCAGTTCATAGAATACTTCACAAATTGATTAAAAGATTCCATTCTGTACATACAAAATCAATATTATTGTCCTAATAATTTTTCTTTACCATCATGCAAAATTTCAACAAATATTAATTCTTTTATCATTCCTCCCACAAAAGAGTGTTAGTTGTCGGCCCCTTCGATAGAGATCGTGGGAGGGTTTATTGACTTGAGTGGCAACACTTACCTCGATGTTCTCCATGTCGAAATATGAGAGAAATTGTCGCGTTAATTCGAACCATCGACTTTTGTAATTGACTGGAGTGAAACGCTTCTTATTCTGCGACCTCTTGGTCATCCGGCCACTCTTAATAATGTCGTAAAGTCTCTCCCCCATCGTCTTCCGGTGCCAGATTCCTTCACGAGTGTAACAAAGCACTGCCTAATAGATTGACCACATTAATGTTGCTTCGAGATTTACCAAAATTTTGGCACTTTTTTGTTGATTTTTGCATTTTGATCATCACCACTCTCTGATGGGGGGCTCTCTCTTGCGCGCGCGAAGCAACCGGAAATGCCTCACACAACTGAGAGAGTTAAAGAAGAAGAAAAGGAGGGAAACCAGCGAGACGCGCGTTGTTGCTTTTTTTTCTTTATCAAGACGCGAAATAATCACAATCTTTTTGAGGAAGTCAATTCCCTCTGAGACTATCTACACGCACTATTTACACAAACAATAATGCTTCAATTGTGGAGCAGGGAAAGAGCTCTTCTAAACTAAACTATTGGATTATATTTTACATTTGGAGAAGCTGCATAGGAGGTATACATAAAATACATAAAAAAAAAGAAATTCTGTGCATGGGAACAAGATTGTGTGCCGAGGCAGAACATAAAATAAGAATAAAAAAAATTGTGAGCAAAGACCAAAAATAAACTCCAAATTGAAACACCCAACAAGGAGGGATGCAAAATTATTTTTAAAAAAATTCACAAGAAGCCCAAGGAAAGAAGACAAAACCAAAATGCGAAAATAAACAAATATTGCCACCAAAATAAAACAATAATAAGTAAAAGAAGTTCCAGCATACCCAAATTTAGGCAGGGACCACCCGAAGACTCGTCTCGTTTCCACCTCAACTTTTGTGGGAAAAGCCTTTTTCACCTTTACGGAAATGTGCACCCTTCAATGAAGAACTTTTCCAGGTAGCTTTTCACATTATTGCTGCTAAATTTAAGGTGATAATTTTACAATAAAAAAATTCTTTTGGAATTTTTTCCGGATTTTGACGCACGCTTCTCACAAAACTTCACTTCGTGTGGGCTCGACATGCGTCCCAGCAACTGATTTCATGGTAAAACATTAGTGGATTGCTCTTGAGAAATTCCATGCATTCCGTGGGAGAAAGAGAAAATCCAATGAATTGTCTTTCAGGATCTCCTTCGCGCCAAAACGTGGAAAAAATGAATAAAATTCTTGGCGTCCTTTTGCTTCAAGGAGAAGACGCCATTACTTTTCTAGGTTTTATTTCTAGGTGCTTTCAGAAGTAAATGATACGTTTTTAGGGTTTTTATTAGAAAGATTACATACATCAAAATCAAGATGAACTTGATTTGATTGGACCAATTTCTAAAAAAATCTTTTTTTTCTGAAAAAAAGCTTTATTTAGAAGCTTTAAATTGTTAAATTTTCAACTGAAAAACTAAGAGGAATTTAATGTTAAGAAAACACAAAAAAAGTTCTATCAAGAAAATTTTTATTTCAGCTCAAAAAGAAAAATATAAAGTTTAGAGAATTAAGCGCAATAATTAATAAAATTCTCTGTGATAAATGTAAAGAAAACGTGAATTATATAAATTGAAAAATTTAGGAGCGATATTGCATCATTTTTCTTAGATTTTTAGTCTCAATTTCTTCATGAAAAAAAAACATGAAAAATCTAAAAATTTTAATAAAAGTATCTCAAGGTTTGGCTGAATCTTCGCAATTTTATCTCTTCATGCTTGCAATACCACCCCAAAAAAAAGAAAAATTGATTCGACGGAAAATTAGCTTAACCTGCTGGCCGCCAAGACCTTGGAGCTTCCTTAGAGCGCCAAGGTGGGGTCGTTGAACGACCCCAAGAAGGAAGTCGATTTTCTCATAAACAATAAAACCGGGAACCGTCGGGTCACTACCTTTAGACTCCTTATATAGTCCTCTTGCCCCTTGCATCACAAATTCGCCACCCGGAAACACGCAGAAGAAGATATTAGGGAAAAACATTTTTCACTCCTTTTTTTTCACACTTTCTTCGTGAGAAATTTGCCACGAAGTTGACCGCAACTGCTATTTTTTTCACTACTTCCCCACATTCCCCTCACTTCCCGCACCGTGATAAATGGCAATATTTCTCGAATATTCTTTATTGTTTTGAACATTTATATGCTTCTAATTATGTTTTATGTTGTTTATGTTACTTATTCGCGATAATTCTGACACTGAGATGGTAAAGTGAGAAAGTAAACACAACCCTTCAACCCCCTTCAACCATATGATTTATGATGTGACTAACTTCATTCTGAGAAATTTTCCGCAGCATGGCCGTTACACCAATTTTTGAATTCCCTTCTTCTACATTTTCCTTAATAACTTTTCTTGTGGTGGACGGATTGAGCTGAAATTTTTACACAATCTCCTCAGATAACCAAAGAACTTATTTCCAAAAGATGGGAATGGTATCTTTTATATTTATTAAGTTATAGCACGAAATATAGGGCTGGGGTCGTTCAACGACCCCGCTTGGCGGCCTAGAGGTTAAAAGAAAACTGGAAAAATGAAGAAAATTCAGGTGATACAAAGTTTTGTGCTTTGCTTACTAACTAACGATAGCATTAAAAACTATACGTAGAAAATCACTGCGAGCTTTAAAAAAATTCACGATCTATACGTTCCTATTCGGAATGGTCCTTTGGCGGTGGCGTAATCTTCCAGATGTTCGTTGCGTAGCGGAACCAGATGAGGAAGAGATCCTTCGCCATCTGGAGCCACGAGAAGATTGGTGTGATTTTAGAGCCATCAATTTCCGTCCAATTGACGGCTATTTCGTCAATTTTCATTCCCAGCGCTTGTGCCAAGAAGAGGATTTCCACGTCGAAGGCCCATCGCTCGACGTGCATCAGCTGGAAGAGGACTCGTGCGGCACTGCGCGTGAAGAGCTTGAAGCCACACTGCGTGTCACGAATGCCACGAACACCAAAAGTCCACACGAGGGTGTGAAAGCCGTACATGAGGAAGGTACGGAAGATACTTCGTTGTGCTATTGATTCCTGCTCCAGGTGGGCACGTGATCCAATAACCACGGCCTTCTCATCCGCACTGTCAGCGAGATTCTTCATACAGGATTCGAGTTTGGCGTAGTCCGGGAAGTGCGTGGCCCCATCGGCATCGGCGAAGAGAATATAGCGTCCTCGGCATGATTGGACGCCCAGACGAACAGCTCCACCCTTGCCACGATTCTCAATGAGAGGTAGAACTCTCACGCGATCACTTCCATGCTCCAGGGAGTACTTGCTGGCTACTTCGGTAGTCTTATCGGAGCTTCCATCACTCACAATGACCACTTCAAAGGTAAATGCTGGAGTCTGTGAATGCCTTTTGCGCAGGTACTCAAGGCATTCATCCAGCATCTTTCCCAGACGACTCTCCTCATTGTAAGCCGGTACAATGACACTCAAATCCACAGAAGCCTCATCCTCAATTGATGGGAAATTCTTCTGCTCCTTCGTCGAAGGATCTGTGTAGTACTTTTCCTCTTTGTGACGAAGGATCCTCGGGTAGGGAGTCGTCATGTACTTTAGGATAATAAAGAGCTAAAAAAAAGGAAAATTAATAATTTTTCTCAATGTAAACAAATTGAAACTTTTCCGTGAAATTACTTACTCCCATGAGGAATCCAACTGATAGGGCAGACCCTACAAATGCACAAAACTTTACATATTCAGCGAAATCCATTTTAATTGTTATTTACGAATGTTACAGCATATTTTTATTAAAATGTTTTGCATAAAAATTATGCCACGTTCGACGCCGCGTCTTGTGTCAAAAACAGCTGAGTCGGTTTTTTTCGCGCGTTGTCGTCATGGAATTTCTTGGTGAAAATATCGCCGCGGTTTATCATGAAACAAAGTGGGACATTCCTCAGGACATTAATTTCGGTTGATGATTTTTCTATTTTTTTTCTCAGTTTTTCTTTGAAAAGAAAATTAAGAAAATTAAATGGTAAAGTGTGCTAGTTTAATAGAATCGTAAACTAAAAACAGAAAATAAAACATTCCACGGAAAGTAACAATTCCAATGGAAGTAATTTTCCCGCCATTTTCTGTACTGGAAGTCTGGAAGGTTTTATGATCAACGATCGTCGGTTGATCAACTCGAGATCAACTTGATCAATAAATTAGTCAATTTTAACTAAAACAGTGACTCAAAGCTCCTCTTTATTCTCTACTTTTACCACTAAATGTAGTCTTATTTGTAACATTTCCTCTGTAACGTGCATTTCCGCATCAACGGGCAGAACATCAATCCCTCAGAGCATGTCCTGAAGTGCCTGGAAAGACAAGCAAGTATCTAATAAAATCCAAAGAATAAATAATTTAAATTTATAGCTACCTTCTCCACTTTCCACCTGATCCTTTGAAGCAGACAATGTACTTGAATCTGGAGGTGGTGTCAGGTACAGCACCTCCATCAACTTCACAACGGAATCTCTTCTTCTTCTTCACCTTTGTCGTGGAAGAAGATGTGGCCACAGCTGGGCGTCTCATTGACTGAGATTGCACCCTATTGGTGGTTACTCTTGTTGGTTTTACCATTTGTGTGGGAACTTTCTGACTGAGAGCACTCTCAGCCTGCATTTTGATGAGGGTGGCCAATCTCTGAGCTTTCAATGCCTCATCACGCACCCTCTTGGCTTCTTCCAGGGCTTTCTGGGCTTCATAGTGCAACCTTTTGTTTTCGCTGATTGTAAATCTATTCTGAAGAGCGGATGGATTGCACGAAGCATACGTTCGAGCATCACAAATCCTCGATTGGCTATTGAATGCCGTGAATGGTGGGCAGGTGTAGGACAACAGATCACCCGTTTTGGGATTGCAGACAAAGTATCGCGTGCAATCAGTTGCATTGGCTTGTCGTACACCCATTGAGCACGAGAGGATCTCCACACTGCTGGCCAGGGATCCGTCTGAATCGCTAAGGAGTGGGAGGATTGTGTCTCTGTAGGTGTCGTAGCTGAAATAATTCCCGCGCAAATTGATCACCTTGTTTCTCCCACCTTCCGCATCGAGCAATTGATTGGCCACCTGTGCAAATCCAGGTGGAGGCTCTGAAGACATCTCCATGCTTGCCATTGAGTTCATCAGTGTCTCCTTACTCTCCATTGATTCCTCATCTTCGTCAATTATTTCTGAAAGAATATTTTTTGCTTCAATCGCAAAATCCACTCAATATTATCTAAAGAAATTAATTTAATTCAAATTAATACCTTCCTCATCAATCTCTTCATTCTGCATGTCGTCATCGGGCTCTCGCTGTTGGTAGCGTTTGTCGTCATTGTGCCAATTATGGCTTGTCTGCATTTGTTGATTATTTCCACTGGTGCTCCCAAAATTATAATTAGCAGGTTGTATTTGACCGCTTGCCCCGGATCCAATTGGTGGTGCACCGTACACCTGATACTGTGACGTGGCTCCAAAAGTAGGTGGTGTGAGAAGGTTGTACGATGCAGGATACCCCTGGGCTGTGTACGATGCCACTTGTGCCGAATCCGTGGGGTAGTTGGAGTAGGACGATGTGAGGGGTGTGTATGTGAGTGGAGGATACGGAGGGTAGTAGTTGCTGATGTCCTGTTGTGAGTAGGAAAGGGGAAAAGGATCAACTTGTGGGCTGTATTTCACACCGTAGCTGTCGATGTAGTAATGCGGAGGTGGAGGTGTACTGGAAATTGGCTCCTTCACAGTCACTGATATTGCTTCCGGTGGATCTTTCGCCTTTGTTACATTCCTATCGCGTTTCCTATCTTCGGTGTGCATTGGCGGTGGTGCTGGATAGGGGATGGGGATGGTGTAGATGACTGGAGGGACAACTTGATGATTCGTTGAGACGAGTTGCTTTGAAAGTTCTAAAACTGTTCTCAGGGTATTCTCTGAGATGTACGGTTCGGGCTTCTGCTGTGGGTTCATCGTGTCACGCGGACGAGCCACATTGAAGAGAACTGCTCCCTCGGGGCGATTTACCACAATCTGGGAATTTGAATAGCTATCCGGACGGAATGGTAGCCTAGACAATCCTGCAGATTTCACATGAATCGTTGAGCCATCAGGAGTGAGTTTCTGCTTAACTCTACTTGTGGTCAAGGGATTTTTCACAAGGTTGGGATTTTCGTGCAATTTATTTTGCTGCTCCAGGATTTGTGTGAGGGTGTCTGGATGAATTTTCCCATCATTGGGAAGGGATATTTTGTTGCTGCTGTTGTACATCATAGCCTGATTCCGGATGTTGTGTAGTGCAAGGAAGGAATTGAGGTCATCGGGATGGAGAACAGGTACATCCGGGGTTGTTTTATTCTTGTGGAAATTATCAATCAACTGCGTGAGTCTCTGGAGATGCGTTGAGAGCTCGGAATCAGTTGTTGAACTTATCGGCAGTGGGAGTAGGCCAACTTTTTCCTCAACATTCCTCTCAGTGATCACTTCTACTGGATCACCATCCCCGCTGAATTCATCCTCGGAACTTAAATCCTGCAGCTGTGGCTGCGTTATGCTCACTTCACTCCCGTGCTCATCATCAACGTCCTCCTCATCAACATAGGGTCCCAAATTTTCACTTAAATACTCCAAATTGTTTACACCGTAAATGTTGTTGTCATCAGTGGGGGCTTGGGTGTGATCCCCAGGGAGGTTACACTCCCAATCATCCCCCGGTAGGACACAGACGCCCACACTTGCCTCATATATCAATCCTGTGTCACATTGATTTGGAATCCACACCACATTCCCCGATGGGAGTTGAACACATCGAAAATATTTATCACATCGCGTTAAATGGGGTCTCGTTGCCTCGGGGCAGGATTTACCACCCGCAATGAGGGGTGGGAGATATGCAAGAAAACCTATTAGCACTGTAATACCTAACATAGTCCGTATGTGGGTCAACTTAATCCATTGCCACACCAAGTAAACCTATATATTTGGAAGTTCACAAGAGATGGGTGCACTGACTGAGCTCTGGTATCCGACTGAAAGAGTTTTTGGTGAAAAGAGTGTATTTTAACGTTGCTCTGGGTAGCTCTTCTTTGGGTAAGGCTCAACACGAAGAAGTCTCCATGAAGCACTATCAACCCAATTCCCCACCTAATCCACGGGCCGCGCGCGATACTCTATGAAGCCCACAACAGACGATGTGTGCAGGTCTCATTTCTTGAGCTGCTGGAGATGGTAACGATGATGATTTTGTGCAAAACAAATATAGTTCAATTCGTCTGCATTTCAAGATCAACCGTCTATGTTGCCGGTGGAAAGCTTATACGGAGGTGGTTTGACTTACAAATTAGCACCCTCATGTTGCTAAAGACAACCATACGCGCCTTTTGTTACAAGAAGAACGAATATGGATCATACATTTTTAGCACCTCGTGAAGAGGTGAGATGAAACTTATGGATGGATGGATGCTAAACTCCAGGTCAATGTGGAGGCAGAACATACATAGCATGTTCTCTTTCTCCGTGCTTCCGCATCTCTTCTGCTTCCATTGTTGTGTGTACCACCAAAATGCTGCACAATTTCCGTTGAAAAATAAAATTCATTCATGAATTTGGAGCAAAGCCGTGTTGTCATTGTCTCTGACCATCGGGACAATGGCCCTTTAATTGAGCAAATGAAGCGAAACGGGTGGAAAACTGGATGTTCTTTCTTTTTTCTTTACATAAAATGAAGAAAAAAAAAAGATTTCAAAACAGAAAAAGTCAAATAAAGTGTGACGAGATTTTTTGGGCACTTCTTCTTGATGAATTGCAAAAGGAATGGTGAAGAACAAGACATGTCCACTACTGGGTCAGTGGGTTGACTCTTTGATGCTAATGCAGAGCAAACAAAATGGTAATAATGAAGATATCATGGTTGGTTTACTTGTTGCCAAAGGAAAATGCTAAAGAAAAAATAAACCCACTCGGGATGCTCTTGAGAATTTTTGGATAAACTCTCTAAAAGAATCATCATGGCTACATTTCGACGTATAATAAAAATTTCGCTGAAATAAGAGAAAAAAAACTTTCTCCCTCATGTGTGGAATTTTTTCACGAAAGAAGAAAAAAATAAGGAAATTCCATTAGCAGAAATAGAATAGTTCTTTTATTTATTTATTTTCTTCACACCAATCACGAAGAATCAAAGGCTTCATTTGAATAAAAAAAAAGCAAAAGAAGAAGAGAAAAATAAAAGTGTTTTGTGAAAGGCCGCATTTGAAAATCACTTTTTCCACATATATTATTTTTTGTTTATAATCTCTTCCTCCTTAATCACTCCACTCCTCCACGGTGTCTTCCCCCTCGAGAATATCACTCTCGGAACTGGCCAAATGTCATCTGTGTGTTGGAATGCGACTCGGCAGATGGAGACCATTCACAGATCTCTGCCTCAAATTGTCCAATTTCGATGACACATTGGGTATTATGTGGGAGTGCGCCGAAATTGTGGCACCATCGAGGCACAAACAGCACCATGTGTCGCATCGGATGCAAAAGATGAATCCAGCTGTGATCCAAAAGACAAGAGCAGCCCAAGAATTGCTGAGAGTCCCCGTGAGGAGGACACAACTACCAATGAGGGAAAGGGTGGCCGTTAAGGAGGAAACCTGCCCCTGTTGCTGATGATGCTTTGGGAGGCAGAATAGGATTATGTTGGCCAGAAGAGCACCTGAAAAAAATAAAGAAATATTCAAAATGATTTTTTCATTCTCTTCGTATTTTTTAAGATAGTTTTAAACTAAAGTTCTTAAGGTAAAATAATTAATTAACACTCACCAAGAATTCCCGAAGAAAGGGAAATGTATTCCATGTAGACCACTCCGAAGGTGATTGAAGCAATTCCACAGAGTATAAAAAATATTCCAATGAGGGAAATTCTCCAAGTTGTCACGGAGGGTGTCTTCAAATTCTTATCCATCGGTCCAGCCATTGAAACTCTTATCTTCTGCCGGTACTCATCGACAATGGCATCAATATCGGTGGAACTTTCCTCAGAGGCTGCAGCTTGTTCGCCATCATCGCTGAGGATTGACGATTCGGCATCTTCCGTGGGATCTGGGTGGTCAAGACATCGTGGCGATGGAGGTTCACCGAGGAGCAGCCATTCGCGCTCCAATTCCTCATTGTGGGGCTTCTTCGGCAAGCGGGCTTTTGTCACACTAGCCGCTACTGCTGATGCCCTGCGGAAGCACCACAAACTGCGGGAAGTGGAAGCGGATGCGGGAAGATTTTGTGTGGCAGGAGGTGGAGCTGATTGGAGGCGAGTATAGGCAAGAGATGGTCCCTGGTGTTCAATGCATTTAGGTCGATACGGTGTGTATAGGAGGTAGAGGGCTCGGAATATTGTTGCCAGGAGATGACTTCCAGCTAGGATGTAGATTAAATTCTCCATGGGACAAGCAAAGGCAAGCATTGCACAGAGACTACCTCCGGTGAATATGGCAAGAACTGGACTACCACTATCACGACT
Organism: Lutzomyia longipalpis; assembly: GCF_024334085.1. Taxonomy (NCBI): domain Eukaryota; kingdom Metazoa; phylum Arthropoda; class Insecta; order Diptera; family Psychodidae; genus Lutzomyia; species Lutzomyia longipalpis. Next base: position 9,497,933 of record NC_074708.1, on the reverse strand, counting down.
CTCGTAGCCAATTTGCTTGGCGAGAATTTTCCATTCGGATGTTGTTAGCTTCACAATGAGGGAATACATTTCGGGGAAGAGCTCCATTAGGGCTCCAGAGCAGGCCAGAACGAGGAGACATGCCATGGCTGGGATGACTTTTGTTAGATCCACGTAGGTGAGAATTTTAAAAATTGGTACAGCTAAGAAATCACTGCCTGGCTGAAAGTGTACCAGCGTGGAGAGACAGGCAGCCGTGAGGACGTGTGTAAAGGTCACCACGAGGATTATTGCAAGACCAGTGAGACGATTGTATCGTGCACTTGTTGGCATTTCGGCGGGAAAGGAGAAAGCGCACAAAGCAGCTCCAGCAGCAACCCCGGAAATACCCTCGGGGAACCACGTTGAGTGATGCCATTCAGTTTCATCTCCCTGCAGCCACGTCACAATCCCCAGTTGACCAACAATTCCCAGTACGCCCGATATCATGAGGCACCCAAAGATCTTTGTATTCTCCAGGCCCAGCATAAACATTCCAGATACAAGGAATACAACAGATACACCCAGAACATCTGGCCATGGCTCGTTTGGCGATGAATTTCTGCCTGAAATGGCACGATATGGGTAATTGGATTAGAGTGACGTGCTAAAGTGCTTATTGGTCTCTTATCGGTCTCTCTATATAATGCTTTCTATCTATGTACAGTACATAATATTCCTATTGAGCTGCAATATGTATAAGTTGAACTATATTGGGTCTTGATGGTCATGATCTAGGAAATAGCCTTACATTTCTCTCAAATATTTATTATTCATTGAATAATTTATTATTCTCTCGATTTGAGAGCTTTCAAAATTTCTTCATGAAGCTTTTGAGCTTCTAACGAGAAAAATTTTCTTATTTTCAGAAAGGATATTTGGTGCAGGATTTAGTAGGTAAATAATTCTCTTCTATATGAGATGTTAGGTCTACGAATGTTAGACAAAAGCTTAGAAAAAGCTCCATAGCCCGGTGTCCCATATTTAATAAATTATTATCAATACCTACAATTTCCCTAAATGCATTAAGACTTTAATGGCTTTAAGAATATTTTCTTTTATTTTTAAAAGCTTAAGAACTTTCAAAAAAAATCAAGGCGAATTTGGTATTTTTTTTACATAGAACTAAAAGCTCCGAAAAATGATGAATATTTTGTACAAAAGAATTTAAATTAACAAGGATTTATTAAAAATTAATAAGGACGATTAGGACCTTTTTAGGAGACGCGTATTTCCTTAATATGTATGTCAAACAGCATGTCCTCAGTATTTAAATATGATTGTATGAATGGATGTTGTTGGTTTTTAAAAATAGGTATAGATGGTAGAAAAAAATCAATAGAACTTCTTACCTAGAATCCACATACGAGCCATTCCACCAGTCATTGTATCCAAACAAGTGCTGAGTGTCCTTGCTAGGGCACCACATGCTGCCAAAAGGGCCAGAATGTCCATCCAGAGCGTGAGGAAAAGGAGTAGAAAGTCACATTTGTGATTTGTCCTCAAATAGCCGATGTTTGTGATTTTATTCGTGGCACTGCGGCAGAGTGCTGTCGTGCGTGAAGAATGTATTAAAAGAAGGGCGAGAAAAAAGTTTAGTTTTTAAGAGAAAAAAAAAAACGGAGGTAATATGAGAGGAGAAAAAGGATATTGCTCCCATGGCATATTGATTTCTCACGGTCAAAGTGAAAATTTGCACACGAACCTGAAAATGTAGCTGGAAGTGCTGCAACAAGGAGCGCAAAAAGCGTTGTTGTTGCTCCAAATTCATTGTAAACGCTCTGGTGTACAAGGATTATGGCTCCAAGGGCCCATCGACTACCCGTTCCATAAGGGATTGAGGTAAAAATCCTGTAAACACCGCACTAATTGAACAAATATTCCCACAAAAGATCATCTTATGCAAATTAATTGTCCCTCATTTGACTATCTAATTAACTCTCCAACACACAACACCCCAGCTCTATAGAGTCATACAGTAAACAGCCTGTTCTGTGGAGAAGGACATTTATGGGGTGGGTGGGTTGTTTCAAGTGTCCCAAAGGGGTTTATTTTAATTCCCAAATTTCATGCAATTGTGTGGGTGTCTATATCGAAGAGAGAGAGAGAAAAATGAACAACAAAACTCACATTTTATGGTAAATTTACACGCAATTGATGAAAATTCCCTCAATCAATGGACAGCAAATTCCCTCAGCTTTGATTAGGCAAAAAAAAACTTCTCTTTCAATAAAACAGTTTGGAGGGATTATATACAATTAAAAGCTCCTTTCTCTGTTGTGGATTTTAGCAACAATACAATATGCCACATCACTTTTCACATAATTCCCTTTAATGAAATTCACAAAATTTTCCAATCGATTTCTCTGCAAAAGGCATCGCTGAGGCGGGAAATGCTAGAGGTTTTCCTCTGTTGTGAAGCTTCCACCATCGACTGAACTCGTTACTCTACCCCGGGGTTTGTCTTTATGCAGGCGACACGCGAGTTATAAGAGAATGAAATGAAGAGCTTGCGCTCTCGAAGCTTTCAACATCACATGGCAGAGTTATTTTCTCAACGAACTCCCACCATCAAGAGGTTTATCAGTTCAGAAATTTCATGAATTGCTTTATAAAATAGGTTTGTTTTAGATAAATTAAAAAATAAATTTTAAGGATTCTTCATTGAAATTTAAACACAGCAATGAAGAAAGAAAAAAAATATTTTAAAGAAATATAATGTACATTTAATTAAACGATTTTTTATAAAAATCCATCAAAACTAAAATATTAAAAAATGAAATTTCTTTTAAAAAATCTTCTGGGAATTAATCCAGCGTGCGTGAGGACGGTGTAGATTTCATTCCGAGGAATTTTATCGGCTTCCCTTTCGTAAACCTAGAAGAAATTTAAAAAAAAAATAATTCAAGGAAAATTAGTTTGAGACGTTTGAGAATTTTTTTGGAATGTATCATTTTTGTCAAGGGACTGTAAATTAGCAAAAGACCTAATAGAAAAAAAATTAAATGCTTTGAAAAACTCACCAGTTCTTCTCCATTTTCCACCCAACTACTAACAGCAAGGGCAGCTGCAACACGCGGTGTTCGCTGAAAGGGATTCCGCAGGTGGTCAGGCAGTAATTCCTCTTCGCGTTCAATATTCAAAACAGCCTGATGGGGGATTTGTGCAAAAGCGATTGCGAGGCAGGAAATGGTCACAGCGCAGAAAATTAATTTTTGCCTGAAATTAATATAATTTAGATGCAAAACTGAGAAGATTTGTTTGAACTGTTTTAAATTAAGTTAATTTGAATATTGTAAATTGATGTTTTATGTGGGTGATATGCTGATTTGTATATAGAATTGCACCATCACCAATTTCTTAACACAAATCTTGTGGATTTATTGGATGAAAAGTAAAAATTTGCGTGATGGCATTCACTTTCAATTTTTCCTTTTGCTTTTGTAATTCCTCATAAACATGATCTTTTTGTCACGGTCCAGTAATAACTGGCTGCATGATAAACCCATGTGGAAGAGCTTTAATGTGCTCAGAGATGAAATTCCACCTTCCGCCAGCAGTCACAGATACTCCGCGTACTCACGTACTCGTTTTTTATTATTATTATTTCAGAGCTTCATCAGTAAATGGAAATTACGTACATCACAGATTAGAGATCATGGCACCTCACCAGATTGCAGTATCACCACACAGAGGGTACGTGAAGAAGTTCATCCGTTAAGTAACCAACACACCTGATGGGCAATGCGGAAAAAAGGTAATACGAGCGAGAGAGATCCCCCCAAATACCGGATGGTGTGTGCCGCGTAGAGCGTGCAAAAAGGATGGGATGAAATTACATAGTTAAACCGGCATAAAAATGACCATTTAATTGCATCAAAGTAAATGCCATATATTTGCTATATATTCATTGGATGCAATGTGTACAATCTTTTGCTAATTTATTGCCTTTATAAATCACTTTCACTACCTCTCAGGTGGAGTGAGTGAGGGTACCTCCAATTGCTGAATTGGAGGTCTTTATCAGCACCCATGGTGTAATAATTCGTGCAGAAAATCAATACCGCGCGTCGTATTATTATGTGAATGTCTCTCTTCATAGTGACGATTGAGGAATTTTATTTAAGAAACAATTTGTACCCAAAAGTATGTTATATATCGAAGAAATAGGTGGATGTTGTATTTCAATCACGTGCTTTATAAAATTAACCATCACGGTGCGCACGAGCTTTTTGCGGCATGATTGAAAAATAGAGACCTTTCTCCTTTTCTGTATCAAAATCATGTTTAGTCCAGCAGGTCAATAAAATATACATAATAACATAATCGAAAAAAGGTGATATTTAAGCAATTTGATGAATTTTCATGCGATCGAACGGGCAAAATCTTTTTTGATCTGTTTTGAAATGCCATTTAGGTGAATTTTACACATCAGTGCGGAATTTTTTATCGCAGTATTTAACGCTTAAGCGCGAATTGGGTTTGACGCTGACTAAAACGGCCTAAGAATGAAACATTGCATTTTATAATTTAAAATGTAATTTAAAAATTAAGGAAGAAAATATTAAATTTAATGTTTCATGTTTATGATTTTGCAATCGTTTAACCCTTTTGCGTCCGCATGACACATAGAAACATTGATACGTTTGACATTTTTATCATGAAATTTTTCAATGGATATTTTGAGAGGAAATTTCGGAGTTAGAACTTATTTTTTAGTATTAGTAGATTCAACACATTCGGAAACTTAAAGAAACATTTAAAATCATAAAAATCCGGGAATATTTAATGTTTAACGTGTGGTTCGCTGCATACATATAACCCTTAAAACGCGAAGGGGAACAACCATCGAGTAAAGAAACTAATTTGTTATTAGAATTGATCTAAAATGGTTCTCTGTGCTAAAAGATAATTTCTCGCTTTTTATTGCTTTTTATTATTTATCTAAAAAATTGAAACAACTTTTTTTCAAGATTTTAAACAAAAAACTAAAATTGCGATAAAATATTCTGCCATGATCTGTACTGTCTGTACCCAATTTTTAAACTAAACTACCGTGTAGGAGAAAATGGCTCGATTTTTCTCTTCTCTTTTTTTTCTGCCACAAAAGACTTGGATGGAATGTGTAGCATTGCGCCATTAGAGCTAAGCATCGGTTTGTGTTATTTAATAGATGGTTTTTGCCAATTCGTTTATTGTTGTTGCACTGATGGATCAATTTTAGTTAATTATTAATTTAGCAAAATGGGTTTATTGTAAAAAAAATGAAAACAACTAATTCACAACAATTCAACAATGCAATTTGCCATTAAGAATTCAGCACGAAAATTAAATCCTCAACTCTTGCAGACAATTTCATTCATCATTAAATATTGCTGCGGTGAAGTGAAATGTTTTCTGTATGAAGGGAAAAATTAAAGTTTAATAAATTGTTTATCAATAATATTGACGTTCAATTTTGAGATACAATCAAATGTAGCACGTATGAGGGGGCATTTGAGGTGTTCAATTTTATTCTCTCAAGTTGAGGCAGGATTGAGGAGAAAAAGAAATGAAATATAGGTAGGAAAAAAGATTTATCCAATATTCACGTGACAAAGTGAAAGAAAGCGAAAGGAATTGAAGATGGAGAAAAAAAAGAGGTGAGATTGCTGAAGACACACTAACTCCATTAATAGACAATCGTTTTTTAACGATGCATCAAAATAAATTTATTAGATAATTTTCTCTTTATTATCCATATACGAAAATTAGGCAATTATGACGAACTAATCACGTGTTTAAAGTGTTTAAGTGCTTCGAAATCTTCACATTTTTTTTCTTTAAATATTTTTATGCATGAGACGGTTAATAAAATTTTAAAAACAATTCCATCACTTACATTTTAATTGCAATTTATCCAAAATATTCCGTGCACTCTATTTTTTTTTAAAATATTTATTGTAATGAGATTTTTTCTCTTTTTATAATTTTCAAAACCAGAAGCTGCGTTCCTTTCACGTTAATGTATTTTTGTTGTTCAAAAGTATCTTTTGCAAAAATGATGCGACCACTTTTACCGCCCGAAAGGAAAGAAGCAGATCTCTAAAATCACACCAGTAAACGGATTGAGACTCTGCTGGGCACTGACTCTGTTGAACGAAAGTGAAGTGCAGAAAAGGCAGAGTTGTCCAGTGTCCCCACCACAATTGGGAAGTAGCAAATCGTATGTGTAGTGCAATCACATTTGCGAGGAAGGAATTGATGTTGTTGCTCACAAAACAGAAGAAATAAAGAAGCTTAACAGGCTCCTGAACTACTTTTCTTGTTTCTTCCCCATTAGGTAGTTCCCATAGGGACGAATTGTGAAATAGTAGAGAATTTCAACGAAGCTAAGGAGACTTGCACCCACAAAGAGCCCTGTTGTTCCTCCCATTGAGACTGCAAGAAGAAAAATTAAAGAAAAGAAAGAATATTCAAGGTAAGTCAGTTATTTTCTAAATTCAAATGGAAATTAGAATTAATTTTGAAGCTAAATAATGTTCTTTACAAACTCAACATTTCGTAATTTATTCATGAATTTTCACTGAAAAAACTAATCACCAACAAAATGGGCATTACAAACTAACTAACCACTAATCAACTGAGAATTTTTTTTCATGCCTAAATTAATATGAAGAAGACAAAACATGCCCAAAATACACCAAGACATTCAAATTCAGCACATGCAGACAAAATAAAATTATATAGCATTTGCTTAGTCATATCACATAGTACTATATCTTCTCGCGAATTATCTAACTCACCAATGTACATAGTATTTCTTATCGTACACCTACAACGACGGAATAGCCTGTGTGTTGAATGAAAACATCGCTCAGTCTTTGAGAAATTTCTTATGAGGAGTGTCGATTTTAATTTTTCTCCCTTCGCGAACGCGTTTTCCTCGCAATTATGTTACAAGAAATAATTTTCTTTTGCGCGGCAATTGGTGTTGTTTTCTACGTGTATATGACATGGTACTTTAGTTACTGGAAGAAGAGACAAATTCCAGCACCACCACCTAAATTTCTTCTTGGAAATCTTCCTGGTTCCGTGACACAGAAGAGAAATTTAACATACGACGTTGATGATATATACAGGTGAGGAAAATGTTGCGCAAAAATGCATAAAATTGATGGAAATTAAATGAAATTTTCTTCATCCTTTGCAGAGAATACAAAGCTCAATATGCTTTTGTTGGAATAATTAATCTCAGACAACCGAATATTCTGATCTTACATCCGGATCTAGTCAAAGAAGTATTAATTCGGAATTTTAGTTCATTCGCAAATAATTCATTTGCCAATTTCACGGACAAGAATACAGATCCAATTTTTGGGAGGAATCCTTTCATCCTTAAAGGCGATGAATGGAGGGAGAAACGCGGGGAAATTACTCCGGCATTCACAACGTCAAGAGTGAGTTTCAATTTGTGAATTTTGAGGAATTTTTCTTAATGAAATTAATCCTTTGGAATTCTTTACAGATTGAAACAATGTATCCGGTGATTGAGTATATTTGCAAGAGAATGACAAAGTATCTGAAATATGGGAATGAACAGCGACGAATTGGTATTGATGCAAAAGAATTGGCAGCAAAGTATTCAACGGATGTCGTTTCAAGTTGCATTTTCGGCTTGGACGGTGGATCCTTCAGTGGGGGCAAGGCGATAATTCGTGAAATGGGAAAGACCCTCTTCACGCCAAGTTGGCGAGTTGTTGCGTACTTTGTGGTAGCTCAGATATTTCCGTATTTACGGAAATTCTACAAAATTAAATTCGTCCCGGATAATGTTGAGCAATTCTTCGTGGATATCATGAAGGATGCCGTCACATTTAGGCGTCAGACAAATGTTGATCGTTTCGACTACCTCCACTACCTTCTTGAGCTTCAGGATCGCAAAAAGCTCAATGAATTGGACATGGTGGCGCATGCTATAACCTTCTTCTTGGATGGCTTTGAAACATCCAGTATTGCTCTACAATTCACCCTTTACGAACTTGCCAGTAATAGGCGTGTGCAAGATAAACTACGGCAAGAGATAAGGGATACTCTGACAAAACATACAGAACTGAGTCATGAGGTTGTCTCCCAAATGCCCTATCTCGATCAAGTTTTTACCGAAGCTCTTAGGCTCTATCCACCGATACCGCTCTTGGCGAAACTCTGTAATGAAACGACGGAATTTAGACTGAAAGCCGGTGAATACCGGACAATTGAGAAGGACATGCAAATCGTTATTCCCATCTACAGCCTACACCGTGATCCTGAGTACTACACTGACCCGGATAAATTCATCCCTGAACGATTTAATCCTGAAAATGGTGGAACAAGGGCATTTCGCGATAGGGGAGTTCTAATTCCATTCGGTGATGGTCCGAGGTTTTGCCTTGGACACAAATTTGCCCTGGCTCAAGTGAAAGCTGCCATTGTGTCCTTAGTTTCTAATTTTGAATTGAGTGTTAATGCCAAAACCAAAACTCCCATTGTCCTCGATCCCAGACAATTCCTTGCCTATCACATAGGTGGGATATGGTTAGACTTTAAAACCATATCTAGTTGAAGTTTAAATACAAGATTTCCAACAAAAAATCTTTAAAAACCAGTGATTGTAAAATATTCAAAAGGGATTCCTAAAAATAAATTCTACTTTTTAATTTTATTTTTTGGCTTTCATTAATTATGAAATTAATTAATCCGTTCTACATTTGCTTTGAAAATCAAGCCGCAATTTCACAACACTGATTAATTATGAATTTATTATGTATTTGAGCATGTAAATGGCTAAGTATCTCCAATACTTTCCCACCAAAATCATGCAAATACATTCATCAGAATTACTCATACAGGAAAATTAATATTAAGTCATTGTAAACATATACCTAAAAATATTAACACAGAATACTACTTCATTCATATCTTTTCATGTGTAGTTGTTTTAGGCATTTTTTCTAATCTCTTATCGCTCTGGTGTATGTTGATGAAAAATTTTAACAAACGAATCCGCCGATTGAAAACTCAGTTTCAGTCAATTCTTCTCTCACATAGCTCAAAATTCCTTTTATTCATTCAATTATGCTGCAAATTCTTTACTTTATTGGTGCTTTACTCTTAGCTGGGTATTTTTATTTTACGTGGAATTATGATTACTGGAAGAAAAGGAATATTCCAGGACCTCCACCGCGATTCTTTCTTGGAAATTTACCGAGTATTGTGACTCAAAAGCGGAATATTACTTACGACGTTGAAGATCTCTACAAGTACGTATATTTTTCTTACAGATTTTTGTTGATTTTTGATGATTTTTTTAGAAGAGAATTAATAATTCCGTTGATTTGTAGTGAATTTAAGGGTCGCTACGGAGTAATTGGGTACTTCACCATGAGATCACCATCACTAATGATACTTCAACCAGAGATAGCAAAAGACATACTTATTAAGAACTTTAGATCCTTTGCGGATAATAAATTCTCCGATTTGATTGATAAGGATGTTGATCCAATTTTCGGAAGGAATCCTTTTATGCTCAAAGGAAATGAATGGAAGGAGAAGAGAGCAGAAATTACGCCAGCTTTTACCACGACACGCGTAAGTATTGCGCAATTTCACAACGCTGCAAAATCTATAATCATTAAATCCTCTTTTTTAAAACCCATAGATAAAAACCATGTACCCAATAGTTGACGATGTGTGCACAAATATGAAAAAATACATCGAAAATGAAAACAAGAAGAATGTTAATGGGCTTGATGTGAAAGAATTGGCAGCAAATTTCACAATAGACGTTGTTACAAGTGCAATCTTTGGCCTGGATGCGGGATGTTTTACGGGAGGAGATACAAGAATTCGGGACATGGGACGACAACTTTTCTCACCAGATGCAACAATTATGCTTTACTTATTTGCCGTTCAAATCTTCCCATTCCTCAAGAAAATCTACCGGATGTCCTTTGTTCCAAAGAATGTTGAGACATTCTTTGTTAACATCATGAAGGATGCCATTTCGATCAGAAGACAGACGAAACTTGATCGTTTTGACTACCTCCACTACCTCCAGGAACTCAGAGATAAGAAGAACCTTAATGAATTGGACATGGTGGCTCATGCTGTAACCTTCTTCTTGGATGGCTTTGAGACATCAAGTGTTACTCTATCTTTCACCCTGTATCTACTTGCACGGAACAAGAGAACGCAGGAAAAGTTGAGAAAAGAAATTCGCGATACCCTCACTAAGCATGGAAAGATAACTCATGACGTTGTCTCGGAAATGCCCTACCTCGATCAAGTTCTCTATGAGAGTCTTCGCCTCTACCCACCAGCAACAACTTTGGGAAAATTCTGCACTGAGAAGACAGAGGTGAAGGTCAGAGAGGGAGAATACAGAACAATTGAGGTGGGAGAAGAAATTCTAATTCCCGTCTACAGCTTCCATCGCGACGGAGAAATCTTTGAGAATCCAAATGAATTCTATCCCGAACGGTTTGATCCCAAAAATGGTGGCATTAAAGTATTTCGCGATAAAGGAGCTTTCCTCCCATTCGGCGATGGACCACGCATTTGCCTTGGACAGAAGTTTGCCCAGACTCAAATTAAGGCTGCCCTTGTATCTTTGGTGAATAATTTCGAGATGAGCATCAATGCTAAAACACAAGAACCCATCGTCTTGGATCCCAAAGAATTTCTTGCCTACGCCAAGGGTGGCCTATGGCTCAATTTTGAGAAGATTTAAAGTATTCCTTTTATTTAAAAAAAAATGTAAATATTTCAGTATTTTTTTGCATTAGTTTTGAACGCTCTTTACTTCAAAATGTAAACAGAAAGAACCTTGAACTTCGAAGAATTTCAAGTACAATTTCTAAGACAAATATAAGCGCCAATAAAGACTTGATCAAATAAAAGAAAATATTTCTATGTCGCATTGTGTTATATATTACACAAGCAAATGGAATCTTTGAGTCTATTTCAGTTAATAGTGTTCATTGGGGCAGGTTTTCTTCATTTCATTAAACACTTTTAAAAAAAATTCCATTTGAGAAATTCTTAAAATTTCTGTTTTGTAGATAGAAGACTAACGTTTGGAAGAAATTTATTGCCCAAAATTTACCCCATTAGACACTATCAAGCGATTTAATTTAATAATTTTCAATTTATTCATAATGAGTTTTATGTAATCCAAAAAGAACCTTAAAAACTAACGTGTGTCTGTTTAAAAGAAAAATCGTAATCAAACTTATCTCGAACTAAGTCTTTTACTAATTAAGTCATCGTGAATTGTGGTTTCGTTATCACAATAAAAAATAAAGAACTCGCCAAAATTGTGATAAAAGTCTCTTATTATGCCTGCGTATGTCAGCTTTAAGGTCAGTTCAATTTAAATCATCAACGCGGTAGGAACTCTGTTTAGCCGCGATTTTTTTTCAAAGTGTATTTAGTCTAATGTTTGGGCACTATGTTGCAAGAAGTTTTGTATTTTTTGAGTAGTTTTGCGATCCTTTTCTATGTCTACATGACATGGAATTTTGATTACTGGAAAAAGCGAAGGATTCCCAGTCCTGCACCGAGATTTCTGCTTGGAAATCTTCCGAGCAGTATCACACAGAAGCGTTTTCTTGGCTATGAAATTGATGATTTATACAAGTGAGTGATCGTACTTTATGGAGTTTATCAGTGAGTTATTTTAAGCTTCCCAGACATAACATAGTAAATTTATTAATTTTTTTGAAGAGAATTTAAAGACCGATACGGATTTATTGGGTATTGGAGTACAAAAACTCCCAGTATTTTGCTTATTGATCCCGAATTGGTGAAGGAGGTGCTCATTAAGAATTTCCGGTCATTCGCTGACAATAGTTTTGCTGAATTAATGGATAAGGAATCAGATCCTATTTTTGCACGGAATCCATTTATGCTCAAAGGTAATGAATGGAAGGAAAAACGCGCGGAAATTACACCAGCTTTTACCACAAACAGAGTATGTTTCCGTTTTAACTTGAACTAATTACTCCTTTTTTATTTCAAGACATTAACTTTAAATTTCCTTATAGATTAAAACCATGTATCCAGTTGTTGAAGATGTTTGTGCTACGATGAAAGACTTTATTCGCAGGGAAAGTAAGAAAAGTATCGATGGATTGGAGGCGAAGGAGCTATCAGCAAAATATACAACGGACGTTGTTTCAAATTGCATCTTTGGCATCGATGCGGGTTCCTTTAAGAATGAAAAACCCATAATTAGAGAAATGTCAAAAGAACTTTTCACACCATCCATGCGAACAATAATCTATTTCATACTCCTAACAATTTACCCTGGACTTAGAAAATTCTACAAGATGAACTTTGTTCCGAAGAAGGTTGAACACTTCTTTGTGGGTCTCATGAAAGAAGCCATTGCCTTTAGGCGCAAAACCAACCTCGATCGATTCGACTATCTTCACTACCTTCTTGAATTAAAAGACAAGAAGAACCTTAATGAATTGGACATGGTGGCTCATGCTATAACCTTCTTCTTGGATGGTTTTGAAACATCAAGTGTTGCCCTATCTTTCACTCTATACGAGCTTGCACGGAATAAGAAAGCTCAAGATAAATTGCGCAAAGAGATAAAGGAAACTCTTGCGAAACATGGAAAGATTAATCACGACGTTGTGTCTGAAATGCCTTATCTCGATCAAGTATTTATGGAGTCGCTGAGATTGTATCCACCAGCTGTTTTGCTATCAAAAATAACCACAGAAAAATGCGAATTAAAACTCACAGAGGGAGAGTACCGAACTATTGAACCAAAGACCGACGTTATTATCTCCGTCTACAGCCTCCACCGCGATCCTCAACACTACAACGATCCCGATGAATTCATTCCCGAGCGGTTTGATCCCGAAAATGGGGGCGTTAAGCATTTCCGCGATAAGGGTGTCTTTCTACCCTTCGGCGATGGACCGAGAATTTGTCTTGGACAAAAGTTCGCCCTGGCTCAAGTTAAGGCTGCAATTGTATCATTGGTGAATGATTTTGAGATTGAAGTCAATCCCAAAACTAAATCAGAAATTATTTTTGATCCTAAACAATTCCTTATCTATCCTTTAGGAGGATTGTGGTTGAATTTCAAGGAACTGTAAAACATTTTTTAATGTATTTTGGATCAATTATGCAAAATAAATTTTTATGCTGAACTTTATTGATGTTTTTTATGCCTAAAATTAAGAGACTGTTTTTTTTAAATACATTCACATGATTTTGAAGCTTGTTGTTTTTGTTCATCTTATCTGTACTATGTACAATACGTAGTATAGATATGCTGTATGTACACGTGACTGTAATTTACTATTACGAAGGAATAGGGTATAGTAATCTAATACGGGACTCCTCTTCTTCTCAATACTTGAAAAATATATAAAATCTTCAAAATAAATCCAGCAAAATGACCCTTTAAGAAGCCTCATTAATCGACTTAAATTTAATACAAATTTTATGTACAAACAAATGAACAAAAATGAAAAAAAAAATTAAGAAAGTAACCCATATTGGACTTACGTACCCTATGTTTGAGATTACACTGTGTGATTCAGTCAGTATATAAGATGAAAATGTTTGAGTGTTTATTATGCCGGCAAATTTGGAAACTCACACAAATATTAATGCAAATAGCAACCTTGAATATTCTCAAAACTGTTAGACAATTGAATGGACACTAAATGCCTTTCAATGTAGAATGTTTCACCTGGAACATTAATATCGTACCTTAATTATTTTTTTTGTGAAAATAAAAAGAATTGAAAAATGTTATGAAATACTACCAAATCAATGTTTATGAATAAATATGTATGTATGTGTAGCATATGTTTATCATATCGCTACTCGCTAAGCACGATAAATTAATGACTCGCACACATATGGAGACAGAAAGTTATGAAAAAAAATTGAGCAACTAACATCAGTCTTCCTTCATTCTTCATAAGAATCAGAAGTCTTTTCCCGGGTTCTCATAGAAATTGCGTAAGTGATCTGTTAGAGGATGTTACAAGAAATATTCTTCATTTTCACTGGACTGGGAATCCTTTTCTATGTCTACATGACATGGAATTATGACTACTGGAGAAAGCGAAGGATCCCCGGTCCTGCACCGAGATTTCTCCTTGGAAATCTTCCGAGTAGCATCACACAGAAGCGTTTTCTTGCTTATGAAATTGACGATATTTACAGGTGAGAGCCAGTAAAGAAGGTCGAACTTTGTGATGATCATTGCTTTTAAAAAAATCTTTGATTTGTGCTGCAAACACCGCATTAGTTCTTTGAGGTTTTGAGAAAGAAAAGTTACTAAAAAAAATCAAGAATTTGAAAAAAAAGCGGAATCGACAAAAAATCTGAAATTCTATTTTTTCTATTCACTTTAATATTTTTTTTTCGTTAAAGAGAGTACAAGAATCAATACGGTTTCATTGGAATATGGAATACAAAAGCACCAAACATCCTTGTTTTGGATCCTGAATTGGTTAAGGAAGTTCTCATTAAAAATTTCCGATCATTTGCCGACAATAGTTTTACTGATACAGTAGATAAGGAGAGTGATCCAATTTTTGGAAGAAATCCATTTATGCTCAAAGGCAATGAATGGAAGGAAAAACGCGCGGAAATTACGCCAGCTTTCACCACAAACAGAGTTTGTTTCAATTTATCTTCTTTTAAATTTTATCTTTTATAGATTTTTTAAAAAATTCAATTGTAGATCAAAACCATGTATCCAGTTGTTGAAGATGTTTGTGCTACGATGAAGGACTTTATTCGCAGGGAAAGTAAGAAAAGTATCGATGGATTCGATGGAAAAGAATTATCAGCAAAATATACAACGGATGTCGTCTCAAATTGCATCTTTGGCATCGATGCTGGTTCATTTTCAAACGACAAATCCGAAATGAGGGAAATGGCAAAGGAACTTTTCACTCCAACTTTTAGAGTTATTGCCTATTTCATGTTGCAGACAATTTTTCCGGCAATTAAAAAAATCTACAAAATGAACTTTGTCCCGAAGAAGGTTGAAAGCTTCTTTGTGGGCCTCATGAAGGAAGCCATTGCCTTGAGGCGCAAAACTAACCTTGATCGTTTCGACTACCTTCACTACTTGCTGGAATTAAAGGAAAAGAAGAATCTCGATGAGTTGGAGCTAGTTGCTCACGCGATAACCTTCTTCATTGATGGCCTAGAAACATCCAGCATTGCATTGTCGTTCACATTGTTTGAAATAGCAAGAAATAAGAATGTTCAAGATAAATTGCGCAAAGAGATAAAAGAAACTCTTGCGAAACATGGAAAAATCAATCACGATGTTGTGTCTGAAATGCCTTATGTTGATCAAGTATTTATGGAGACCCTTCGAATGTACCCACCGGCTCCGACACTTGGAAAGAAGGCTACAGAAAATACAGAACTTAAACTTTCGGAAGGAGAATTCAGAACAATTGATGAGAAAAGTGAAATTCTCATTCCTGTCTACAGTCTCCACCGTGATCCTGATTACTTCAATGATCCCGATGAATTTATTCCCGAGCGGTTTGATCCCGAAAATGGGGGCGTTAAGCATTTCCGCGATAAGGGTGTCTTTCTACCTTTCGGCGATGGACCGAGGATTTGTCTTGGACAAAAATTCGCTCTGGCTCAAGTTAAAGCTGCAATTGTATCATTGGTGAATGATTTTGAGATCAGCGTCAATGCAAAAACTAAACAACCAATGTCACTGGATCCCAAGCAATTCCTCTCTTATCCTTTGGGAGGAATATGGCTTGATTTTAAGGAGCTGTAAATGTTGTACAGACATGCCTTGATTTTTTGGTTTCAATGAAGAATTTTCATTCTCTGTGAAAAATTAGTAATATTTTTTTTCTTTCTTTCAGTTTATTTATAAGCAAAAAAATGGTTCTAAAAATAATCACAGACTTTATTAGAAATGCAATAAAAATTGCGCTGGAGTGCATTCAATAGTTTTTTTTGCTTCCCTTCTATGAATAATTATTAAATGAATTTTTCCATTATTACATTTGACTTTTACGCTTATTCTTGATCACAAATATTTTAATCTATGGCTATATAATTGCTCTAGCTATAGACAATGTCGCGTCTCTTTCGTGATTATTTTCATAATAAAACACTATGTTTATATTCTGATTTTTCTTCCACAAAAGTGGGGGAGATAGAATAGACACACATTTGCGTTGTGTAGTGTTTATCAGAGTGTCTAAAAATTGTTCCATAATTACGCAATAGCAATAGCGAAAGAGTGTTTGTGCTAACTTTTCTCACTAACGCTCAGTCATTTAGAAGTGTTTGGAAGGAAAAGTTGATTTTTCGGGGAGAAAAAAGTGAAAATGTTGCTTACACTTTATATTATATTTCTCATTTTTAATGGAATTTATTTCTTCTTGAAATGGAATTACAATCATTGGGAAAAGAGGGGAATTCCATCCCCAAAACCTGGACTCTTTGTAGGAAATTTCCCAGGAGCTGTGACGCAGAAGAATCATATTATATATGAAATGGAAAAAATCTATGAGTATGTTTGTTTTAATTTTATTCTTTGTGGATTTTGTGAGTATAATTAAATATTATTTAAAATGTTTTAAGGGAATACAAAGGAAGATATTCCTTTGTTGGAATCTACAATATGCGAACACCACAACTAATGGTAACCGATGCAGCTATTGCCAAAGACATTCTTATCAACAAGTTCAAGAACTTCCATGATAATGAATTTTCCGACATGACTGACAAGGTTTCACAAAAAAAAAAAACATTTCTATTCTCGAAGATTGATAAAAATGTTTCAAAATTGAATTTCTTTCAAGGAAAGAGATCCAATCTTTGGGCGAAATCCATTTATGCTGAAAGGTGAGGAATGGAAGCAGAAGCGTGCTGAAATTACACCTGCATTTACACAACTTCGAGTAAGTAGATTTGCGTAGTTGAGACATAATTGAGCTAAAAGAATTTTCCTCAAAGATCAAGGCAATGTACCCAGTAATGGAAGATGTTTCTGGGCGCATGAAGAAGTACATCTTGAAGGAAAATCACCAAGCAATTGAAGCTCGTGAGATGGTAGCAAAATTCACAACAGATGTTGTTTCAAATTGCATTTTTGGCATTGATGCGGGATCATTTGCTGGTGAAAAGCCTGCAATTCGAGAAATGGGCAGAAGAATCACTGAATTCACGCCAAGAATTATCCTTTACTTTATCCTGATCCAATTAATTCCATCCCTACGACATGCATTTAAAGTTAGCTTCTCTGACAAAATTGCTGAAAATTTCTTCGTAAACATCATGAAGGATGCCATTGAATTACGAAAGAAGAGCAATAGTGATCGTGCAGACTACCTCCATTACCTCCTTGAACTCAAAGAGAAGAAGCACCTCAGTGATCATGATTTAGTGGGGCATGCTATAACCTTTTTCATTGATGGCTTTGAAACATCCAGCATTGTTCTGAGTTTTGCATTCTACGAACTGGCCAAATACCCGGAAGTTCAGAAGAAACTACGTGAGGAAATTCGCGAAACACTCCAAAAGCATGGAGAATTATCCTTTGAGATTATTCACGAAATGCCCTATCTTGATATGGTTGTCTCTGAAACTCTTCGGCTTCATCCTCCTGGGCCTTTTGTGAGCAAACGTTGTACTGAAACGTGTGAACTACCTATAGCTGAGAATCAAATGATTACCATTGAGAAAGGATGGCCTGTGGTTATTCCAATTTACAACATTCATCGCGATGCGAGATACTTTAAGGATCCGGAAAAATTCATCCCTGAAAGATTTGCCCCCGAGAAAGGAGGAACAAAAATTCATCGTGAAAAGGGATCGTTTCTTCCATTTGGAGATGGTCCTAGAATATGTTTAGGCATGAGATTTGCTCAAGCTCAACTCAGAACAGCCATTGTGTCCATTGTAAAGGATTTTGAGATTACAGTGGATTCAAAAACTGCTGAAAATATCGTTCTAAATCCTTCACAACTCCTTCCATCCGTTATCGGAGGACTCTGGTTGCAATTCAAGGAGATTAAGTAGAAGTCAAGTTTAAGAAATGTTAAGAATTAAGATTATGTCGTTATCGTCCTATTGTCAAAGTATTTCTGTTTTTTAAAGCTTAATGGTAAAAATAAAAAAAAAACATCTTTCTGAAAAATTAATCTGATCTTTCGTAATTATAATAGACTTCTGGGTCTTGGAGTTGAGAAGTAGTTGAACGTTCAGTATTTGTGTGGATAGAGACACACATGTTTATCAAAGTGTCTAAAAATTGTGCCATAATTACCCGAAATTACGCGATAGCTGAGAAAAGGTAATTTGTGTTTGCTTTTCTCTTAAATTATCAGTCATTCGGAAGTTTTTGGAAGGAAAAGTTGATTTTTTTGGTGGGGAAAAAAGTGAAAATGTTGCTTATTCTCTATATTATATTCCTATTTGGGAATGGAATTTATTTTTTCTTAAAATGGAATTACAATTATTGGGAAAAGAGGGGAATTCCATCCCCAAAACCAGGACTCTTTGTGGGAAATTTCCCAGGAGCTGTGAAGCAGAAAGTTCATATTATTTATGAAATGCAGAAGATTTATGAGTATGTTGCTTAATTTTATTTTAATTCTATTGTTTATGGATTTTGTGAGTATAATTAAATATTAATTAAAATATTTTAAGGAAATACAAAGGAAGATATTCCTTTGTTGGAATCTACAATATGCGAACACCACAGCTAATGGTAACAGATGCAGCTATTGCCAAAGATATCCTTATCAACAAGTTCAGGAACTTCCATGATAATGAGATTGCTGACATGACTAACAAGGTAGGTTTCATCAGAAAATATGTCTATTGCCAAACATTTAAATATTGAATTACTTTCAAGGAAAGTGATCCAATCTTTGGGCGAAATCCTTTTGTGCTAAAAGGTGAGGAATGGAAGCAGAAACGTGCTGAAATTACTCCTGCATTTACCCAAATGCGAGTAAGTAGAATTGCTTAGTGAGCACTAAATTAAATGGAGTGGGTGAAAAATAATTTTACCCACAGATCAAGGCAATGTACCCAGTTTTGGAAGATGTCTGTGGGCGCATGAAGAAGTACATCTTGAAGGAAAATCACCAAGCAATTGAAGCTCGTGAGTTAATTGCGAAATTCACAACAGATGTTGTCTCAAGTTGCATCTTTGGCATTGATGCGGGATCATTTGTTGAGGAGAAGCCCGCAATTCGGGAAATGGGCAGAAGAATTACGGAATTCACACCAAGAATTATTTTTTATTTCATCATGGTTCAATTAATCCCATCCCTGCGACATGCATGGAAAGTTAGTTTTTCTGATAAAACGACTCAGAAGTTTTTCGTAAATATCATGAAGGATGCCATTGATTTGCGAAAGAAGAGCAACAGTGATCGTACAGACTACCTCCATTACCTCCTTGAGCTCAAACAGAAAAAAAATCTCACTGATCATGATTTAGTGGGACATGCTATAACCTTCTTTATTGATGGTTTTGAAACATCTAGCATTATAATGAGTTTCGCCTTGTATGAATTGGCAAAGTATCCGGAAGTTCAGAAGAAATTGCGAGAAGAAATTCGCGAAACAATCCAAAAACACGGAGAGATATCTTTTGAAGTTATTCACGAAATGCCCTACCTCGATCTGGTTGTCTCTGAATCGATCCGACTTCATCCTCCTGCGCCTTTTGTAAGAAAACGTTGTACTGAAACGTGTGAATTGCCAATAACAAAGAATCAAATGGTTACCATTGAGAAAGGATGGCCTGTGCTCATACCAATTTACAACATTCATCGCGATGCGAGATACTTTGAGGATCCGGAAAAATTCATCCCTGAAAGATTTGCCCCCGAGAAAGGAGGAATAAAAATTCATCGTGAAAAGGGATCGTATTTGCCCTTTGGGGATGGCCCAAGGATGTGTTTAGGCATGAGATTTGGACAGGCTCAGCTGAGGGCAGCTATCGTGGCCATTGTAAAGGATTTTGAGATTACTGTGGATTCAAAAACTGCTGAAAATATTGTTATGAATCCTTCTCACCTCCTTCCATCCGTTCTCGGAGGACTCTGGTTGCAATTTAAGGAGATTAAGTAGAAGTCAAGTTGAGGAAATAAGATTTGTATCTTCATCTTCGTTCTACATTGTCAATGCATTTGTATTTTTAAAAGCGTTATGTTAAAAATAAAGAAAAGCAGAAACAGAAAAAAAACATTTATTAACAATTCCTCAATCGTTCATTTAGGACAATTCCTTAAAATTAAGCCATAGCCCTCCAACAGGAGCTGAGGTAAATTCCCCGGGGGCAATCACAATGGGCTCCTGAGTCTTGGAGTTGGGAAGTAGCTGAAAGTTCCTAACAACGTCCACAATTCCTGCTTTAACCTGCGTGAGAGCAAACTTCTGTCCAAGACAAGCACGTGGTCCATCACCGAAGGGAATGAAGACTCCTTTCTCACGGTATGGCTTTGTTCCACCTGTCTCTGGGCTGAAGCGATCAGGATTGAATTCTTGGGGATTTTCATAGTAAAGCGGATCAAGGTGAATGCTGTAGATTGGAATCATTATTGAAATATCTTTCTCAATGGTCTTCATCTCCCCATCAGTGAGTTCCAATTGGCAACTTTCTGTGCACTTTTTCGAGAGCAAAAGAGCCGGAGATCGTAATCTAAGGGTCTCCATCATCACTTGCTCCAAGTAGGGCATCTCCAGGAGGTGCTCAAAGGTGATTTTCCCATGCAGTCTTTCAGTCTCTCTTATTTCACTGCGAAGTTTATCTTGGCAATCGGGATTTTTGGCTAATTCATAGAGAGCATAGGACATAGCTACACTGGATGTTTCAAAGCCATCGAGGAAGAAGGTAACCGCATGTGCCACCATGTCAATATCCTTCAAGCCCTTTCGCTCCTGAAGCTCCAGTAGGTAGTGCAGAAAGTCCACACGTTCAATTTTATTCTTCCTCCGCAGAAGAATGGCATCTCGCATTAAATTCACAAAGAATGTCTCCACTTCCTTCGGGACAAACGGCATACGTATGATATGTCGCATAAATGGGAGGATTTCAATGAGAATGAAGTAGAGGATGGCTGTAAATGTGGGATTCATGAGCTTTATACCCATTTCCCTAATTAGGGGCTTTTCCGTTGTAAATGATTCCGCATCTAAGCCAAAGATGCAACTTGAAACAACATCTGTTGCATATTTTGCACACATCTCTCGTACTTCAATTGCATCCTTATTGTTTGCTTGCACATATGTATTCATCCGCTGGCAGACATCTTCAATAACTGGGAACATAGTTTTAATCTGAATGAGAATTTGAGAGAATTAAAAAATTAAGAATAAATGCCAGTATGAAGGATCTTTAAGCTCCCTCTAAGGAATTATTTATCTCACCCTAGCAGGGGTAAAGGCAGGTGTAATCTCTGCTCGTTTTTCCTTCCATTCATCACCTTGGAGCATAAATGGATTCCTACTGAACATCTTATCCACCTCCTTATCGCCCATATCGGCAAATTCATTATCATGAAAGTTCCTAAACTTCTTGATAAGTATCTCTTTAACCGTCTCGGGATTTAGCGCCATCAAACCTGGAGCTCGCATGTGGTAGAAGCCAACAAAGTTAAATTTACCTCGATACAACCTGAAAGTATTTTTGTGTTCTAATTTTTCTGCTGATAAAACCCAGATTGGAAATAAAAATACTCACTGATAAATATCATGAGCATCATACACCATATTTCGACTCTGAGTCACATTACTTGGGAAGTTTCCAAAGAAGAATCTCGCATTGGGCCCGGGAATGCCCTTCTTGGCCCAATGATCAAAATGCCACGTAAAATACACGTAGATTGCAATAACAATTCCACTCACAAGCGTTAGAAGGAAAAACATTTTTCTTCTTCACTTTCTTCTTTACAATGAAAAAAATACTCGATTTGATTTAGCCGGTGTCGCCGACAAAACTGCTGAACATTGACTCTCTGCCCGCCTTGATAAAGTATTTTCGTATATACACAACGTCGAGATAAAAGAATACTAAGCATAAATCGCGAAGAATATGTAAAACGCGTCAAATGGTGCGCAGGTTTTATCGTGTATAGAAGAGGCCAATGGAAAATAGCTTCACAGTTTAACCAAAATTGTGAAATTCTCACAGAAAAAAAATAATTAAAATTTTTTCTAAGGAAACTCACCCACTAAATCCAATCGTCCACGTACTACGTTCCTCTTGTAGCGCTCTGTTGGAAGGGCTGAAAGTTCAATCTCAACCTGTGCTATGGCCAGACGATTGCCCTTTGCATCACTCATGATTCCTCTTTATTAAATAAATAAGAGGAAGAATAAATAAAGCCATTAAAGACAGTGATGATGCGTGATGAAGAATAGAGAGTCAGCAGATAACTTACTTGTCCTTTGAGTCGTGCACGATGGACACATCAATTTCCGTACATGATGGCAAACAATCACACACAACCCCCTTCCGTCCGTGTGATGACCATTTGGGGATGACAACCGATAATTCCTCATAATGCTCATTCAAACAATTCAACCCACTTATGTTGCAATGTAAATTGGTGGCTATTTTGGAAGTAAAAAGAAAATGAAGAGAAAATCTTTAAAAAATGTTCAACAAATTCTGAGAGGATTTTCAATTAGTTCAGCATAAATCCTTACGTGTGTGTGGCATTAGGTGACTGGTGCAGTTGCAAATCTTAAGCTGGGCATCCTTTCGACACTGAACAGAACACGCACTGTAGCTGTAGAATTTATGAACATCCAGAATATTCTCATCGGGATATCGACAGCTTCTCTGAGCCACATTCACATCTCTCGTCTCTGGATCATTCTCAATGTTCTTCATTGCAATCACTCGACTGTAAAGAAGAGAGAAAAAAAGGATTTATAAGGACATTTGGAAAATCTCTATTAAATATTTTGCTAAGACAATCACAAGAAAGAGAACTAATTCTATAATTTTATGATTTTAACTTCCAATTTTTACGTGGATTAAATAAATAATTTCCATTTTACATTGATTTTGACATAATATCCTTTAGTTTTTTGTGTTTATTTACCAGAGGGTTTGTGAGGGAAATCTGGAATTTTAGTTTTGTTTCACTCATCAGGTCAAAAAAAGTTCTAGGCTAAAATGCATTTAAAAAAATCTTAAGAAAGCAAAGATTATTAAACGCATAAAAATGTCAAATATTTAGAAAAAGTATCAAACGTTAGAAAAATAGCATAAAACGTTTAAAAAAACTCATCAAACGGTATAAAAGTAACGTCAAACACTTGAAGAAAACCGTCAAACGTTAGAAATTATTGTAAAATGTTACACACTGTAAAAAAAAACTTGAAATTTTAGGAAAAAATAGAACTAATGTAGTATTAGCAATTTTTATGAGTATTAAACGTTAGAAAAATAAACAACAAAATATATTCTTCTTAATAAATTACTCACTAATATGATATAAATGGTGTAACGGACAGCATTTCTGATTTAGGTGCCACCAAATGTGGTACATCTTCCTCACCGAGAATGTAGATCTAATAAAAAAGTTTCTTCAGCAAAAACTTCTCAATTTTCCAATAAAATAATTCCAAAAAATCTTACATTAGCCTCTGTTAGAATTTCCATTGTTAATTTTCCCGGTCCTGTATACTTATCCGATATCATTGGCATTTTTATTTTCTTCGGATTCCTTTTCAAATAAAAAGGGGAAAAATCAATTTACTTTTAAATGCGAAAAGTTAATGGAAAAATAGTTAAATTAAAGAAAATTCTCTAACTCTGTTTGAATGGAGTTTACGGTGTAGCATGTGCCAAGTTCTGTGTCCATTGGGAAGAAGTAATCGCAACAATTAAATTTCTTCTCTGCATTCCATTGGCATTCTTTGAGAGTCTTTTTGCAATTGCTCCTCACAAGTTGGGCATATTGGCTGTAGTTGGAGAAGAGGCAACCCTCAATGGGATCCGTGCCACCGCATTCATGCACTGTGTGATAGGATTCACCGCGAAAGTATGCTAATTCACTGAGAACTTCCTCCAAAGTGAAATCATGATCAACACCCCAGAGCCTAGAAAGTTTCACGCGGAGATTTTTTTCAGTTTATTTTTCAATATTTTCTCTAAGAAATTGCTGGCATTTAGGCGGAGATTTAGCTCCAAAATAAAAATATTTACCGCTCTGAAATTTCTTGAACACCATCCAAATTTTTCACCTCACAAATTGCAATTGATGGAAAATGTGTTTTCCAATCGAGAAAGGATGTCTCCACGACAAAGCTAATGGCGTTGTTTTGAAAAGCATCTAGGGAAATTAATAAATCTCTTTAAATGTGTTGAAAAGGGAGATTTTAAATTCTTTAGAGGAAATTCATATAAAAAAAATATATATTTATACCGAGAGACGCCTGCATGAGAAGAACGGATGCCATCCAGGAGATGAGTACACAAACAACCCAGAAAAATCTAAAATGCAAAATAATGGGTCAGGCATGAGTGGGAAATTGAGACTAGAATTTTCAATACTTTTCCGAGTACTGATACTTCTCGTCCACGATAAATTTAGCTCCATGCAGAGAGGAATTCTTCATGTACTCCTTCCAAACGTCCCTAAAACCCATCCTTTGTTGTGCTTGAGAAAATGCTGTAAAGTATCAATTCAATGTGGGATTTTAGAGATCTCCAAGCACTGATTCTACGCTTAGAATCCCATTCACCTGATATGCTAATCCGACCAACCATTCACAACAAAACAACCACCCACAAGAAGCTCTCTATTTGAGAGCTTCTGCCAGGACATTATATAAATATTTATTATCAACATGGAAATCAATAAAGGATAACATACATAATATATCCTTTGTGATGTATAATTGGTTTTTATCAAGAGAGAGATAGGCAATTGTAGATGATACAGATGGTTGATTTTCCCACACAAAATACTTGGATTACCTAAATACATCAAAGCCAATGGTAGGTGACTTTGAAGGATGCTATATACTCAGAAATCTATGCAAATACTTAAAAACGGAATAAGGAAAAACCCATTTTAGGTGAGAAAAACAGAAAGAAAAGATTCTCAACAAAATTCTGTCAAAAATAATTTAAAAACTCATAATTTTTCTTTTTAAATTCTTTTATTTTTTCAAATTAAAATTAAATTTCTCTATTTCCTTTCACTAAAACAATTTGAAAAATTGACTAATTTAACTGAAATAAAAATAAATGCAATAAAACATTCGTAAACAAATTGATTTATAACATTATCGCACAACCCTTAAGAAAAATCCCCCGAGTTGAGGGTGAACAATCAAGAGGTGAAATCATTGCTGTATTGGGAGTGAATAATTTGATTTATTTGCTTTATGATATAAGAATTAATTGTAGTATTTAATTATTAAAGATGTAATTATCGATGATTTGGCAGAAGGAGTCAGTCAGTCGTGTTCTATAATTGAAATCCGTCTCAAAAGCACGAATGCAATATTCATCCCTTGCGTGGGATTTGATGAAATCCCCAAATTTCTCCGAAGAAGTTAGGAGTTCATTGGCAATTTCCGTTGGGAGTCGCGTGAGATGCCCAAAGAGGACACTCTCAATTAACCCTGCGAGTTTGTAATGCTCACAGCTCTCCAAGAAGTCCTCCCAGGAAATAATGTCTTCAGCTACAATGCCAAATCTCGCCAATTCCTTCGTGAGGCTCTTGTAGTAGCCATCCAGAAGGATGCTCTGCTTTTCCTTGCGGAAGGCACTGTCCGTTGTATTGCACACAAGGGTGACCACATCGAGAGCTGGTGGTGCATAGCGGACGAGCTGAAAGTCCACAAGACGCCCATCAACGGGCTTGAGAATTTTCTTCTCTTCGCCACGTTCTTCGTACTGGAACATGATGTTATTGGCCCAGAGATCCCCGTGACTCACCACGTTCTTATACTGCTCAGACGGCTTGACAAAGTCAACAATCTTCATGATAACCTTCGGGTATTCTGTGAGGATTGTATTTAACTTTTGATTATCTTGATATTTGGGGATTCGCTTGATTAATTCCAAATGCGCGTGGATGGCATTTTTCAGCCCCAGCATCCGAATGTGATTCTCCACGTCGGGATAGGCGTTCTCCTCGAAGCAATCCGGGTACATTTGTGGCGGTTGAACGTGGCTACGATCCTCGAGGACAATCCCACATGCATGGAAACGCGCCACAACATCCAAGCCCACAGAAAGGTGGTCAAAGTCAAAATTGCACACCCCTGTGTGCGTGAGAGCCATCTCAAAGCCATCAGCTTTGAGATTTTCAATGACCAAAATTTTATCATCCTTCGTCAGGTAGGACTGTGCACCCCATTCCTTTGAACCAATCCCAATATCCTGAAGGCGAGGCAGGAGAAATGAATACAGGTCAACCTCCTTCTGGAATGCCTTCATCTCATTCGTATATTCAGCTTGCTCCTGTACACTCTCAGGGAAGACTTTGACGAAGAATGTGATTGTTTGGGAATTTATTGATCTCTTCTCATCGCAATAGCCCACAGCTTTCTCACTAATCTCCACCGTCATGATGTAGTGATGCGCCAAGAATCCCGCTGGGCCATCATCCAATTTTTTCAATTCACACGAATTCACGTAGAATTTGCGATAGTTGCACGTTTCACGCACTAAATGACGACGACAGATTAATTTTAAATCATCCGCCGTAATATTAAGCTCCGCAGCACTGCACATTTTCAAGTTGAGAATTTTACGCAAAAACTGATTCACAGCCTACGGAGGAGATGGCTTTTAACCATCCTCAATGGTAAATAATGGGCACGAGTCGTACAGATTACACGCGAGAATTCTCTTCAGCCCAGAAACATAATCAAAAAATAACCGCGTCGTGATTCTCTTATCTTGACACAATAATGGTTGTATCCAAAAGCTCCCCATATAGTTCTTCCTCTAATATTTGCATTGGGATCATCAACCATACGCCAGTTGAGCATAAAAAATATGTAGCCGTTCCGGAGATATCGCGTTTTAAAGTTAACATGTCATATCTTGAGTTACATAAGTCCAACGCCCCGCGAAGCGGGGCGTTTTATATATACACATATAAAAGTAAAGTAAAATATATATAAATGCATAGATATATACATTATATATACATATAAAAATGCAAAGATAAATATTAAATATAGCATGGATGGAA
Organism: Lutzomyia longipalpis; assembly: GCF_024334085.1. Lineage (NCBI taxonomy): Eukaryota > Metazoa > Arthropoda > Insecta > Diptera > Psychodidae > Lutzomyia > Lutzomyia longipalpis. The sequence continues at coordinate 9,470,676 of NC_074708.1, read as the reverse complement.
CAGTATAAAGCGAAAGAACGGTAAGTAAAACTTACGGGCTGTGATTCTTTCTTTGTCAGTGAAATGTGAAATTGACTGAAAATTGAGGATGGGCAAATTTTGAGGAAGGATTTCTCGCGCACCGAATCACAGCCAACGCTCAGAAATTTTGTGAAAAGCCTTAATCGTGGGCGTTGGCTGTGATTCGGTACGCGAGAAATCCTTCCTCAAAATTTGCCCATCCTCAATTTTCAGTCAATTTCACATTTCACTGACAAAGAAAGAATCACAGCCCGTAAGTTTTACTTACCGTTCTTTCGCTTTATACTGTTCCATCCATGCTATATTTAATATTTATCTTTGCATTTTTATATGTATATATAATGTATATATCTATGCATTTATATATATTTTACTTTACTTTTATATGTGTATATATAAAACGCCCCGCTTCGCGGGGCGTTGGACTTATGTAACTCAAGATATGACATGTTAACTTTAAAACGCGATATCTCCGGAACGGCTACATAGATTTTCTTCATTTTTGGCATGATGAAAGATATTATAGCCAATTATAACATATCAAAATATGAAGCAACTCTATAAAGCGGTGCTCGAGATATTCATCGAAAACTCATCGAAAATTTTGTTTTCGATTTTAGCGCCATTTGCGGTCATTTTTTGAACTTGCGATGTTCCGAGCAGTTGTAGGGCTCGTTAATATCTTTCATTTGAGCCCGAGTTGATCAAAATCGGTCAAGCCGTTCTCGAGTTATGGTCGATTTTCGATGAAAAATTGTGGCGGCCATATTGACTAAACGGCTTGACAGATTTTCAAAAATGAGGTATCGTTGGAAAGGTCTTGATGGCCCCTACAACATATCAAAATTTCAGACCTCTAGCTAAAATAGGGGCTGAGATATAGCGAAAACAAAATTTGACAGTTATTCAAAATGGCGGACGCGGGGGTGGGGGGTTGGATTTGACTTCATAATCGGATATCTTCCACCCGATATATGAACTTTGCCGTTGACCGCAAGTCTCTATCTATTACCGTTCTCTTGTAATTTAGCAAAAGGTTCCGGACGGCCGGACGGACGGACGGACGGCCGGACGGCCGGACGGAAAGATTTTTGGCGCATACGTTTTTTGGAATGTGGGGACCCTAATTCGTGCTCATCCCAAGTTTGAGCCCGATCTGACGACTTTGCATTTTTGAGTATACACAGAAGCTGTGCTTCTTTGAAGAAAGAATCACAGCTAAAAGGATGTGTGTAGCAAATACAAAATATTACGGTGTCGTGATCAATTTTACCATTTTAGCGTGATTATGATGAAATTTCCAGAGTTGTTGATGGGAGAGAAAAATGAAATTCAAACAAAGCTTTTTGATCAAAATGGATACATCTTAATCCATAATCCACATAGAAAAGTCTTTGTTTTTCCTCTGATTTACAACACATTTTGTCTCACCCCCAAGACGCAATATGAAGAGGTTCCAAAATGTCGCGAATTTTTTTTTCTTTGTAAGAAGAGGAATATTTTGAAGGTCACAGGGACAGAGTAAAGGAAATTCTGTGTGTATGTGGGAAGAAATTTCCCCAATCCACCCCCTATTCCCTCACGTAATTTGTGACTTTTGGTAAATATTTAAATGCTTCAATGCATATTAATAGAGCTAGACGGCAAATAATAAATTCAAATAAATCATGAGCTCAAAGTTTAATTTACAAAATGAAATGATTTGCATTGAAGAAATTGTGCAACTTTTCTGTGCATTTATCTCTTCTGTTTATTTCTTTGGGAGAATTCTTTTCTCAAATATAGGGGAAGGTGTTGCAAAAAGAAATAAAATTGTTAATTTTCTAAGCAAAATTTTATGTAAAAATATCTAAGAATATTAAAATAAGAAAGATAATTCAGGTTTAAAGGTTAAAGAAAAGAAAAGTCAATCATAACGCGTCCAGTTATTAGAGTTGGTATACCACAACGCGGATGGGTCAGTTTATGCGTTGTAATTTAATTTGTGAGCAGAATTAGTAGGCAAAGTTGATTTTTTTTATGATATTCATCAATATGAAAGATAAAAATGCTCATATCTGAAGTTCTATAAGACCTACAGAAATTTCTTGACTAGTTTTGGAAAGGTCTTGAAACAAGCTATAAGTTGACATATATATCAGTAATTTTCAAGGTCACATCTAGAACAAAAATGGCGGATATTTGTTTGACCAAAACATTTTTTTGCACTTTTTGTCCTCATGGAATGGTTCTACAGGTTTCTGATGTTCTAGAAAGTTGTAGAGATTTGCAAAACCTTTAATTTGATACCAAGTTAAGCCAAATCGGACAAGCCGTTCAAGAGATATGGCTCTTAGAACTTTTCAAATTCAAGAATTTTTCAAATGGCTATATCTTCTAAACGGCGACATAGATTTTCTTCATTTTCGGACTGATAAAAGATATTAAGTCAGGCTACAACATATCAAAATTTAAAAGAAATCTATGATCGGGGTTCGAAGATATTGCCCCTTAAAGTTAGGCAATTTTTGTTTTTGTTTTTAGCGCCTCTTGTGGATGTTTTTGAAACTTTAAATGTTCTAAGCAGTTGTAGGGCTTCTCAATACCTTTCATTTGATACCAAGATGGTCAAAATCGGTCAAGCCGTTCTCAAGTTATATTGAAAAAACACTTTTTGCTTTAGACCGCCATATTTGCTAAACGGCTTGACCGATTTTCAAGTATGAATTGTTGGTGAAAACGTCTCACTAAGCCCTACATCATACTAAAATTTCAGATCTCTAGCTACAAGGGAACTGGTTGACGAAGTTTCAAAATGGCGGATGGAGGCCATCTTGGATTTCGAAAATGCGAAAAAAAGAAAATTTACACCCACATTTCTATAGAAAACTTCAAACCGGAAGTCTCTATCTGTTACCGTTCTCGACTTATAAGGCAAAGTATGGCGCACCGGCCGGCAGGCCGGCCGGCCGGATCAAAAATTTTCCACCACCATTTTCGTAATGTGGGATGTTCAAAACGTGCTTATACCAAGTTTGAGCCCGATCCGAGGTGGTCGGTTTTTCCGACGATTACAATACTTGGTATGCCACGATTGTGGTATACCAACTAATTATGCAGCGCGGAGAGCTAGGATAATATTTATTTTATAATATTTCAGCGACGTATTACTTACATAATTTATTTATTTATTAATTTAGATTTGGAAAATTTTTTTAAAAAATTGAAATGTCGCTGGTTTGATTAAAACAGATGATTTTTATTAAAAAATTTTATGATTTAGAAATAAATAATAAGGATTATAATTTTTTTTTAAATATCTATTAAACTAAAATAAAATATAATCGAAAATTCATTTTTGAATGAAAAGAATAAAATTTTCAGGATAATTTAGCACGATTATCTTTTTATTTAATAATTGTTTTTTTTCTTTCCTTATCTTTTGTCGTGTCCTTAACTTTTTAATAGTTAAGTTAAAGTTCTCGAATTTAGAAGGTTTTTTTTTCTAAAATTCTGCATAATCCGCAATAATTTAAAAAAGCACATAAAATTAAAAAAAAAAAGAATTTTAAATTAAAAGGAAATTTTAAAGGGAAATTAAGGAAAATCACAAAGAAATTGGAATTTTCTTCTTAATATTTTTCTTTTAAAAAAAAAGAGAAGAAAAGGAAGAAAACGTCTTTCAATTCATTTGAGAAATTGTAAATGAATTGTATTTCAGTGTTATTGACTTCAATTCATTCAATTGCTAAAGTTGACCGCACTCGATCTATGAATATGTAGTACATAGACGCACGTATGTAATGTATATGATGTGTAAAACATATGGGAGATGATGATAATTGTATTTGATAAGTTATATCAGCATGTGAGCTGTGTGCGGGGTAGATGCTGATAAAAACACAGCCTGGATGTTTTAGTGGCAGTCACAAGAAAGTCAGTGTGGAAAATATTTTGCGACAGTTTAATTCCATGCGGCTTTGCTGTGAGAGTCTCCCACTAAACCGTCCAATTAAGCAATTTTAAACATTATACCTACACCTCATATTGCAAGGGAGAGCGATCGTTTACTTTGAATCTCCGTTGCCGGCAAGGATTAGCGCGTGAGTGAGATGGCAAGTGGAAAATTGGTGGGAAAACAGGATGTTGTACTTGTAACGCGAGCAGAATGCGTGGAAATTGTCAGTCAAACGCTAAATTTGGATAGAGTACACGTCATTGATTATTCCATTGAGGCGGCAAGTGATGAAATTCTTGGATTCCTGGGCGAGTACTTCAGATTAGTGATTACGATTGAAGAAGTAGGTTAAGGTTGGATCTTACACGCTGTAGTCAGAGCAAACTGTTGCCTTTTAAAATGGGAACTAATCCGTGATTTATATTTCAATTTTTATTTTCTTCATTTCTTCAATAATTCCCATGCTTGGCAAATGAGAAGAATTCTACTGAGAAGAAGTTCTATTATTTTTTGAAAGCTCTACCAACGGATAAAGATCAAAGGGAACTCATTGAACGTATTGGCTTGTTTCACAAGGAAGTTCAGCTCTATTCGATTCTTCTGCCTAAACTTAAATGGAACACAGGTTTGTGAAGATTTTAGGACTATTAAATTAGTAGAAACAATTCTTATTAACATTAAAAAAAATCAGTGAAAAAATTTAATTAATTTTTATTAATTAAATAAATGGAAATTCAAGTTTTTCTTAAAAGTTAAGTTTCCCTTTACGCAAAGAATTTTCTCATATAATTGCGTATTATGTCCTTTTCATCCCAGGCAGATTCAGGCAATTTTTCCTCTCGATTTTTAAGAAAAAAAAAAGAAAGAAAAATAATAATAAATTAAATCAATCTTTGTTTGAGTTTTTACAATTAAAATTCAAAGGAAAATATGATCCTTAAAGCTCCCAAAAAGTTTCTAAACTAAAGGATCCTTATTTATATTTTTTCAATTGCAGGATCTTCAAAATGGCGCCCAAATTGTTACTTATCCCGCTACGATCTCCTGATTATGGAGGAATTGGGACACTTGGGGTACGGACATGTACCAGATCGCATGGAATTCACGGAGAAACACATGCAGGAGACGCTAAAGTGCCTTGCAAGGATGCATGCATCGAGTTTGGAATTTGAGATTAATCACTGCGAAAATACTCGAATTGATGCAATTTTCGGCAGCCTCCTCTTTGAATCTCAACTCACGGGGAAAAATACGTGGTTTAAGGCTGGCCTGAATGTCATTGAAGCCTTTGCCAAGCATAAATCAACCTTCAAGGATCATCCATCCATTCGTGATGATCCGAATAAATTGATGGAAATGATGGAGAAAGTTTACGAGTTCAGTGAATCCACGAGGGAATTTCAGAATGTTCTGTGCCATCGAGATCTCTGGAGTAAGAACATCATGTTTCAATTCCCAAAGCTCGAGGGAAACCCACAAGAACTCGACTATGCTAATCCTCAGCATTGCCTCCTGATGGACTTTCAAATCTGCCGCTACCAACCACCAGCTGTGGATGTTCTCCTCACAATCTTCTTCAATACTCGACGTCAGCATCGTAATGAGCACATGCAGATGTACCTGAAATTCTACTATGATTTCCTCAAGCAAGAGCTAAAGAAGTACGACATTGATGCATCCATAAAGCTTCCATGGGAGGAATTTACGAGGAGCTGCAAACACTACGCCCTAATGCCGCTAATTTTCAACTGCATCTTCGTCCCACTCACCCACCTAGCTCCTGGCATTCTAACGCAAATCCAGAAGACTGACCCTGAGAGGTACCACGTCATCTGCAACACCGATCGAAATGAATTTGTCCTACAGAACATGGATCTGGATGACTTCTACCGGGACTACGTGACGGAGGTTATGGAGGAACTTCTTCAGCATTTACTCACATAATCAGACTAATCAGGCATAAATCTTCATCACATGCACGCATGCAGTGATTACCCAATTGGGGGTATTTTAGCAAACATATAACCGCGTATGGCTGTAATTAGTACAGAAATAAATTCTTGCATTTGTCACATGCACGCATTTCCCTCTCCGACGTCCCACTGTCCACCTCGTTAAAAAAAAATAAAAAAATAAAAACTCCGGGAATCTCCTCTTTATCTGCAATTGACAATTTTTTCCGCCTCATTCAGCTGCAGTTTCTAGCTCATTTTGAAACTGCAGCTATTGCATTTAACTTGAGAGTGAAATTTTGATGTTTAAAAGGATTAAAAAAAAAAAAAGGAAAAACAGGATGTTTCGAAGAATTGTTTTCTGTTTCATCAGGTCCAGAGTTAATACAGAATTAATGAATTTTCTTTTAGAAAAGACAAATGGCTGGGAAATAATTATCCAATAATTTCATTCTTTGACTCACCTGATTTTCCCTGCTAATTTGCTTATTTATTTGCACAAAAAATAGCAAAGAATCGGATATTAAACAATTTTTTTTGAAAAAATATGATGAAAATGGACCACCTCCAACCTCCTAAAAATGTGTTTTAATAAATCTTCTATTACTCACCGCGCCACAGGATGTTCTTCGCTGATGAATCACAACTTCTTAGGAATGAGTAAAGATTATCACGAGTAATTCATCGTCACACATTTTCATCTTATGCCCTCATTGTCGCTGCAGATGAGAAACATTTCAGACGTCAAATGGAACCCAGCACGCAGGAGGCATTGCTATCGCCTTCAGTTCATCATCCATGGGCTTGATGATGTTGTGTGCATTACACGCGAGATAAGAACTGCGACAAGACTGCTTCTAGCACGAGGGATTTGGTCTATTATTTATTGCCTCGGCGGATGCATTCAATTTGATTGTCATGGGAAGGGGGGGGGACAGCTACACAGAATAACAGAGAGAGTAGACGACGAGGGAGTGATGCCCCAGAAGATCATCTTTATGACAATTTACAGTCCTGTTTATTAGACGAATAAAGAGAAGGAAAAAAAATCAAAAATAACACACACACACACTTCCTTCTCACCCACCCCCAATTCCGGCTCTTACATGTTGAATTGCACGTTGCTTTTGGCAATTTCACTCAACTTCTCATCCCCATTGACCTCATTCTTCTCACCACGTCGAACTTTCTCCCTCGCGGTGCTTTTGTGCTTTTCCCAAATTTTCATCCTCTCCAATCTCTCCGCTATTTTTGCATCTTCCTCACTTGTCGGCACTTTGGACGTCACGCCCGGTGATTGTTTATCAGCATTCTCGTGACTTTCCACCTTTTTCTTCCGCGCTATCAGCAATGACTTGAGGAAACCCTTGCTCAATGTATTGGCTGGTGCCATTGCATGCGGTATTGAATTGATGAGCTGAAATTTGAAGGAAAGATAAAATTTTTAATAAAAATAAAATATTTTATAAGCTTATGATATGAAAGGATATTTAAGAAAAGACGAAACTTTAATAAAAATTTCACTATATATAGCTTCTTATATAAAGCAAAAATTTTAGAAAGAGAAAGTATGTAAAGTAGTACATAGATTAGGCACTTACTTATTTACATAACAACGAAACCAAATTAATGTAATAAATAAAATAATCATTTGCAACATTTAAAAAAAAAAACAGCAGAGATAAGAAAATTTCCATAAATAAATCTCTCTCACAGAGAGCATAAGAAAATCATCTTCTGGGTCTCTCTTAGAAACATCCAGAAGCAGATACAAAGTTTATTTTTCGGAGATGATTGCGAATCATAACTCAAATAGGTTAATTAAATGTATTGGATGAGCAACGACACAAGATATTCTTCTGTTATGTAGTTTTGTCCAGATTATGCAGGTTTTATGTAGAAGGAACTCAATTAAAGAGCAAAATTTATTGTTTTTTGCATTGAAAACTGTCTGTCCGTTCCGTCCGTAAAGACCTTGTTCACTCATCAAATGCAAAGTTTGATTCAACAAATTAAAACCAGAATTTTTGTTCTCTTATGACAAGAATTAATCATAAAAAAGAAATATGTTGTCAAGCAGAGTTTCTATAAACTCCAAAAAATGTAGAATTTTTCATGAAAATCAATAAGAAAATGAACTTAAAGAACTAAAAGTCAGTATTATTGTGGAAATTGAAGCAATAAACATTAATTTCAGAGCATCATCGCGTGATTGAAATGGTTTTATTTACATTTTAAATCAATAAACTCACTAAAGATTGCTAATTTTAGCACATTTACTATCTCTGCCAATAATCTCATTAATCTTGCTGGTTTATATATTCAGGATGGTGTGACAATTTTAGCTAAAAACTAACAAAACATTGAGGTAATATAAGTTACTTAAGTTTATCAATAAGACTAAGGAATGCTGGGTTTATTCATTCTGAAGTTGTTTTTAAATAGAATTGAGAATTAACCAAAAGAATATTTTATTCGATTTTATTAACCTTTAACCTGTGATTTGATTGGTTAATGAACTAAGCTCCACCCACGCTTCATTAAATTGGTGGAGCTTCAGTACAAAGTTCCATAGAATAAAGTTTGAAATGTTTTACTTGATTGAATCTTTAAGACAAACGAAAAAATTAGCTGACATGTTTTTTTTCAACTTTACCGTTTTTTTTAATATTTAACGGCTCTTTTTAATGTTAGACATTTCTGTTCCAACGTAGGCCTTTTCTTAGAAAAAGCTTTTCTAACGTTTGACGATTTTTTTCACGATTATTCTCTATTTATGATAGTTGTAAAATTTTTAACTTAATTTTTGGCAAAAAAAAGAAATGTTTTATCCTCTAAAAAAGCCTAAACTTCCTAAATTTTAAGAGAAAATTAAGACACCAAACAAGGCTCCTTTTCCAGGCCCCTGTTTTGAAAGCATTTTGTAGAGAAAAAAAAACTAAAAAATAGAATTCAATTGAGCCCTCATTTCCTCTAGAGAGATTTCATCTTATTGCTTGGTCTTTGGAGATAAAACTTGTTACGAATTTCTCCCCTCAGTGCATAATTCTTGCAATTCAATTGGATGATAGTTCTATAAATAAAGTGCTGCAAGTTTTGAAATTGCAAACTTGTTCATGCCAATGGCATTTCACCTAAATAATCAATTTTATGCGCAAAGTTTCATGAAAAAAACTTATTTTAATTAGAATATTATTTTCAATTTTCAATTCATTATCATTTTTCTCCTTCTCAGCATTAATTGAAAATTCAAAATGGGTTAAATACCTAAAAGAAAAAATTGATGTGGGTGGAATTCTTTGGTGGATGAGAAATATTAATGATTGGTCAACTTTGATGCTTTCCAATGGTGGAAAATTCATGCGATAAAAGTGGTTTGAACGAGAGGTGAGGAGTTTGAGGATAAAATTGAAAAGTTGGGGGAGGTAAAAATTGAAAATTTCTGCAGTAGAATAATATATAAGATACTTTTGTGATATATGTATAACAAAGTTGTCGGGAACAAAGCGTCTGGAATGATGTTACGGCTCTCGGAGTACTTCCCCTCTGCCAGCATCTTCTCCACCTTGACGCAAGATTCCCTACCAACGTGTCGTTTACCCACCCAGCAGCGACGGAGTGGAGCTGAGCGGGTGGAACGTAACAGTATATAAAAGGGATCCCTCAGACACTCCAATGATCAATTGCAACGCGACTCTCTACAGAATAACATCATAAATTTCATTTTAGCACCATCCATCCGGCACATACACTTGGGAGGAATTTTTACATTCAAAAAGCGTGTTGAGTGTGTTTTATAAAAATAAATTTAAAAAGAAAACGTGAAAACTCCCTTCGCATAAATATTTGTGAGCCACAGAAGTGAATTCATCAAAATAAAAAAAGGGGTTGTTTAGTGCGTGATTTGGGTGTGGAAAGTCGGAAATTTATCCAGAAATGAAAATACTTGGATTAATTTTCATTCTCTGGCTTTCGTTCGTTTGCATTGAGAGCTCCGTTGGATGGCCAATTTCAAATCCCAAAGTCGTAAGTCTCTCATTCTCTTATAGTTTTCATTGCACAACGTATAATTTCATTTTCTTGAAGTGCCTTCAAGTGATGTTTATTTTCGAAATAGGGTTCATATTGCAATTGGCAATTGTTGCCTTTTGCAGTGTCAATAGATTTATTAAAGAACTTTTATTTTTCTCTGACTCACATCCGGTGATTTATTTATATTAACTTTTGATTCGTCTCATTTACTACAAGTTTCATGCTCCCAATTCGCAATTTATCAGTCACAAAGTTCACTATGTTGTTTTTTTTGCTCTATCTATGCATTAGCATAACTAATTAGCATTAAAAAAAAAAACTTTCTATAGTTCTGCCAGGGTTTATTCTGCAAATATTTGCCCAAAAATCCATTAAAATGACGTCATTATTGTGATTTTTGTCTCTTTAAATTAACAAAGCATAAAATTACTTCGTCAAAAATCATCGATAAAGCACGCTTTGGTGCTTATAAATTCTCAATTTGAATAAGAATTTCCAAGAAAAGAACCCTTTTGATGCGAAATTTAAGGAAAAAAAAACATTCCCTTTTTTTTATTAATCAAAGTTCAAAAGCTCCCTTTTAGCACCTTCTAAGAAATTTCTGCATTTTAAACGACGTCACAATTTGCCAAAAATTAATCATAAAGTTGAATATTAAAATATTCATCGTAGGTAGTAAAATATATTAAATTTAACATGAACCTCTGGGACGTTTCCCTTCATTTCCCTTCGTCAAAATGAAGACGCGAAGATAAATAGAATCTGCCAGAAACATAATAAATTCCCGCAATGGATATTCCCTCTGGAGCTTTTGAATGAAACGAGACAATTAGAATTCAAAGGAGAAAAAAAAAGAAGAGCAGCGAAAAAAGGATATTTTTAACATTTCCCCTCCTGACGGTAGAAATGATAACAAAAAAAATCTTGTAGCAAAAATAGAAATCCCTCAGGGGAAAAATTTGTATAAATGGCAGAAAAATTGTTACAAAAAAAAACCAACAAGAATTCTTGACAATTTTTTAACATTTTTTCTTCTTTGCCCCGAGTGAAACATGATGAAGAACACATAAAATGTTATATGAGATAAAAATCGCTTCCTTTCCTTCTTTTTTCCTTGCAGCAAATGACACAGACTATGATGGAAATTCCTCAATGGCACTGTTTGCGCTACTTCAAGCACGACATTCATCTGATGCGTCGATGCCGCAACTACAGACTACCCATGTTCAGGAAGCCAATTGAATGAAGATACTTCCGCCTTCAATCACTTCCCATTCATCGCGATTAAGTCTTTTTTTTTTTGTTAATAAATAAATCTCCATTTCCCGCGCACCATGTTAGGATTAATTTTTTGTGATACTAATTTATAAAACAAAACCAATTTATTAATATTAATTTATAATTTTTACCCAAAAAAATGAGGGATCTTATCTGTTGATCTGTAAATTAGTCTTTTAGTCAGGAGAACGTTCTAATTAGTTAGAATATTTTCCTGGTCAAAGGACCAATTTTCTGATCAAAAGATTTAATCCCAAAATAATCACGAATTTAATTTTTTGTTTTTGAAAGAACTGAAAGAATGGACGAAACATTGAGAAAACTAGAGAATTCCGTTCCACTTTTTACGCGATTTATTATTTTTTTATTTTATTTAAAAGAGATTTTTTTGTTAATTTCTTAAATTGTTTATCAACTGAAAACTTATACATTTAAAAAAAATCACAAAGAAAGATTTTAAGAATCATTGTAAATGTTTTAATGAAATATTTTTCGCAATGTTTGTAAAAGAAAATATCAACTGAAAAAAAAACTTAAAAAGGGAAAATATCCCACCATAAAAATATTATAAAGATTCAATTAACTAATCTCAAAGGAATTTAAAATAAAATGGAATGTTTCAAAAGAAAAAAAAAACGTAGAATTTCTATTAAATTATAAGCACCAGAGATTTAGCGATTATACCAAATAAAATATTTATCCACTAATGCAAAACTTTTCAATATAATGTTGTCCCACCCACCACCCCAAAAGGGTTGTTGTAGTGTCTCACTCACCTCGTTAACTTTGGATTTCCCAAGGATCCCCGTTGAATGATGCATTTCACTTGCAACATTGCTGAGAAATTGAGATCTCTCCTGCATTTGCTTCGCAATCATCGCCCCAAAGGGTGTGTAATTGCTCACTGTGTCTGCTTCACTGAGGAATGTCACCATTGGGAGTAAGTCATCGTCATCATTCCGCAAACCCAGACAAAGGAGCTCCTGCTCGTGCGTGAGGAAAAACAGCTGCGATTGCGATTGCCAATCAATGGACAATGAAGTTGATTTGGGATCCTGTCGTGGAACCCACAGAGCATCATAAACTCCCGGCATGTCGCGTTTATGATAAATTGGAATTGGTGAACTCGGCAAGAAGACGAATACTGGAAGAAATTTTCAAATTTATCCATTTAATTTGAGTGGAAATATGATTTTTTTTTGTAAAAGTTTTTAATTTTTAAGTTTATTTTGCAGTCCTGAGGAAAGATAGCAAAATCTCCGAAATGTCTGTAATTCGAACACGAATTCCTTGTTTATCTGTAGGGGAGACCGGGGTTGAAAAAGTCAGTTTGGAATTTTCAAATGGCAATTTCTCCCAAGTTATTAATCCGAAAAATCTGAAAAAATTTTGGTGGAAAGCCCTATCAACCTTAAATAATTGACCTTAAATAAATAATTGAGTAAAAAAACAAACAAAATTTTGGGCCCATTTCCCTAACTTTTGCGTTTTGAGAAAACTCGTTTTCCGATACTTTTCCTTTAACAATTTTCCAATCTGATAATTTTTTTCACTAGCTGTAGAAAACGATGCCAAGGTGTATTTTTAACTAACTTTGAATGATTTTCTGTACAATTATTTAAATCAAAACTTGCCCCGTGGAGTCAATAGTGTCAACCCATGTAAATCATATGAAACTTCGAAATTTTTGACATAATTTCCAACCATTTGTCGCAAAATGGCGTGATTGAGAAAATCGCAAAATTCTCTATTTTAGTGGTTATGAAAGTGAAATTCCTTGTAGCGGATCAAAAGGTGAGAAGTTTAGCTATCAACTACTATCAATCGCTCAGGTGGAAAATCATTGGAAATGTAGGAAAATTCCACCGACTTTATTTACCCCGCTGGTGACAATATTTACCCGCCGAGTTCAAAAAAAAAAAGTCAGAAGCGGAAGGGTTCAGGAAAAGCTTGAAAACTCATATTTCCCGGGGAGATAGAGAAAAGTGGTCTGAGACAAAGTTGTAGGCCAGGAAATTTTTTATGAAAATGACCTATCGAGGAAATTTTCTTGCCCTTGGGAAATCCTGCAGATAAGGATTTATGCAAATGGACTTTTTTTTTTACCCCGGTCTTCCCTATTGTATTTAATCTTAATTCTTTTAAAGATGATTTAGAATAGGGTTGGAATAGAATTTTATCTGATAATCTGATTATCTGCTAGATAAACTCAAAATCTGACTTAAACCAGATTTTAACAAGCTGCCCTAATTTTTCCTTAAAAATCGCCAATTTTTCGAATCAATTTTTATCAAATCGAACTCAATTTATACATTTTGAATAAAAATAGTAAAATCTAATTTTTCTTTGCAAAATATTAAAATTTTCTTTTTAAAAATTCTACTTACAATTATTCTGCTTCGTGAAGACTGCAAATAGCCCCGTGAGAGGATCCACACTCAGGGAAGCTGCTGAAATTTTGATGACACTCGTCAATTTGAGCGACATTAAATCCCAAACAAGGACACGATTCTTTGTGGCTGCAACCAAAATGTGCGCATATTCGCCACTTGAGAAAACTAATTGTTGAATTTCTGCTGGCTCCGTTAGAGGATAAGCCTTTGCTGGACTTTCTGCTCCACCATCTTCCTCCATTGATGCATTCCCATTCTCATGCAGATTGTTTTGATCACCACAATCAGGGAGATTTCCTTGACCTTTCTTAAACTTCCCATGAAATTCTCTTCTCTTCTTTATATGCCAAAGTTGGGAAATTTTTGATGATTTGTGAATCTCTCCTAAATTAGCAGCAAATGCCTCAGTGGTTGCATCGAGATTTGGTGAGAGTATGTCTGATTTCTCTAAATATTCCTTCATTCGTCGCCTCAGATCCTTCTTCACATTGCACGAAATCTCCATGTGATGGAGCATGCAAAGTTTCTGATCTAAATCGAGATCTTTCAGTCCCATAATCATGCTAAATAATTCTTCTTGATCAATTTTATCAATTTTTGTGCATTTCTCCTGCATTTTAGGGGTATTCATTTCACTGTTAATTGATTTAAGGAGATCATTGGAATTCTTTTCGAGAAATGCGTGCACCAGTTGAATTGTTTGACTTTTCCTCTCTGATATTTCTCTATTTTTCCCTTCAATGGACTTGGCATCTCCATTGGCGTCTGGGAAGGATTTTGGAGTTAAAAAGGAAACTTTCCCAATGCCCCCATCGAGTCCAGATGGAGCACAGAAGATGGTTTTAACTGTTAAATCACTCGTTTTGTAGACAATGCAAACATTCCCAAATCCCGCCACCATTAGTGTCCCATCTTGGCAGAAGGCAACGCTCTTTATGGGATAGTTGCGATAGCGGAGGCGTCTGTGAATGCTCCAGCTTTTCCCGGCGCTGTCACACTTCCAAATAATCAGGAAATTATCACCACCAGCTGATGCACACACCACACTGTCGGAGAAGTAGATTTTGGAGAAGACAAGCGCCGTGATGGCTTTCTCATGCGGCATCTGGATATCCGTGTTGAGGACAAAGAGTTGCTTCTCTTTGCTAAATTCCCAAAATTTAATCTTTGTCTGAATAAAGTGTTCATGATCATTCCAACACTCCGCCGTTGCCATCCAATCCATGCAGATGGAAACCCTCGTGACACGCGTGTTGTAGATTATGCTCATCGGTTCAGGGTTCATCTGATTCTCCCCCGTAATGTCTACGTCGTAGAGGAAGCTCTTTGTGTGCGTCGAGAAGAACTGCAAATGCCCCACGCGACCATTGAGAACGATACAATTGCTGCGCGGATTGATGATCATGCCCGCTGGGAAGGGATTCTCTCCCGTGCCATCGTCCGCAACGTGACAGAAGTTCTGAATGAGTGTCTGCACCTCCAGATTGGCGTTCAGCAGTTGAATCCCATTGTCACTGAGAGCCACGGCGATCTTCTCATTCTTCGGCGCTATGGTTATGTGAATTGCTGTGCCACGCATTCGTGGCAGGAACTTCCGCATATCCGGACGATTGTGCGTCCACTTCACCAGCACCTGCTCCACTCCGCCTGAGTAGAAATGCGTGCCGGACTCAGAGAAGGAGAGGCATTTCACAGGAGCCGGATGCCAGTGATAAATTGACTTTAATGGCTCATACGAGTCTGTGTTCATCCACAGGATGATCTTTCCGGAATGGTCCCCAGTTGCAATAATTGGGGATATGGGATGAACGGCAACGGTCGTAAATAAGCGATTCTGAAGATTAAAATGGAATCGGCGCTTCCCTGTGGCCAAATTCCCGACATAGAGTACATGCCGCTGAATCAGGGCAAAGAACTTTTGCTTGTTATTCATTGAGACTTTGAAGGATTGAGTCCTGGAAGGGAATTGAGGGACCTTTCTTAAAAATCAGGAAGTTCTTTAAATTACAAAATTTCTTAAAAATCTTCCGGATTTAAAAGTGATAGAAGCACAAAAAAAAATCGTCGTGCGTCAGCCGAGAATCGAACTCGGATCAACTGCTTGGAAGGCAACTATGCTAACCATTACACCACTGACGCCGCTGGGAGAGCTCTGTCCGAGTTTATTTACTCGAATCAAATGAAGAGCTAACATTTCATCAGTTTTTTTTTACAATAAATGCTACAAGTGATGAATTTTGTACAAGGAATCATCTTCTGGATATTTCCGGGAGTCAAATAAAATCTTTAGTACTCACGATAGCTGATTGAATTTCCCCGGGAATCCATTGAGACTCTCCCCATCGGCCAGCCGGAAAACATCTAATTTAATCGAAGAATCATTGTCGTAGAAGTAGACAATCACAGCCTGGAGATTGCCATCGAGTCCTTCAAACAAATTGAATGACATCACGCGGAAATTCGTCTGGGGGATGTTTAGTTTCTGAAAAGAACCCGAAATGTGTTCTTAATTCTCTGAATCAGTACGTTTTTCCCTGGAATTTCCTTACAATTCTCTGGCATCTAACTCCTGCCTTCCACTTCCATGTAACCACATCGCCATCCTTTGTACATCCAATGATTTCCTGGGAATTTGTTGGATCAAATTCAATGGCAACAAGATCAGCGTCTGTCTTATCGAGATCCCGCACCCATTTCCCCGTGGCCACATTGAAGACTCTCACTGTGTTGTTCCAAACGAGAAGAATATCCCTGCCGGAGAGAGAAAAACGAGGTTATGTTTCCTGGCCACTTGGACTAAAGATTTTTTTCAAGCTAATAAAGGGAAGCTCTTGAATGGAAGACAAGGGAAATCCTTAATAAGGGATTCCTGTGAATACTCACTCTCCGTCATCTGAGAAAATTGGTGGAAATTCCGTGATTTTCCCACCGGCAACTTGTCGTACTTGCAAATCCGCAGCAGCAAATGAATCCTCCAAGATTTCATCGTATTCCATTACATCACTCGCCATTTCTACTCTTGGACTATCCACAAGCTCCAAACAAACCATTTTCTCATGGAAAAATAATGAAAATTAATTTTCTTGCTGTGAAAATCTTTGGGAAGTTTTTGTAAACAAACCGCACGTGTTTTGTTGGTACATTTTTGGGAAAATTAATTGACAAACCCTGGAATGTCATTGGACGTGTCCCAAAAATGTCCCACATGGATGTCTTCCCGCCAAAAAAGTAGTAAAATTCAAATTCAGCCCACCTGTAACGGACACAGCCACGTGATTGCGTTGGGAAGAGATAAAGAGGCCATCGTCTTTAGAGCTTCTTTTTATTTTTGCACAATGCTTGCCCCGTCTGGAGAGACGCCGTATTCCGTTACGGGTGCCTGAGCCACTAATAATGATTTCATCTCTTCGCGGCCGGTGGGAATCTTCTCCCATCGTCAACTCGGAGCGATTGGTCGATGCGCGGGAGGTGAATGAACCGCGCTGAAGCAATTCTTGGGTGCTGCTGCTGGAGGCATAACGGGAGGAAGGAATTGCACACACATTCCCTCGAACGTTTCATTTCATTGAGAACCGTGCTGGGAGTTGGGTTGATAGTGAAAATTGAGATCACTCTTACTCCGGGAGAAATGCCTGTTAATTGTGTAGAGAGTTTTTCTTTTTCCCTTCTTGCACTGATAATGTGCTACTGTGTCAGTGGCTTTCCGCTCAATGCAACCGTGGATCAACGTCAAACGGGCAGATACAACATCCAGTTTAACATTAAAGATGTGGCAATAATTTTCCAGAAAGACAGCGTTTGGGGAACAAATGTTGGGGTATGAGGAAATTATAGAAAAATTCTCAAAATCCTTTCTTACAAATCCCTCTTAATCCCATTTTCAGGACGACATCAACTACGACTACGACTACGATTACGATCATCTCACTGTAAAACCCGATTCATGGGGAATTTTCAACGGAACAAAACCCTCAAAGCCACCCATTTACATCACCAACCCCCCTAAACCACCCACTACCCCCAATAAGCCCCTCGGAACGGTAACAATCCTCGGTGAGGCGTCTGAGAGTGCAGAAAGTGAATCTCAACAAACATCATCCACGGAGAAATCAACGACCGTAAAGTACGCCTGGAATGGGGATCTGGAGAAGATTCCCGTGGCTGTGATTGTGGATTCAGGGCATAAAGTCAAGGGGAAGCCCGCAGCAAAGGGGAATCTCAATCCAGCTAAACGCCTCCAGAGACCCTTAACTGCAGGATTGTAGGTATTAAAGCCAAAGAAAATATTTTTATTCTCAAAGAGAAAGGTTTTTTTTATGACTTGTGGGCATCAGAGTTGAAATTTTTGTAGATAAAAAAAATTCCAAAAATTATTATTGAGGGATTTTCAGTTTTTTTTTCTTTTGGGTAATTTTGCTTTATTAATTTTTTTTCTATTTTCTTCAAGAATAATTTAAAAAATTGCAGTAACTGACTGATTTTTTTGCCCCGCCCCATGGTGATTTTGGATCATTTTGGAGATTAAACAAAATCCTTTTGTTTTCTAAATATTTTCAAGAATTTAAAGAAAGTCCAAAAAATTTAATACCTAAACGAAATAATCGTTCCTTTTAATAAAAAAAATAGAAATGATTTAATAAATATTCAATAAAAAATTAACTTAACCCTTTCGCGTCCAACGTGAAACATAAAACATTGAAACTTGCGCTCTTTTATCCCGATTTATTCTATAAACGAACTTAGAAGGTATTTTTCAGGCAAAATGTCTTCTTTAACTTCTTCTGCGTGAATTTCATGTATTTATTAGGAAAAACAATTGCATTTTGCAATCCAATTTAAGATTGGCTACCAAAATTATCACGAGCGGCGGGACACGGCTAAAAACTCAGAAAGAGACTGACCCATACCGGAGCGTGCTAATGGACGACGCTCCACCGCCTAGGACACTTAGCTCACACCTTTCCCCCACCCGTTAGCCATGAGACTAGTGTCTGGAAAAATTA
Organism: Lutzomyia longipalpis; assembly: GCF_024334085.1. NCBI lineage: Eukaryota > Metazoa > Arthropoda > Insecta > Diptera > Psychodidae > Lutzomyia > Lutzomyia longipalpis. Next base: position 9,452,060 of record NC_074708.1, on the reverse strand, counting down.
GAACTACCAAATTTATAAAAAATTGGGAAAATAAAATGTTTCATGTTTGGGTCAACATATGACCCAAAAAACGCGAAAGGGTTAAAAATTAATATTCAACAAAAAAAATCAATTTCAACATGAAACTTAATTCAATCCATTCAATTCAATTTGAGATCAAATCTATCCCTAATTTTTTTTAAAAAATTAATCTTTTCAGATTTATCTAGAAATTCTCAATGAGAAACTTTTCAACTCTGATAAAAATTTCTTTTCAACAAATAAAGTATTTTTTAATGAAGAATAATTTCTTAGCGTTATTTTAACTTGCATTGATACGACTTAATTTGCGATTTTTGGACTTGGTTCAATGCCCACGTAGCACCGCATAATAAATTGAGTGGAAAATCAATTTTCCTTATCTTATCATTCAATTGGAGAATTTTGCTTAACAACATTCTTGATAAAACAGAAAAACCTTCTTTTTTTGTTGCAGATGGAAGCTCTTCCGGAGGTTCATGACGCCCCCACCGCAGAGAGAGAGAACAATGAATGAATAAAAGTCCGTGCTAAATTAACAATCCACACACCATTGGTAATTTTTTTATTCCAATAAAATCCTTAAAATTAGTCTCACACATGAACTCGAGAGAAAGGAAAAATGTTGTACACTTCCGGTTTCTTTTTCGTTTTACTTGAGAATAGAATTTTCCTATACAAATTAAATAAAAAGTTTCCTCTGGGAGGATAAGAATTTTTTGGGTATGGAGGGGATGCCCATTGAACTGGATGGAGGGACTCCTGCCACCCTCCTTTGTTTTTTTTTTTCTTGCTTCATCCTAACTTGAGGAGTTGCGCGTGTCTTAAAGTTTAGAAGTTAAATAAAAAAATAAAATTAAAAAAAAGGTAAAACATTGCACAGATAGTTCAGTCGTGAGAGACTGTATCCGATAGAGTCTCTTGGGGGGGCTGGGGGAGGAGGGTAGGAGGTGTAGTTGTATTGCTATCGAGGACTACGATGCTGTGGGAATGATGATTCACAAAGAACACAAAGCGAGGGATGTGTACGAGAGACTTAAGTACGCTATGCTGTCGTGGTTGCATCCAATTTCTTTCTTTTTCTTTTACCACCTTCCGGATGCGGGGCTCTGTGAGTATTTGTGCAGAGATGGGCGCTTTTTGTGCACAAGCGGTGGGGCACATCACAATTTGCAGAGGCAGAAGAGGAGTGGGAAGAAGGCCCCAATGGCAATAAAGATGGGCAAGAGCATCATTGAGGAATCATCCATGAAGTAGGGATTCGGTTGGGGTGGCCCACTCCTCACGCGCGATGAACTATCCAGTGATGAGGGCTTCACGGGATCGGGTTCAGCGAAAAATTCATTTTCACGATCGACAATTTGCCGTGGAAGTTGCGGAATATTCTCCAGGTCACCTTTCAGGAGAACCAGAGCATTGACCTTCGGGTTGTCCCGGTAGCCCTTGATGAATTCCACACGGATACGATTGTCCCGAATTTCAGATTCATCCTCCTTGTAGTACAGCCTATCTCTCGATACACTAAAGTAGACATACTCATCGTGGGCTGTTCCCCGTCCCACCAGATTGAAGATGTCCAAATCATTCACAACATTGTGCTCACCATTCAGCGTAACATCGAAGACCTTCATATTTGGGGCATTGAAGTAGACTTCGCTGAATTTGAGGATCAGCACGTAGTCTCCATCGCCGGCCAATGGGATGTCGTACCCAAAATTAGCCGTGTGGTAGCGTTCAGTCTGGTACAGGATCTTATCGGCATCCGGCACCCGGGCGATCAAATGGATGTTTTTCCCGTAATCCGAGGCAGTTCCCACTTTCCCCATTAGCGGATCTCGCTCATACGTGATCCCATGCCTGTCGACGTGACTCTCTCCACCAGCATTCACCGCGTAGATGGCATCGTATGCACGGACACCGGACGTAGTGAGCAGGATGCAGACAACAGTGGAAAACACCTGCATTCTCACACGTGGCCAATTCCCCAGCTCCATACTTTGTTGCGTGTAGCCACGGAGACACTTTGGAGACACACTTTACGGTGCGCGACACTTAAACAAACATCTGGTGAATGTTATCAGGTGCGATTTATCAGAAAGCCACCTACTCGCCGCGTCTGCACAACAGGCAAAGAAGAAGAAAACTTCCCGGATTGAGGTTATATGTCGTGCGGTACACAACAATAAGTTTGGTTATTTGGCATTTTGTGATAAACAAACTCAAATTTCTTTGAAAGTACAATAATTTAGGGGCGGGGGTGCTAATCTAGTCGACATGCCAGGTCTTTTATAATTTATTTTATTAAAGAATATCTGATGAAAGTGACACAATTTAAACAAAAAGGAAAGATTGATATTAAAAGTTCCTTCTTTTTTAGAAGGAAAAGTAATATTTTTTTCTAATAAAAAGAAAATATTTATAATTTTTTACTTATTATAGTTTTTTTTTTAAGAAAATTATTTAAAAGCTTTAAAAGTGATAAGAAACTTTAAAAAAAGATTAAAAAAATTCAAAAAGAAAAAAAAAGAGCTCACAAAGAAGATGATCGTAGCAAACTTCACACCATAATAATCACAATGCAGCCAAATTGTTTCGTGGACCGCTAGAACTAGATCAGACGAAACTTGTAAACAAGAAGTTTGATTATTTTGTATTTTGTGCATAAAATATGCAATCAAACAGTGAGACAAGTGATTTTGCCGGAGTAGATTTTGCTGGAATTAGAGCCCTTGATCCTGGGGGGCTGTACCAGGTGATAAATATCCGGAATCAAGAATTTATTGACCATGTGAGGCTCTCTCAATGACTTCCTGCAAATTCCCCAGAAAGTTTTGATGATTTTCTGTTGCTTTGCAGACTTTTCTTGGGCATGTGGAAATCCAGGAGACTTCCCTCGATGTGTGCCCACCGGGTGGAGTGAGAGTTCCGCATTTGGGAACAAATCTCCTGCATCAGTCGAATGTAATTGTGGATCCGGGGAAGATTACAACGTACGTCCAGAATTTGTCAGTGAAGCCTAATCTGGAGAATGGGACGAATGTTATTGTGGATCAGAGGAAGGATAAGCAATTGGCCACATTGACACCCATTGGGAGTAGCTGGGTTGGAGAGACCAGGAGCTCCGGGAAGATTATTCAGGCAACAAATCCGGGGCAGTATAGTTTGGTTGAATGCCCAGATTTGTCTCCAATAGTGATGGTTCCAGGAGAAAAGTCAAAAAGCATCATTCAGGATCCCTCGGAGGGGAAAGGAATTCCGGAAACTTGTGCAGCTGAGGGAGGAAAGGCAAAAAATGAGCTTCCACACAAGAAAAGGCTTCCAAGGAAGAAGGAAAATATGAAAAATTCAAAGAAATCCAATCCTCCGACATCTGATCTTGCCCAGGATGTGATTGAGTCTAATCCTGGTGGGATAGTCTTCACGTGTCAGCTCTGTGGTGCCAAGTTTGGGGAACAATTTAAATTCTACACGCATCTCAAGATTCACTACGAAGAAAAGCCAAAATTTAGACATATAGCTATCCAGGCTGGAGAAGATCTTCCCACAACTGAAGGGAATGACTTGAAAATTAAAGAGCCAGAAGTAATTTCAAGAATTCAAAAAGTGGAGAAAGAATCAGCTCTTGCAGCAGTGGAAAAGGAGGAATTTAGTGAGTCAGAGGATATGCTTGAGGGTATCCGGAATGTTGTGGATAAAGTGCAAGAGCAATCCGGGGAGGATGATACACAAACAGATCACGGATTGGATATCTATGAGAAGGAATGGTACTCCCAGGATTCTCTAAATGTTCCCGATGGGCTGGAGCATCACGAAGCCAATTTACAGGCTGTTCCGGATAATTTTGTCCTCTACATCAATAAGACGGACCTTGAGAAAATCAATACGGACAATTGTGAGTTGAAAATGAATTTTTTCTTTAATTTACTTTTGAAATTTCATTTATTTGTTTGTTTTTAGCGATTTTTCCCGCACAAATCAGTGATGGGATAAGCGAGAAAGCTTCAACGGATGTTGTTCCAGCCACCAAGGAAAATCCTGTGGAGGAATCGAAGAGAAAACCAGAAGAAGAGGAAGAAGGAGTTCATAAAACCCGAAGTGGGCGGAAGACAAGACAAACCACGGCTAAAATACTCCAGGAGACACAAATGAGGATAAATCTGGGAAAGAGGAAGAAGATAAAGGTACCGAAGGCCGTGAAGGAGGTGAAGACAATCGTGGGGAAGGAGGGGAAGAAGCGGACACACAAGAAAATGTCCAAATGCGAAGTTTGCGGGAAGGAATTGAACTCCCGGAATGCCCTAAAGTATCATCTGCTGTCGCACACAGGACAACGCCCGCATCAGTGTGAAGTGTGCGGGAAGGCATTCTACTCCAGTAGTGCCCTCAAGGTGCACAAGAGGCTCCACTCGGGCGCACGACCCTACGCATGCAAGCACTGCAGCCATAAATTCCGCCAATGGGGCGATCTGAAGTATCACATCGCCTCGAAGCATTCAGACGAGAAGAATCATCAATGTGAGTTCTGTGGGAAGGACTTTGCACGCAGGTACTCCCTCGTAATTCACCGGCGTATCCACACGGGTGAGAAGAACTATGCCTGTGACTACTGCTCAAAGACCTTCCGCGCGAGTTCCTACCTGCAGAACCACAGACGCATCCACACAGGTGAGAAGCCACATCCCTGCACGGTTTGCAGCAAAAAGTTCCGCGTGAAGGGTGACATGAAGCGTCACATGAAGATTCATTGCCCCAAAAATGATCCCAGCAAAGAAAAAGTTCTCAAGAAGAAGCGGAAGAAGAAGGAATCTGAAAGTGCAGAGCATCAGGACACAGCCAATCCGCAACAGCAGCAGCAAGTTCTCAATAGCATAATCAAAGTAGAAATGAGCAGCAATGTCGTTTCGTATGAGGTGCGCAACACCGAGAATCCTCCTCCAGTTCAGGAAGATTGCAAAGATCAAACGTCCAGCCAGACGTATGCGAGTGTTTGGCCAGTCAGCTCATTCACAACGTGAAGGAAGCTCTCGAGTCTCGATTTGTGAAATTTTGTGATATTTTAATTTAATAAGTCATCTTTCCCCATTAATTGAATCTTCAGGAAAATCATTGCTCATCTGAGAATTTCATGCAGGTATGTAACATATTTTGGGGAAAATTGGGTACAAAGAATCTCACTGATTCTCAAAGAAATTAAAAGAAAATGAATTCTTTGAGAAAATTTCTTTTCTTTTGATTTTTTCTGTTGAATTTTCATGACAAATGAGATTTTTTGAGCATCTAACCCCAGTCTACCTTAATTAAATAATAGAAGTGATGAAAAAACTATTTAAATAATTTTCAAAATTAAATGCAAATTCGGAGAGAATTAGAAAAGAAATTTAAGCTTTAAGAGGACCAAGAATTTGGACAATAGAAATTAAATAAAAATCGTTAAAATTAATTAGAATTAAAATTTTAATGAATTTATATTAATTTTAGGATTATTTTGAACATTTTGAAGTTGATTAATATTAATTTAGTAAAGGAGGAATGCGTGACCATTTTTGTAATAATTGTGATATAAGAACAAAAATTTGTTTGATTTACTTAAGTTTAAAGAAAAATGATTGAATTAATTTTTTGATCAGGAAAAAGATTTAAAAAAAAACACTTTTGGTATAAAATATTTCAAAGCATTTCAAGCAAATATTTAAAAAAAAAGAAAATTGATTTTGTTTAGGAAAATCGTTAAATTGAGGCATAAAAAGTAATTTTATAAAAATAGAGTTAATTTTTACATCAAAATGAATTATGAGATAGAATAAAAATATTTTTTAAATAGAAGAAAAATTTTGCAAGTAAAATATTTGAGCCAAGTTTATTTTTAAAACAAATTCTTACCAGTAAAAATCTTTTTGTATATTTCTGTTAAGTTTTTGAGCAGTAAAGCAGTTAATTGAAATTTTCACAAATGTTCGGAATGCTAAATCAAGTAAATCAATTTTTTGATAGGTAAAAGATTTTCATTTAATCCGTGAAATATTTTGATTGATCAGTAAAAAAAAGTTCCTTAAATATTTTCTATTTTACCTGAAATTTAATTAATTTACCACATTATGCAAAAAAGTTGCTTATTTTATTTTTCAATTCATACTCTTTAGAATTGATAATTTCAGAATATTTCCCATGATTTATGAATCGATTAAACGGCTCAATTAGCTATACATCTCGGGACATCGATTTTACATAATAATTGTAGAATGTTGTCTTGAGATTTCCGCTTATTCTAGATTAAACTGGATTGATTTGCTCATTGGTGGCTCAATTTATTTAATTCTATTTATATAAAAAATCATATAAATTGTAAAAAAAGTAGATTATAAGGAAAATTTGCATATAAGTTCAATAAAAAATAATCTATATAATAAAGAAAGGTCTCTCGAAAATATGGTGTCTGTTCATCTATGCATTTCCACACCGTTGGTCCGATCGTGATGAAATTTGGTACAGAGACTCCTGATACCAGGCGGATTTTACCAACGGCATTCATTTTCCCCCCAGAGCCCCCCTTTGTAGCGCCCCCATATAAAATTCATACTTTTTTGACTACTTTTTGAAATTGGCGCGGTAAAAATTTAGTTCCTAAAGCCACCACTACTATTTTTTGGTACATTTTGTATAAGAGAAAACGAGACAGTGCACGTCACTGATACTGTCTCCCTCCCACATTCAGTTTTTCGCAGTTTTCTCGCGTTTTCCGCCGAATTTCCCAGTGAAATTACGTTTTTTGTGACCAGGAAGCGACGCCGCGTCGTTTGGCGTCCCCGGTTCAAAACTCTCAAAATCCGCGCCAGAAAAAGTCGTGCAAATTCCCCAAAAAATTCCGGAGAGTTACGCCACCAAATTTTTACTGAACGTACTTTGGGCCCCCCTGAGCCACCCGCCAACTTTTGGCGCCCCAAAAATGAGTTTTTCTTGGAAAAATTAATTTTTAAAAATTTTTCCCCACAACTACAAACAAACGTCACGCACACAACTTCAACGCACTCCCCCCACCACAAAATGCCAGAGTGAGAGGAAAGTATTTTTCTCATGCCATCTCGGCACTTTCCGGGAAAACAAAAAACCGCATCCGTCCCGTCTATTAAATTAAAAAAAAAAAGTTCGTTAAGTTCAAATGAAAATTTTGTTCTTCGTTCAATTTAATATAACCCAACTTTTCCATTAAGTTTGTGACAGTTTCCCCAAAAAATAAATAAACAAAAATAATGGAAAAAAACAAAGAAAAGCTCCACATTCGGCACTGTATCCTGCACCTTTACAACTGCGGCAGGAATGCATCGGAAGCATCGAGAATCATCCAGGAAGTGTATGGGAAGGAGGCTGTGAATGAAAACACCTGCCGGAGGTGGTTCCACAGGTTCCAGAGTGGAGATTTCAAGTTGAGCGACAAAAAACGCGATGGACGGCCACGGAATGTGCGAGATCAGGAATTAGAGAAGCTCTATGAGGAGAATCCGCATCTCACAACAATGGAACTTGGACGGAAGTTGGGTGTTTCCGGTGGGACAATTTCCCGGCGACTCAATGCACTTGGAATTGCATTAGGGAAGAAGAGGCGAAAAGTGGAGGAGAATGAAGAGGTCGTAGATGGTGATCAGGATGATGACTGAGAGGAGAGAAAAAGACTGATTTTTAGGATAATTGAAGAAATCAAGAATGGAGAGCAAGGATGGGAATCTCCGGAAGCTCCTGAGGGACACACAGAGGTTCTATAAGAACTCTCCAAGTTTCCACTGAATTCCTGAAAAGGGCAGTTAATTAACATAACTGATGCCGGACAGAGGACGATGCTGAGATTAAGAGATCACAAGCTCCATAATGCGAAATGTTTTTCCTTGTAAAAATTAATTAAATAAATTAATAAAAAAAATCCTTTTCCAATAAAATATTTTCCAAATAAAATTAAAAAAAAACATTTTATATTTCTTTTTATTTTATTTTCTCTTTTTTTTTCTCATTGTATTGTAATTATATTCTCCTTGTGTAGAAATATATCATTCTATTCGTAATATGTACAAAGAAATTAGAGTAAGGGGATAAAAAAAATTAAATCTAATCTTATTTGTAAATAAAATATATGATTTTTTGTGTTTAGAAAATAATTTTTTCACGAAAAGCTCCAAATTCAGGAGGAAAATATTTTTTCTCTTCTTCAAATGTGAGCTTCCTGCGACAGAAAAAATATTAACATTCCAAGATTTTTTTTGCTTCCTTTGCCGACAGTGATCCTTAAAGCTAAAATGTTTTACAAAAATATTTTTTTTATTCAATTTCCTCAAAGTTTTTTTTTTGCATGATAATTTCGATGTATTTTTTTTCTCTACAAAATATTTCTTTTTCTCAAAGTTTTTTTTTTTGAAAAAAATATCACTTGCTCTTTCTAAAGATTTTTTTCCCTTAATTATTTTTTTTGCTACAAAGCCTAAAGAATTTCTTGTGGCCAAAATGTTGCTGATTTTTTAAATGAAAATCAAAACAGTTTTTAAAGGTAAATCATCAAATAATAAATTGTTCTGTTCCAATTTGCTCTGTGTTTTGTTGGGGGTGTTAACATAAGAAATTGCACAATTTTTTGTTTTTCACAAATAAAAAGAAAAAAAAGTAGGATTCAAAGATTTCTTATTCGTTGAAAGATTTTCAATAGAATATAGAACATAAATTATAAATTAAGGTTTTTCTTTCTTTCTTTCTATAAAATTAAACAGTTTTTTCTATACAATTAGAGATGCTGAAATTAAGCATCTCACAATGAACAAATTTTCTTCAAGTCTTAATCTTTATGATAAATCTTCTCACTACGCATTTGTTTTAGTCTTAAGATTATTGTTTTTTTTGTAATTTTCTTCATTTTTTTTTAGTAACTATGAATAGAAAACAGTGTAACAAAATTTTGCAATGTAAAATGCTTTTTTTTTGCTGAATTTGATCAACAATTTGAGTAATTTTTTGGGCTGAATGAGTTCTCACTTTTTCCAATCAATACTTTCCACTTAGTTGATACAATTTTTTCGCAATAATATTGTAGATAAATTCTATGACATATTAACTCTGGTTTCATCATTCTCCTGCCTTTCCTCTTACCTTTCTTTCTTCCTTCCTTCCGACGTCTTGTCTATTTTCTTCATATTCTTTTTTTTTTTAACACTATGCGATGCATTTTTCTTGATAAATGATAAATCTCTTAAAAACAAAGAGTTTTCTATATAAATGAATTGGCACGTATTTATTGTAATTTTTCTTTTAAGAGTGTTGGTGACACACTATCTCACGCACGCACGCACGCACACACACACGCACACTTAACCACCCCAAATTGATTAATTTATTTTTTTCTCCTTTCTCCATTTCTTTATTTCTCAATGTTGATGGCGATTTAAGGATCACGCATTAATTATCATTTTTTTTTGTATCTCGATGATTGTCTCACTTAATTTTAAAAAATAAAGAAATCTCACTAGCATGCCCCTAAGAACGGAGCCAGCTTCCTTCCACCAGTCCTTTTTTTCTTCTTCATCCTTCAACCCATATATTTTTGTTCCTACTTATTGTCCATCTTCATGAGGCTCTGTGCACTGTATGGGCTCGAAGTACTCTCGGATGTCTTCCTGAGATCCGTTGGCATCGTTGCATCCTCATCAGCTTGTGACACCCCCTCGTGGCTCTGGGGCATCCCTTCCACGGCACACGGTGATCCCCGATCGGATGATGCGGATCCTGGCAGTGGGGACGTCGAAGGGTGCTCCTGACGCTGCACAAGTTGGATCGTTGTTACTCCATTTGAGTTTTTGATGAGCCTACAAGACATCCCAATAGATACTGCATTACTTCTCTGGAAGAGAGTGCGTGTGAGGCCATGCGTTTTTTCTTTACACAATTAAATGAAAAATCCCCCAAGCAATTTTATCGGATAAATAGCAAAAATATAAATAAATTGATCCAGAGAAAAATCACATTTCCCCACAACTCATTGGAAAATTCCTTTTAAACAGCGCGTGGGTTTTTTTTTCCCTCATTTCCCTGCGGGGAATTAATTTCACAATTTTCAGGCAAATTAATTTAGCCAAATTCTCTGGAATTGACTGCAAAAATATTTCTCTTTTTGTAATTTTTTTTCTGATTTTTTTCTCTCATTTCACAGTAGAGTTGAAGACTTTCTTTGAACCTAGATAAGGTTAGATTTTTTATTTTAATTTTTACAAAGAATAAATTCAAAATTGTCTAGAAAAATTAATTCTAAACACAAATATTTTTCAAATTTTGCGTTTAATTTTCTAAAAAACTTTATTTAAAAAAAAATTATTCGATTTTTAAACTTTAGAATCCTTTTTATGCGCTCAAAGTCATTAAGAAAATATTCTGAGCGTACTGAAATGGGAAAATCTGGGCTATTCTGGAATAGTATTGAAGTTCATAATTAATCTTACATGCCCAAATTTTCCACCATTCGGTTTAATTTCATTAAATGAAATTTTTTATTATTAGACAAATTTTGATTAAACTTGTGCTTTTTTCATAAAACGCATTTTTTAACGTTTCCACTCAAATTTCCCATATGAATGAATTCCCCAATTGAATGATTAATATGGCGTTTTGAGTATTCAATTAGTAATTTAATTTAACAACAAATACCCTCAAGGTTAAAAATTTGAAAATATTAAAAATTCTCTTATCTTAATCTTTGAATTCAAAATTTCAACAACTCTAAAAAAATCTACAAACTTTCTTTCAAAATGCTCAAAAGGCAAAGAGAAATGAAAAAATAAATTGCGAAATGAACAACTGAAAAGAATGTAGGTAATGCACATTATTTTATTCTTAAGTAAAAATCATCGCCCCCCCTCCGCAACAATCATTCATTTCTTCATACAATTTTGTGCATTTTGTGGATTTTTTACGTGTGCGATGAGAGATAAAATTCATTGGGAAAAAATGTGTTCGTGTTGAACAATTAGGGGAGTGATTATTTAATTGAAATTTACGTGATAGAGAAAATTGTTTTTTTCTGCTTATTGCAAAATCCCAATATCATAACACGATGGAATGTGCGTGGCTTCACATGAAATTCCAGATCGTTTTTTTTGTGTTAAATTTCTCTGATTGAGAGAGTTTTTTTGGCGGGAAATTGATCCAATATTTTTATTTTTTTTTTATTTAAGAAAAATTGTTTCAGGGAAGTAGAGATCTTTTTTTTTTGGAGTAATTTACTTACGGATAGCATTCAGGATCAACGCGGGGAACGGTGTACTTTCGATCGGCACCTATGCTGAGATCTGTTGGCATATCTTCCGTACCAACGTCCATTGATTCACTTTTAACAGTGGCAACGGGTGGGAAACTCCTCACGTCGACGTATTCGCGCTTCACGTTGTAATTGGCACCATTGGAGACGGAGAGATGGTGGAAGCTTGTCTGGAAGGCGCTAGGTGACGATGGGAAGGATGCTGAGGAGTATGATGAGGTGCTGGAGCCACTACCGATTGCAGTTGTGGCACCATTTGTTGTGGCTGTGGACGTATTTGTGGATGCTGCTGGTGTTTGCCGAAGAAGGGAGATATTTTTGATGTTCTTCAGTTCCGATGGATTCCTCAAGAATCTGTAAAAAACAAGCAAAAGAAATTCATTCATTTTTATTTCTTTTGTTGTAAACTTCCTGCACCACATTGAAGGGTACTCCGTCATTGTCTCAAGAGTGGCTCTGTGTAATGCCAAAAATAAACAACTTCAACCTTGATAGGGAATTGCCTAAAAATCCTTATCAGTTGGCATTTTTTTATTGGCGCTCTCTCTCTCTCTGAATGTGATTTATCTTCAAGTGACGCAATAAATGCGTGGAGTTAATTTTTTTTATTACCATCAGCGATAGCAAAAAAAAATATAATGACTCAGATCGATTGAAAAAAAAAGAATTTAGGATGAAACCTTGACCTCTGTATCCCCTTTAAAGGAATCGCAGATGGGGTTAAACTTGAACTAATAAAGAAAAAAAAACAAAGAATAATTTTTCTGGGGGAAGTTCTATCAAATTAATTAGCAACAAGTAGGACATTTTCTATGATAATGAATTCTTTATCAATCATAGGAGAAGTTCAGGTAGTGTAATAAACTCGTTATCAGCATGCGAGCGGAAATTTATTGAAATGAATCGATATTGAGAATGATTCAGGGTGAAAACCATTGAGGTTTGTAATTTGAAAAGAAAAAAAAAAGAATTTGATACTGAGAGAGCCTCCTACGTAAATCTGGGGGTCACGTGAATCTTGTTTTGTGATTTCAAAATGTTCCACAAAAAAAAATCCCCGAATGGCGACAAAGAATCTTCAAGTTCCTCGACTAATGCAAGTGATTCATAAGGAGAAATCTAATCTAAACTTTTCTCTATCAAATGCCAAGTCATCTCAATCAAGCCATAATTTATCAATGAATAATTTTCTTTTAAAATATTTCGTTAATATTATTCTGGAGATAAAATTCTAAGAAAAAAAAACTTACTGGTAACAGTGCCTCTCTCCTTGAACTTTCCGCAGGATGTTGACACGATAGTAGTACCTCAGGGCACGGGACATTTTATCGTAATTCATGGACAGATGATTCTTCTGGATACCCCACAATTTAGCCAGCCCAGCTGGGTCAACAATCTTAAAGACTCCCGTATCCCGACACTTCCACGCGATGTAGCTGCTGTACCTCTGGGCGGGATCATTGAGGAGTTGCTGCAGAAAGTCCCACAGGAGTCGTCCATCTGAAACAGCACGTGGAGACACACGGTTAACGTCAGCCTCTCACACAGTCAGGTAGGTATAGAAAAAAGGTGCTAATCGACGTGGCGATTTCAATGAGGTGCGATAGTGACGGAGAAAGGAAATAATGAAGGGGGGCAATCATTTCATAAATTCACTTACAAAATATCAGCTCGAAGATTAATTTCATAATCAAGATTATTGATCTCTAAAAATCATTCGTAATGTTATCAGAGACATAGCTAGAAATTCAAAGGAATGTTTTTTACAGCATTCCAATTGATAGTTTTAGACCATTTTTTTGTGCATTTCTAACGATTGACATTTTTTTTATTAACGTGTGACGTTTCTTTTCTATAGAATGACATTTATCCTTAAACGTTTTAATTTGTTTTAATATAATTTGACGATTCTTTTCTTATTTAACTTTTTTTTTCTTGAACATTTTATTTCTTCTAACACCTGACGTTAACTGTTATACTTGACGTTTATTCTAACGTTTCATATTAAACTTTTGTCATTTTGTCTAACGTTCTTTTTGAACGTTTTATATCTTTTTTTTATCGCTTTGCGTTTATTTTAATTTGATAATTTTATAATCTTTCCTAAACAAATAAATTAAAAACACCTCAAATAAAAAAAAAACTCAAAAAGCTTTGGAAAGTAGTTTCTGCATGCCCCCTTTATTGGAAAAGTTTTGAGGAAGGAACCGCGTCCAGCAGTGTTGCGATAATTCGATTATCGCCCTGCAAAATCGTGAATGGGTTGGTGCTAATTGATCACCATCCGGATTTTTGTGGATGTATGAAGTAGTTGCATGAGTCACAAGGTGGTAGGGCGGTATAAGGGGGAAGAAAAGTAAAAAAAAAAAATAAAAGAAAAATTGAGGGTACTTACTCGTGTTGGGCTCCGGTGAGTCATTTGGGAAGAACTCATTCTTCACGGGAAAGAATTCCGTTTTGACGGGCAGGAAGGCACCAGGTGTGTTGGGTGCTGACGCCGATTTCTCCGTCAGCTGATTCGACCATGAATTCATCACGGCATTAATTTGCTGCGGCAGATTTGGTGGTTCCTTTCGCAGTGGTGTTACCGGTGGGCTTGTTGTGGTGCCATTGCTCGTGGATCCTTCTCGTTTCACACCATACGTATAGGTATCCTCATCGGATTCTGATTGTGTACTACCGGAACTCCCGGAACTGCCGGCACCATTTGTCACGACGCCATTGCTGTTGTTGCTGCTTGTGCTGCCATTTGTGTACTCTGCAGGTGCACCATCCTGTTGCCGTGGTGGACTTCCCTGGGAGTCAACGGACGGGGCGGGACTCAGTGTCACGGAATTGGAGGTCATCAGGTGCTGCAGGTGCACAGAATGGAGCAACGGGCTATCCGGTGGCGCTAGTTGCGTCCAATTTGGTGTGGGTGGTTGACTGTGCGGTGACAATGGATACCGGCTTGTAGGTGTCACCGGACTATTGGGCAGATACCTATGCAGTAGCTGTGAATCCCGCACGAGCATGTGCAAGACATTGTGGAGTATATCACCAGCTCCCGGAATTCTCTCCGCGAGGTCTGTTTTGGTCAGAAGGCACAGTGCTTTGCCTGATAAAAAAAGCAAAAAAAAAACATATAAAGCAACATATTAGATAATCTCCCTCACTATGTATACGAGGCACAGATCACGTAATACAAGGGGTGCAGCATTATAAAATTCGATTGTATAAAATGTCTTTCACAAGTCATTCTCTCTTGCACATTTTTATTGCGTAAAAATTCTCCTCATAATGCTCGCGCGAATAGCCCAAATATCGGACATACACAACCCGCAGAGAGAAAGAGTTGCTCCAATTTTTCATTTTCACACGTTTTACAGCTCATCCATTCGCCAATTTATTCAATGGTTCACCCGTTGTAAAGAGCGGGAGGAATGATAATTTTTGCGTAATGTTCTTTTATATAAATTTTATTGCAAACTTTTTGTAAGTTTTAATTTTTTTTTATGGAGTAAATAAAATAATTTTGAATTTAAAAAAAAATGTATTTTAAGGTTTTAATGGGTTTAATTTAACAGTTGAAAAGTTGTTTCAGAAACAAGAAACCATAAGATTTAAAAAAATAAAATATCGACTGATGTATTGCTGATTTCACCCCAAAAATACTTACTTAAAACTGCTTCTCCCCATTAAATAAATCTCATAAAAAGCAAAAAGAATATTTCGTGACATTATCAGTGCAGTATTCTCACCATGTGGTGCAGTAGAATGTTCCCTGAATTGCTCATTAGTACATCAATTACAAAATAAGCACCCTTTCTGTGCCAACGCGCAAGTGATTTAGCATGTTTCTTCGGAACATTTTGCGAAATATTCATTTAAAATTTCCAAGAATTTATGAAAAAAAAATCAAAGGCGATAATTTTTTTCTCGCTCCACGATTGAGATCTTCGAACGCGATTGTTACCAATATTTGTTTTCATTAACTTCCAACGATCAGGTAATAGCCACCCATTGGAGTACTTCGCGTGAAATGTTCATTAATATAAAAGCATCATCTTCTCATTTTTTTTATTTCGCATCTTGATAAAACTTTTAATTTCCCAGTAAAAATATAAATTGATTGTTCGTGATGTAAATTTTGCAGAATGAATTTATTATTCTTTTGATTGGAGATTCTCTCGGAAGAAGGCAAGAAATGTTAGTGACTAAATATAAATATATCGTTGGAGTCATTATGGGTTTTATCCGTTTTATCTTTATCTATTTTATCTTATTGTTTAGCTCTATAAGAATTCAAAAGAATTTATAAATCGACTATAAACAAAGATTTTTAACACACCTTTTGGGATTTTTTTTTCAATAAAAGAAAATTTCGTAATCAAGGGGTTGTTATCTGTTTCAAAAACATACAAATATTCGGAATATTCGTAAATAATTCAAATATTTCGAGAAAAAAAAACTTTTATTGATAAAAATTGTAATTAAAAAATATTAATTACAAATTAACTCAAAAAATTTTAATTCAAAAGTTTTCTTTCTTTCCAAGAAACCACTAAAATGAAAAATCAAAGAAAACATCGAATAAAAAAGAATGAAAACTCACCATTCATTTGGAAGAGATCCATTTCGAATTTTGGCAAATCAAATTCCCTTTCGCACCACCTCAGGAACACTCCAACATCTTCCCGCGTCCACAGCCTTGGGTCTGTGGTCAGCTGTGCTGGAAGTTGTGTCTTGAGCTCACTAAGGGGATTAAGGGGGTTTGGCATGTGTGGGAATCGCCACAGCATCTCGGAAGCTTGTCCCCAGATGCCTAGTGGTGGTGGTGCTCCAAGTGCTGGAAGTGGCGGTATCGGTAGTAGTTTCATTTTTTTTATCTGTGAATTTGGTGCGGTGGAAAAGTTCCTGCAAAAAAGAAAAAAAAGCGAAACTTTTAGCGGAAATTCCAATGGAATGATCTCGCATTGAGAATTATATTTTCTTAGCAAAGCACATTGGAATATTGTGTGTGTTGAAATGAAGATTGAGAGAGAGAGAGAAAGATTACACATAACATCCGCCAGAGCTGGTTTAAGCGGAAATGCATGAGTAGAATTTTATTTTGTTTCCACAGAGTGACTCTCTCGATACTAAATGCAATCGATTTGCAGGGAACTTTTATTAAATTCCTTCATCACTGCTACGGCTTATTTTATTGCTCATCATTATAGGCCTTTGAGAGACCCTCTGCTAAAGTATCCCCATCGTGATCTTGTTTGCAATCTTAAGGGAACAATATAAGAGAGTCTGATGCGCGCGGATCTCCCGTTAATGGTGGAAGAATTGAACTTGAAGCATTTTTATTTTTTATTTTTTTGCCCCTTTGCAGAAGCAATTGGACAAGAAAGTGACAATCTTCAAGAGGAAATATCATGTGATGGAGAATTATTGAGAATTTCCCGCTCAATTCGCGATCGTATTGTAACTCCCAATGAGCGAGAGGCGCAACATCGTGACGAAATGCCACAGAAAACACGCTCCTCGCTGGTTGGAGTTCAGGAAGCATGTTTTTATCTTATATTGATTTCACGAGTTCTCCGCATATTATGTAGGTATAATATGCGTCTTTTTTTCCTCCACAGCTCATACACTTCAGGTCCACCAGAAACTTCTCTTGCCAATCTCGGAGGAATCAGAGAGGCAAAAAAAAAACAAAGACAGCTCACACCCATTTTGTGGGGAAATTCTCCTCCACCAAACAGAGCCGGATGAACGAGAATCACTTGTTCATCGTGCTGATCAATTTCTCGAGGCAATGTTCCTCCTCCACGTCTCCTCCCGGATTTTTTTCTTGATTCCTTCCCGTGCTCACCCAAAATGTCTTTTTGGGGCCTCTCTCCACCACATCCAGCACAACAGAAGACATCTCTGTCTCATTGCCCTGTGTCGGATATATTTTCATGCTTTGGATGGGGAACCGGTTTCAGCGGAAACAAAAAGCATAATAGCACAGCCATGAAGTCATTCCTTCTTCTCCATCCACCAACAAGCACAAAACCACAGAATCCGCTGCGGAAGATATTTCTCACTCTCTCACCTCCTCCTCCGTTCCACACCAAATACAAATCGTCATCTGCTTTGTCTTTTCCGGTGCTGCCCACCTCGCTATTTTACACTCTCAATATTGCGCCAATGCTTCTAAAACCATTTCTGTGTTATATATGTACATATGTATATTACCTTACTGTATATATACATAATACTACAAACTATTCTCATGAATAATCTCTTCGCTATAAGCTCAACACTGACTGGGGAAACGAAGAAAACGTGCTGATGAAGATGCAAGAATTTCCTAATAGAATGCAATCACAAGAATCACAAGAAATCTATGGGAAGAATTATGTCTGTTTTTTTTTCAACAAGCATTTTTTTGAGTATGAAAAGGAGAAGAAATAAAGAAAAAATTATAGAAAAAACTACAAGAAGAATCCTATAGTTCTGAAGTATTCAGGTTATAGGTGAAAATCATGAAAAATATAATTTTTAAAATTATAATTTTTGTATCCCAATTACCATGCATAATGTCCTTTATCAGCATATTTCTTGTTCTTAATTTTTCTATAGGAAAATCTCTTCTTTTCTTTTTTTATTCTTAGAATGTTCTTTAATTTTTTTAACGATTTCAGAAAATACTCCTCCTATGTAGAAGAAAAGTTTTCTTTAGAATGAACAATTAAATGTTCTTATAATGATTTTTTTTAAAAAAGGAGTTTATCATTTTTGTATTGGAAAATTCTTAATTTAAGGAAGGAATCGGAAAACGTGTAATCTTGTTAGGAACCAAAAAGAGAATAAGAAACTGTTAAAGAGTACCTATTCCAATTTCCTTTTGAGATCAGCTGGGAAAAGCCAAAAGAAATTTTCCCAAAAATGTGAACAATGACGTCATAGATATCGTCTCTTTCAATGCGTGAAGCATAACAATATCATGTTAAAGGGTAAAAAAATGAATTTCAGCTCCTTGGAGTAATAATTTTCTTCAAAAAAAAAATCTACGTCTTTTTATTATGTACCGTCTTAAAAGGGTTAATAAAAGAGCTCTTTTTAAATAGGAATTAAATGGAATAAATGCGGAAATACTTCAAGTAGGTGAAAGGTCGATATTCCGCATATTTCAAGAACCCCATCATCATCTCGTGTGCCCGCTTATTCCGCTGCAGTGACAACATTGGCTGTTGCAAAAACGGTGCAATTAGCAAAACCAGTCATTTTACGCCAGGTTTTGCACACACATACCGCAGTGTACACAATTTGTGACAAGTTCACTTTCTGTGTGTGCTGAAGAAGTTGAAGATGCAAAAAAAATACGCTTGGAGGTGAAGGAAAAAAAAAGAGAAGCTCTTCGCCGTGAGCAAATATATATGAGAGATGTGGAAATTAAAGTTTCTTTTTTAAAATTGGAAGTGGAATCGCACGCGCATGAGGCTCGTGAAAGAAAAACAGCCCAGACGTCAGGCACAGCGCGGGGTAATTACAACAAGAGAGAGATATAATACGCCATGTGAACAAATTGCAAATTCAATGTCATTGCCACAACACTCGCGACCTGCTTTGGCTTTTCTGCCAGACAGCCAGGAAGATGGGGCGCGTAAATTTTTTTTTCGGCTCATGTGGAAAATGCGGAAGAAGCGAGTACTTCCGATTCGCGATTTTTTTCAGCCGTCTTGGGCTCCTCCATTCTCTGCTTCTGCGCACGCCAAAAATTTGCATTGAAGCATTTGCGCCCATGTGACACAAAATCCCGGAAGTCACTCGTGACCAAGAGACACTTCCATACAACTTGTGCGCGCGCGATTACTTCAACTTTAGCACCTTCCGTGTCTCTCTCTCTCGCAGCCCAATACAAATGTACATTTAGGTAGATATAAAAGGAAGAATGCGCTTAGTGGTGAGAATTGAAAAGAAAAAAAATAATCCTGTACTGTTTCAGCACATTTTCCACCACGATGCAAAGAGAGAATAGAAATATGAGAAAATCGCACGTCACTCCACAACTTATCATGCAAATATTTTCCACTTGACTGTTTGCTCGTCGGTTGCGGAAGATTAAGAAGTGTGTAAAAAAAATTTATCAGATTTATTCTATTTTTATATGGATAGAAAAAATAATATTCTTATATTACATTTTTATACCTACAATATTGCATTCTCCCGCGCATTCTTAGTCATTCAATAACACGGCAAATTCCCATAATTACATACGCGAATTTCCCGTTTTCTTTTCCCCCATATAAAGTGCCTCTGTTTTTTTTTAATTCTTTATTCTCTTTCTCCACTTTTCCGCTTTTTGTCTCTGCCGCTAAACATGCTGTTTTCCACCGAGCAGTTAGAATTTTAAAATCCACACAGAGGAAATAAAATGTGATCTTCCCTGTTCAGGGGTTAATGTAAGCGGAGCTTCGATAGATTGTATGCACAGAATTATTAACAAGTAATTTTATTATAAATTAGTAAACTCATACTTCCCCACAGATACATCATCACAAGCAACATCATTCAGGAAGATTATTCGTCTTCTGAGAATTATGACATGATGACTGTTATGAAATCTATTGCGGAATAATTTATACCAATAAAAGTGATTTTATTGAAAGTTTCGGATCACAGAGAAGAAAGCGATAACCCACAGAATTGATCACATGCATTGGGGCTTCCAATTAAACATTTACACATAGTTTTATTTCCATTCAAGACAAGAAAGGAAATTATTTAAATGGAATATTCGCAATTTTGTAGAATTTATTCGGAATATTCGTTTAATTATTCGATTAAGCAATAATTGTTATGAATATGGGATTATTTTTAATTTTTTAGATTAGATTAGATTAGATTTATTTATTCCATCTTCGCACTATCGCACTTAATAAATTAATTAATTTATTGAAAGAAATGTTTAATGTTTAATGAAAGAAGTCCCGAAAAGTTCTCCAGACAATCACCCCCTAATCCAAGAAGTTTTAACGGATTTCTATTAAAAAATTAAAAACAAATTCTCAACAAAAAATAATTAATAAAAGCAGACTGAAATACTTAAAATAAAACGGTGATTTGATAAATCAGCTCTATTTGACGGTATAAAATGAATTAATTTTTCGAGATTTATTTATTTAAGCTTGATAAAATTAATTGGTGCATCGTAAATTTCTTCAACATATCGACTGTGATTGAGCTTTGAGTGTGAAGCATACTTGATGTGGGGGGATGTCAACAACCCTGTTATCCTCATTCTTGAGCACTCTGGCTTGATTTCCTCATGTTGACAATTAATAGATTAAAGACTTTATAGGAAGAAAAGAAAAAAAATCAACGACTTAGAGGCTTTTTGAACTACATAAAATGATAAGTTAAGCAGGAAATTGACTTTTAGCACCAATTCAGCAATATAATGGTGATAAAAGAACATAAAAAGGTACACGTTGGGGGTGAGGGTCTTGATTAAAAAAAAAAACATTTCTTTTTACGGAATTAATAAATGATGACATTCAAGTGTTTATTTGTGCACTCTATCGTGGGACACGCTGTCTCTCAAAACATTTTCTTTTTAAAACACACTGAAAGGAGAGACAAAAAAAAACACCCCGCAAAGTAGGAAGAGAACTTGAGAATATTGTCTTATGATTGCAAGTTTTTTTCCATCTTCTCTTAGCTCTACATATTGCATCTAGAACAAGATGTTACTGTAAATGAGATAGTGCGAGACTTTATATTCTATTTTTTTTCATCCTCCTCCTCCTTCCCATATCCACGCATCTTAATCGCGAGAATCTTCATCTCGATGTGATCTCAACGGTTTGCCTATGGGAAGAAGCTGAGAATTCTTCCGAAACTTGAATGCTTTGTTAATTTTTGCTGACGGAACTGCGCGCCAAGATTTTTCTCTCTTCTCTTTATTATTGTATTAATTCTTTCCACTTTGCAAATTACGGAATAATAAGAAAAAAAAATATGATGATGAAAAGGAAGAGAGGAAAAAGAATTACTTAAAGAGACGACACAGTGTGTGGAGTTGAAGTTTTTTTTTATTATAAAATTGTGGCCGGTTGTGTGTATTTTATAAAATAATGCTCGCGCGGGAAAAAATATGACTGGGTAACAACGAGAAATCAGACATAAACCGAGGTCAAATTGCAAATAAATTGTTTCCGGCTTTCAGTGTGACTTGCTGTCGGCATCAAGAGACGCCAAAGACTGCGAGCATGGTGAGTAGAAGTGACTTTGTGTGTTTTGAGAGGGGCAGAAGCAAACAATGGGGGGACCCACTTGTGCTATATATACTAGACTTTTCAACAACTAAATTCTTTTAGCTGTAGGGAAGAGTTTTCCTGCAACTTTTCCCTGAGTTTTCCAAATGTGCAGTAAAATGGATAAAATGACTCAATATGTGAGCAGTTGGGAGCCTCTTGAGGGTGGGAGCTCCGCTATCTTGTGCAATGGCACCTAGAATCCTCTCGTATATGTAGCTTCCGCCTGGTCGCAGTGAGAAGCCGCATAAGACAACGATATATGTTGTGACGAATGCGGAAGTATTTTGTGCAAAGTTTAGAGCGTGTGCGCCACATACAGACACTTCCATTCTCATGAGAGCCACCGCAGTGGCAGCACAAAATAATACCTGGCTCTTCAACTTCAACTTGGCTCTCGACTGTGGCACATTTGAGCGAGCAATAAAAGTGGAATTCCTTGACAGATCGGGCAAGTGTTCAACTCTCGCGGTGTCGAGATTGTTTGAGCCTTTACCTCCCATGTCAGAGAAGTATCAAAGAGAGAACCCCCTTTAGCACACACATACGCCACTTCTTCTGGACACATTGTGTGCGCGCGAGAGCAGAAATACCGGGAAACGGATTTTCAATTAATCGACCCAGAACACAAAAAAGCATTGACTTCTTTCCCATTTTTTTCTTTTCTTCTATACACATAAAATGTCTTTCACTCTGACGATGGGAATCAACACGAGGATAAATGCTTTAGAGCTATGATGAAGGAAGCTCATGGAGAGAAATTAAGAAAATAAAATAATTTATCTAAAAGAGAGGAGAGATGAATTGAAGATTCCAGAAAGGGAATCAACTGAAGCATGAGATTGAGTTGGGAGGCAAAAAAACACCCACCACACGCTCCGAAGAAAACATTCCAAATGACAACGTGTGCGCCAAGATGTTCGTTGAAAGAAAAGGCATTTAAACATCTCAAAATTGAAAGTGCAAATCATCGTGATTATTTTAAAAGAAACTCCACAGAAGTGTCATAGTTGTGATTTAATTGAAAATTGAAACAGTGAACTTGTGGTTAATCATGATAAAATTTAATTAAGAAAGAGACTAGACAACGCTGACGTAGGAAAATTTTATATTTAGAAGCTTTACTTTTATCTTTAACAATTTTAGAGCTCTTTTTGTAAAATAAAGAAAATGAGAATTAAAGGAAACAATCATGTAAGAAATTATTTAAAAAATTAAATTAAATTTAATTTCTCATTGGAAAATTCTTTATTTCTGTTATTAACTTTAAAAGGGATGATTAATTGGAATAACCCTTTCAAGATTTGAATGAAGTATAAAAATATTTACAGTCAGGTATTGATTAACGTCGCATGGGATATACTCTTTCCACTCATTATTATTAATGGGTGGAAAGAGTATATCCCATGCGACGTTAACCAATACCTGACTGTAATCAAAAACTATTAGCAAAAAAAAATTATTGACTCAAAATTTTGAATGAGGGATATAATTTAATTTCTTCTTCTGTAGAGTAGTTATAAACAATCACGAAGAATTTAATCTTCAATTTGGAAATAAAATAATTTTCCCAAAAATATTTCCAGAAAGCTTTTAGATAGGAGATCTTTTTGATAAAATAATTTGTATTTCAAATGAAGAAATTAAGCTTTCTTCTAGAAAAAAAAAACTTGAATCAATAAGAACAAATAAGTAGATCATGTAAAAGAATGCGCATTTGGGGGCAATCAAGTGCGGAGTGTATGATTGGAGAAACGGGAAGATGTTTAAAAGGTATAGAGAGATATACCTTACGTATGTATTTATATATTGATCGATATTGTATATAGATATGAAAGCTTTCTCGTGGCAATCATACACAAAATACAACCCAAAGCGTCCGGGTTCCGCGTTGAGCGGCAATTTGGCTGCTGCCGCATTCGGGAATTTCTCTCTCCACACCAGCTTCCACCATCAATTATGTGGCCATTCTCCTTGTGAGATAGATTCAATCGCCGCATGATCTTACACCGGGATGAAGGTGGGTTTATGCGAGGGCACTCGCGCAACAAGTTGGGAAAAGAAGTTGGGAAAAAGAGTCCGCGTGCATGGGTTAAGAAGAAGAAGAAAAAAATAAAAAGTGGATGCTTGGAGTGAAAAACGCGCGGTGAGGAATGATGTATAATATGAAGGCAATAGCCCGGAGCCTCCAATACTCAAGTTCTGCTGGAGATGAAGCCAGAAAAAAATCGTAGAAATTGTTTGTGTCGTGACCAACGGGTAGGGAATGGAACGAATTGGGATATGATGCGGGATGATGTGTTCCATGAAAGTTGAGTGCTCCGAATTTTTTAAATAGCCATCTCCTCCAAGACTTACCGCACCAGCATCCCATGGTCCCATGGGCAGCAGGAGGAGGAGGCGAAGAAGAAGAATAAGGAGGAAAAAAAGCCATCCGCGCGCAACATTCATGCAGAAAATTGTACACACACTTTGGGACCACGGGGTGACGAGCGAGAGAGATGGAGGAAGAGAATGAGAGGAGAAAAATAAGAAAGAAAAAACTATGTTAAATTACTTTCCACACGATCGAGAGAGGAGTGAGAGATTATGGTCCATAACCTTGAGGTGTCAGTAACCTCGGCAACATCTTTCGATAATCTCCAGTAGTTTTGTATCGGTTGCTTTGGAGAAAATCACACACAAATTGTGCAAAGTGAGGAGAACCATATATACATGAGGAGAGCTCTGGCTGAGAATTTCGGATCTGGCGACTTGTTCCATTCTCTTTTCGCTTTTTCCATCCTCCCCAGATCAACTCCTCATCTCTCCTCCCGGTATGTACGTGCCTCACCATGCTGGGTGTTTGGGCACAAGCGGAAATTTCAGTGTTTATTGCATTTAATTAATTTCTTTACGACTTGTCCACGTCACATGATCATTTGGGAAGTTTCAGCTTGTTTTCCTGACTCTCTCACCCAGTCACTTCTTTTAACCACTTTTTTCATCTTCTCCATTTGATTCTATCGCATGAATTCTAACAAAACTTTAGTGGAAATTTACCCGAAAAAGTTTTTCAATCTTGATTTTTACGTAAAAGCTTTTTAATTACATCTGTTAAGAAAATTTTAACTGATCATCGCAAAACCTTTAAATGACTTCCGATTGAATCAGATGTGTTTATTTTGGTCTTTTATTAATTTATCTTTTTTTTAAGAATTGAGGGAAGACTGAGGCTATAAAGTCAGACTTGGGCTGATAAAAGCTCAAAAATATTATATTTGGAGCTTTCATTTATTAACCCTTGTTTAACCTTATTATCCCCAGTATCCCCTAAAGTATCCACAATTATTAAATCATCTCTTGAAAAGAAATTATTTATTAACCAATTCACGTTAAAGTTGATCAGTTCCAAGAACTTTTTAATGAAAATTATTATGTATGGCATCCCACTATGTATGTACGTACAATACACCATGTATGCTGACTTGATAGAGTCTGTGCTTTGAATTGATATTAATTTTCAGTTCATTCCCAAAAGTGCTTTGTCAAATCAATTTATAATTTATTGGTGTTTATAAGCTGAAAATTTGCCATCAATGC
Organism: Lutzomyia longipalpis; assembly: GCF_024334085.1. Taxonomy (NCBI): domain Eukaryota; kingdom Metazoa; phylum Arthropoda; class Insecta; order Diptera; family Psychodidae; genus Lutzomyia; species Lutzomyia longipalpis. The sequence continues at coordinate 9,426,905 of NC_074708.1, read as the reverse complement.
AAAGTGTCGTCCTGGGTAGAACAATAATTTTGCCATCAGCTATATGTGTCTATACATACCTATACATTGTGGGAATGTAGGGAAAATTAGGGAGACTGAGAATTGGTTTTTTCGGAAAGTTTAATGACTTTCTATCGCCTTAAATTCAATTTTCATTGGAATGAGGGTGATACGGAAGTGCGGGAAGAGATTTCTTCTCTCTCTCTCTTTTTTTCCCTTCTATATTTACAATTTAATGTTGAAGCTTCTTGTTTACATAACAATTCCTTCTCCTATACACTTCTCCTGTGAATATCACATTATTTTTGTATTTTGTACGTGTGTGTGATTGTTTAATGTTTATTGTTGCATTATTAGTTTATTGACGCTATCTCGGGTGATTGGGCGACGGTGCGGGGACCAGGGTGGCGGTGGGAGAGACGAAGGACGATTACTCAAGTGTTGTGTCCATATAGGCAGGGGTAAGTTTGTCTAGCGCGCGCTCTCGCGTATACCGATTTATTTGCAAAAAGCACGAGAAACAGGAACTAGAGGCCTTATCACGGGCTCATAAGTGTATGTGGCAGTGATAAGGGGAAAACAGTAACTGATTGTATTTTTATTACATATGTACATTTCAAGACATACTCGCACATACATAATATACATAATAATCTCTCCCCCCTTCACTATGTTCAACACCATTGAGAAGATACACATATATAGCACACGTTAGGGTCTTTTTCTAATTAGTAGAGAGTGAGATAGAATAAGTAATAACAAACCACCGAGCATAGCTCTCTAACTCTTTTCCTGTCATGTGGAGGATGTCAAGTATCAGGGTGATTGGAGATAAACCTTGTCGCGTATTTTTTTTTTGTTACTCCGCTTTGGGATTTAAGATTGGGTTTTCCAAAAATGTGCCTCATAAAACTTAACAGAGCAATTTTTTTGTGGTGTGCGATCGATTAAAGAGAATGTTTTCTCAATGCCGGGTCATATTTTCTTTTATCACTCTCTTCCGCCTTATCACGTTGTGTGTGCACGGATAAAGGCAGACACGACACACACACACAGTGAGATGACTCTTTTGTACTTCTGACTATGTTTATTATTCCAGAGTTCAATAAAAAAGTCACCTCTTGTGATTTATATATTTTAATGTTTCCCCCCTGCCTCTCCCCACACATGCTACCCATCTTTTTGTAATTAAACATTACAAATTGCACACGTCACAGGCACTTTATCTCACATAAACGATTGATTTTCTTCACGTAGCGCAGCTTGAGTAAAACCAGCATAAACTGGATTTTTTCTATCCCCTTGGGGCATTCACCTTTTAGAGAGGGTAGCCCATTAATTATGTAATTTAGATGTTTTTGAGTAATTTTGTGGTAATTCTGGTTAACTGATTTAGTTAAATTTAAATTGGAAACCTTGAAAACCATCAAATGATTTGACTTTGATATAAACGTATTAAAGCTTGCAGAATTGACCCGATAAAAAAGGATCAACAGGTGGGATAAAATTTTCATCTATTAAGTGGTCAGATTTTGATGAATTCTAGTTAAATCCTTGACTGGTTTAACTATCTACATAATCAATTAGTGTTGATGATTCAGCATGAGAATCCAGCTAGAAAAGTCCTTTTTTATATTAATTTTATTTAAAAGAAATTAGCCTCCTTTTTGTTTTATTTTTATCAACCTTTTGTCTGATTTTTATTTAAATAAAGAGTTTTAAAATTTTAGGACTGACTTTTAAAAAACAATCTCAAATAAACTTAAAACTTTACATTTGAAAAAAAAAAATAAACAAAAACTATAAAGAGCTTTTCAGGAAAGGTAGTAAGTTGGTAAATTAATTAATTTTCAGTGGTAAATTCGGATAATAGGATCATCCAAGGCTCTCCAGAAAGAAATTAAGCAATTTCAGACCTCTGTCTGGGACTGAAATCAAATTGTTCCGCCACCGAAGAAGATCTAAAAATGCTTCATAAGTAAGCATAAAACATGTTAGACGCTATTAAATGCGATTAATTTCAACATTAATCTCCTTTGAATCAATTTTATGCAGAGTGCGGATCGGAAGTCTCACAAAACAGAAGTCTTATGTGTAGGAATCTCTATTTTCTTCACGCCAGAACAATGAGGTAAAGCGGGGAATAAGGTGTGGAGCACCGAGAATTCTGTAAGCGTTGGAAAATAGATTTGTTTTTTTTTTGTTTAGTGAGTAAGAACTTAAGTAAATGTTGATTGCTGATCTGCTTCCTATTCAATTTGCATTTGTCACGACTTCATGCGAAATGACTAAACTCCTTCTGACCACGCAATTTGTATGTGCTCCAATATTGGCATATACTGTGTAGTGTCTCGGTGTCTGTCTTTGCGAATTCCTGTGGGGGTGACCTCTTGTGCGGTGTGGGTTGGTTGCGACAATAGCCAAGTTGTGTGGATTGGTGAAGACAATTCCACCAACAACGGAGGCACAGTGATGGCAAACTTCTGTACGTACCTACAACAGAAATTCAGTGGGACGACGATAAGAATGCGACAAATGTCACAAATATAAAAGCAACTGAAGTACCTAATTGTTAGCAACTACCGGTCTAAGAGGCGAGTGTTGTGTATTGCACACTGATTTGTTCAAATGCGGAATCAATGTTACACCACATTTTATCGGAATCTTCTGGTTTTTCCTCACATTCACCTCCACACTCTTTTTGGCGTGCGGCAATATTCTCTCTTTTTTTTCGACTGGAAGTCGTTCTGGTGGTGTAGTGTGTTTGCCCACCAAGAACAACCAAAATGGGTCTTTGCGAACGGATGGTCGCGTGTATTTAGCATTGAGGCGTGTAGTGCAAGAGCCGAAGAGAGTTCACACCATCAAGGAAAATTGTGGAGCCATATGGATGGAAGAAGAGCCAACAGTGACACGATAAGTGGCTCAAATGTTGATATAGACAAGAGTCGTTCTCCACTGTGTACACGCAGCAGTGTACGGAGTGAGGGCAGTATCGTTTGATAAGATAACGGATATGCGGAAAGTCACATATAAGGAATTGCTCCAATTGGAAGCTGACGACGCATCTCTCAAGATGTCCCCAAGACTCTCCGTGCGCGCATTGTTAAATTAGTCTTTATTTTATTTATTTATTTATTTTTATGTGCAAATAAGGAGGATGTAATTTGCAAATTTATTTTCAAGCTGATCAATTTATTTATTTTAATTAAAGAAACTTAAATTAAATGATTGAACTAAATGAAAATTACTTTTTACTCAGAAAGAAAATTTATAAGATTTTTCATAATATATTCATGATTATTTTATTATTTCTTTTATTGTTAATGAAAATGTTAATTTTTAAAAAGTATTCTGTAAATTACTACGCCTACAAGTGAATAGGGGAGGGCGGGGCTAATAAAGTCACTTAAGGGTTTGGAAAAGGCTTAAAATATCATATTTACTAGCTAGATAGAACAAAATGATCTGAAAAAGAGTTGTAGGGCAGTAAATTTCCTAAAGAATTGAGCAATACATTTCGCTTTATCTATTTGGGAAATATGATATTTTGAGCTTTTTCTAAACCCTTAAGTGACTTTTTTAACCCCGCTCTCCCCTACCCCCTAATAAATTCTCATATAGACAACTTTATTGAATTAAATTGCTATTATTGGACCCATCAAAATTGATAAACTAAAGTATTAGATGAAGGAAAAGGAACGAAAATAGAGCACAAGAAATATTTTTTGCGTAGTAGTTTAATCTTACCTCCAAAATCATAAGTATGCGGAAAGTGAAATTTCGCTGTTTGTGACGAGAATTTCGCGAATATAGTGAGAAACATGATAAATGAGAGATATTTAAAATTTGGAGCACTGCCGATGCCCTTGATGGTCATATCGAAGAGCCGGAACGAGCTCATATATCTCTCAACATCCCGCGATTACTTTCTGAAGGTTTCCCCTTTTTTTTGCACCTCCATAATCCACCTTGATCCACCATCCTAGATTTCTGGAGCCTCCTGACACAGAAAAGTACATGCGTGCTCTAGAAATTTGCGAGAGACACTCAAAGTTACGATAAGAAGTTATTTTTTTGGGAGCACTATCGCGAAAAAAATTTTCTAAATGCTTCATACGCCATTGATTTGGTGGAATTCCTCTTTTGCTGCCCATTTAGTTCCACATTTCCAGGAAAGAAATCTCCATCATTTGTGTGCAAATATTTCATTTTGCACACCACAGTCTAAAATATTGATTTTGGCACTGAAATTATTCAACAGTCGGTCAGCTCATTCCCACCAGGCGATGGCTCTTTTCTTTTTCATTCGCAGACTCATACCGGAGAGCGCATATTATGTACGTACATATATATAGTGAAAATCACAGACACGGAGTGGTTAGGTACTCGTGCTTGAATAACACAATAAACTCTCTTACATCATCACTTACACTGGCACAGTTGCAAGCCATGCACGTCACTCTTGATTAATAAAATCTCCATTTTTACGATCATCACCGCGGGAAATTGCCAGAATTGTGTGATTGCAATGATGAAGGGGGTTGTAATTTTGAGCTTCTCTAACGTCTATTTGACTTGCTATTTTTATACGGGGAAAAAAAAGAAAATTAAGAGACTGCAGACCCGAAATGGGACAATTTTGCTCTCTCTCCAAACACCAAAAGAAAACACCATAAAATTGACAATTTCCTTTTGGCGTGATGCTGTGAACCATAAGAGAAGCTATCTTGTAGTTTGTCCGATAAAAAACACACTCCAAAAGAATTTTTGTTAAGTTTACACACGCAGAAATATTCTCACTGCGTGTCTTTTACTCTCTAAATAACATTTCTTTGTGATTTTATGATGTTTTTCTCATTTTTTTGTTAAAAAACATTATGATGTGATTGAAAAAGACAAAATAGCTGACTTTTTATGACCAAAATTTGAGAGAATTGGTCATCACTATTGACCATCATTAGTTTCTGATTTAAGCCAGCTTCTACTGAACCGATTTTGCTAAAAACTGAATGAAAATTAATAAAAAAATATTTTTCTATAGAATTCTGTAAGAATTCTAAATTCAAAGAATATTCATAAAATATAAATATATTTTTTAGAATATTATGGCGACTATTCCGAATATATTTCCAATAATTCTTCTGAGTGTTGTAAAAAAAAGAAATATTAGTTCCATGGAAAATTGTGAATGCAGCATCCACATGTGAAGATGAGTAACGTTGAAAAGAAGATTCTCAACACAAAATCCCAGTTTTTTTTTTCAAAATCATCTTTGGGACCTTTTTAAAAAAAAATGAACAGATCCGTTTTATTTACTCTGACAATACCCGGCGGAGCTCTCTTTCCTCGTCATTTCTCGCATTCTTCGCCCCTGTTGTCCCTTTTGTGCTCCCGCAATCGTCAAGGAATAAGGAAGAAAAACTTCACTTGAATAAAAACTACTTCTTCCACACAAAACATCCCTTGTTCATTGGTTTTGTTGGTCATATTTTAACATTCTCTGTTTCGTCTTATTTTTTTTTGTTACTGGATCAAAGATCATCATCATCATCTTCTGAGAATTCATGAGGGGTTCGTATTGTTCGATAGGAAGAGATTTTTTTTTTAAAAACTTAGACTTCTTCTCAAATGGTCAGTTGAGGGTGTTATTGAATTTTTTTTTTCTTGAGTAATTTCTTCGATTCAACCACCCTGTGTTAGGTGTTCGTTATGCTGAGACGTCTTGAGATGCGCATTGTACAAGGGTTGAAGTGTTTGGTGTGTTAAGGAAAAGTACCGCATCGAGAAAGCATTTTGAATTTTAGTTGGAACTCCTAATCTATACAATTTAGAGATTAAGATAAGACATAGGGAGGTTTTTGGGTGGTAAAATGACCTACAAAAACCTTTGGAAAAGACCAAGAAGACCCTCATTTATCTGGATTATGTAGTTTGGGAAACTTGTGAAGCTTGTAACGGAAAATATTGCTCTCGTCAACTTCCCCATACAAAATGGATTGCTAAAAACAATTTTTGCAGACATTTTTGCATACTTTTTAAAACTTTTATTGCCCCCCTAATAAAATATGGACCTCTTTGCTCTAGAAAGTTATTTTTTGTGGAAAAGTTAGAGAAAAATAAAGGCAGCTCATGTTTCAGAAAAATTCCAGTTTTGCTTAAGATTTTTTTTTCTTCTTCAAATCATCCCTCGGAATGTCTTTCCCATTGAATTTACCCTCCGTCGATTGCAGCCACTTTGTCTCTTTTGTACAAAAGAAATCCAGAGAAGAGAAAAAATGTACCTTCCGAGACATTCAAGCGGGGTCCGCAGATACAACAAAATCGGATTTTTTTTTCTGGAAGAAAATTGTTACAGCATTTTCATGTCTCAAGCGATTGGTGTGACAGGTAGAAAAATTCTTTTCAATAAATTGTAAGTCATTTGGAATTTGGTGAGCAATAAAAAAGAGCTGGAGCTTCGATTTTTTTCTTCATCTCCTCCTTCTTGGCACTCAAAGACGATCTCAGTGGAAAAGAAAGATGGGGTATAAATCTTATGGCGGGAACTTGTTGAAAACGAGTACGCAAGATGAAGAAAAAAAAACACTGAGAAAAAAAGGAGGAAAATGATCAAAGATTTGGTAAAAGAAGATACAGAGAAATTGAATTTTCGGAAGATTGGAACGGATGAAGCGCTTCAAGAAATGATTTTATTGTCCATTGCTGGGGATATAAATTCACGGGCGAGATAATTTCAAGCGCAATCTTTATTGATCTCATTGTTGAGGAAATTATTATCAAAATGCGGCAGTAAATTGGCGTGAAAGGTGCAAAAAAAAAGAAGGTGATAAGATGGTGAGAATGGGAAAAAAATTAAACATTTGGTGGCCAGTTATTTGCAAATATGTATAATCTTAGGAATTTTGACCGTTGGACTTTCAAATCTTCGCAGGATTGTAAGATTTATGATTTAATAATCAATACCAGACATTTAATCTATTTAATTGAGATTCTGTATGATTTATTATTTTATTTTTTTTGGAAATAACTTTTTATTTAATGTTTTATGATTGTTTTGTATTAAAGAAAATATAAAGAAAGAAAAACACTTTTTTGGTGATTTATTAATTATGCAATAATATAATTAATTTTTATAAGAATGTTTTTCGATTACCTCTTTTTTGTGTAAATTTTGCGTAGCTATTTAATTTAATGCTTTTAAATCTCAAATACATCAATAAATAAATTCTAGATAAATTCTTTTTAGATTTTTAATTAAAAATCAAATTTAAAACGTAACAATTCAGAGGATTCTCATATCTCGTTATGCAATAGAAAAGTTATGCAATATTTGAAGGCAAAATTCATTTTGAAATATTTTTCATTTTATCTTTAGCAAACAATTTGTTTGTTGTATTCTTGAGTATACTCTGTAATTTGTCAAGTTTGAGGCAATATTCTTATATTTTTGAACGTCTAATTCCTTCTCTTTTTTTCTCTGAGTGCACTGAAAAAAGGAAGAAATATCGAGGAATCTTAAAGGATAGTTATAAAGCAAAAAAAAAAGTCAAAGACTCGTTCATTTTATGTTCCTTCTTACAATCCCTTTGTTGATGGGTTTGTGAGAAGCGAAGGCAAAAATACAATGATGGTCCAGCAGAGTAAAGGGAATGTACTGGTAAGTTTCACTTACGGGCTGTGATTCTTCCTTCAGATGACAGTCCAAGTGTGGTGAAAATTGAGGTGGATAAATTTTTTGGAATTGCTATCTCACGCATCGAATCACAGCCAACGCGTGTAAATTCTGGGGAAAGGCTTACTCATGCGCGTTGGCTGTGATTCGTTGCGTGAGATAGCAATTCCAAAAAATTTATCCACCTCAATTTTCACCACACTTGGACTGTCATCTGAAGGAAGAATCACAGCCCGTAAGTGAAACTTACCAGTACATTCCCTTTACTCTGCTGGACCATCATTGTACTTATATATGTATATTTATAGGTTTATATATTTTTATATTTTTATATTTTTTATGTATAAAAAAGGCGCCCCGCTTCGCGGGGCGCCAATTAGTTTCTTTAAAATATATGTGAATAGGTGAAAGTAATTGTTGATGTAGCAAAAAGGCAGAAGGCGGCCATTTTGAATTTTGAAATTAGTAAAATCTGATAGGTCATACCCACTATACCTGATGAAACTTCAATTGAAAAGCCTCTATCAAGTACCGTTAAGCCGATATAAGGCAATATTACAACAATCGGTACATATGGAAACCTGTTTTGGTCTATATCTCTGAAACCGCGACATAAATTTTTTTAATTTTTTTTTTATTAAAAGGTGTACCTATCACCTATAATATACTAAAATTTAATCGAAATCTATCGTCCAGTTTTTGAGATATTAATCGAAAACTGGTCGAAAACTCATCGAAACTTTGGTTTTTGATTGTAGGCCCTCTAGCGGTAACTTTTGAAACTTCCTATGTATAGATAATTGTAGACCTTTTTGAGATCTTTCATTCAAAACCGGTTTGGTTAAAATCGGTCAACCGGTTTAGGAGTTATGGCCGACTTTCGATAAAAGTCTATATTTGCTAAACCGCTTGTCCGATTTTTGGAAATGGGGTATCGTTGAAAAGGTCTTAAGGGCCCCTACAACATATTAAAATTTCAGACCTCTAGCTATAATAGGGGCTGAGATATAGCAAAAACAAAATTGAAAAAAATTCAAAATGGCGGATGCAGGGGTGGGGGGTCGAATTTGATATCATAGTTGGACGACTTCCAGTCGATAATTGAACTTTGCCGTTGACCGCAAGTCTCTATCTATTACCGTTCTCTTGTAATTGAGCTTCAAACTACGGACGGACGGACGGCCGGACGGACGGACGGCCGGAAAAGTTTTTCGGCGCATACGTTTTTTGGAATGTGGGGACCCTAATTCGTGCTCATACCAAGTTTGAGCCCGATCCGACGACCTTGAGTTTTAGAGTGGACACAGAAGCTGTGCTATTCTTTTCTTCGAAAGAATCACAGCTAAAAAAGAAGTCTCAAAATCGTGGGAAGGTAGTATATTGAGAAATTAGATGATCTTTGATAGTTTCTTCCACTCCTTCATTTCTCATCGACCTCTTGACTTTCTCAGCTGTGAGACACGCAAAGCATCGGTTTGGGATGACATCCGGTGTGGGATTTTGTAAAATTCAATCGGTTTTGTGATTTAGGTGAAGAAACCATTTGCCCACCTTTTAACACGAACAAATAGGCAGTAATATAGGAGAGCTCTTCAGCGAAAAAAAAAGCCCGTGTGTCCAAATAGATTGTTTGATCATTTAACTGTCACGCGAAGATTGAGTCCCGCGACTGAAGACACATTCCTTTTTGTCAAAAATTCTCTTCAAGAAAAATGCGTTTATTTCGGGGTATATTACTACAGGATTGATTTAAGGAGCTACCAATACACACGTGCAACCCCTCCACCTAAAAGAAATTCATCACTTGAGGGGCAATACGAATTTTTATAGCTTTCGCACCAAATCATCACTTTTAGGTTTGAAGACATCACACTGAAGAGTATTAAAATGTCATAAAAAAAATATTTTTAGCCAAACTCTTAATACACTCATTGAGTAATCACGGAAGATCATCACTCTTCAGGAATTCTCGTGTGTTTTTGGGAAGTATTTTTGAAGCACTAAAGGGGCTGTCTTAGATCCATCAAGCCACCAAGTCAATTTTAGAGTTTATTAGTGCGACTTTTAAGTTATTATTTTGAGTTGGTGGACCACATATTTATTTAGAGTACAGAAATCAGGAATTGTAACAAGAAATTATTTTTTCCCAAAAAAATTAAATTTTCCTTTTTTTTTCATGATAATTTTCGATGCTAATATTGAGAAAGATTTCTCGTGAGGGGGGATTTTTTTTAGGAAGTCTCAAAGCTCCAAAAAGCTTGCGTGCTATCGATAACATTGCGGAAAATTCGATGAGACTAACAGAATATAAGAGGCAATAATCTTTCGGCATATGTTCAAGTCAAGTCAAAAAAAATCCACAGCGATAAGCACAAAGTGTTTTCTGCTATGATCGTGAAAAATGAAGAAAGGAACGATTGAAAGACCAAAAAAAAAAGAGAAAAATTTGCAATTTCATCGATTGCGCACAAACCCAGCAAAGTGGGGGATTATTGTGTATAGATTTGGTGGTTCCGAAAGGAATTCCCGTGTGGGGAACAATAATAAATTCACAAGTTCGATTATCATTTTGTGACCACTCACAGAATGACTGACTTTATCATTTCTTGTCATTTTATCACACTCAACGGTGACGCCATGCCATCGTCATTGGAAATTTTTGGTGGTGGTGCGACGGAAAAGACGAGGGGGTTTGTGAAGGCACAGATGTTGCAATTAATTTCCTGTATGTGTGGCATAGTTCACCCTCTATGTGTGCCACACAGGATACAACAAGGGGATGATGCACCCTCTGCTACTCTTTACAGCATCGTGCACTTTGCAATGTGCTCGCAAAAAATGATTCACCCAGAATCACAAGTTCGACTCATCATCAATTTCCATCCACACTGCACCACCATCCACCCCACACACCGTATTGGATTGTTTCCCAATTATTTGCAGAGGGCTCGAGGGTTGGCAGCACAATGGTGTCCACAATGCGACCTTAAATGGATTGGTGGTTGCTGCGACGGTGCTACAGCCGAGGGGTTTTCGGAAAAAAGGGGTGAAAATTTTCCAATTTCCACCCCATTCTCTTCCGGGGGATGTCAATGTACCATCACACTATGGGGTGGAAATTTAATGCAGAGAGGGTGACACTGCACCCTAATTTAAATATTTATCCCATCTGTAGGCTCTATCTATATAATAGCACAGCGGAGGGACTCCTGTCTCCCGCATATTTTGCACCATAGCAAGTGACGCTTTCACCCGTGCCACAGGGCATTGGCATATAAGATGATTTCGGGGCAAACACAAAATTATGCTCGCTGTGTGTGCCTCTCAATGTTGTGCAAAATATGTCAGACACCGCACATAAACGATGATAGTGCATAAACTGGAGTGAATTGTCAGGAAAACTCCCCCAAAAATTCTGCAGGCAAGCAAATGGGCGATTTCCAGCAATTTGCTTACAACAACAATATATTAAAGAGCTCTGGCGTAAGCATTGCCAAGAGGTCATTCGGAGAGTTCATTTCACGTCTGAATGCTTAAATAATTTACAAAATAATAATCTTTTGAATTGTTTTTTTTTCCAAAATCTAAGAGACATTTTTTTCTCTCTCTCTCAAAACAATCAAGAAAAGATTATTCATCAAAAAGATTTTCTTTTGATGAATTTTTCTTCACCCTCCCTACAAAAATATATAGTGTTGGTTGAAAAAAAGGTCAGAGGTGAAACAAAGAGAGCATCAAGTGAAAAGCCCCTTGAATTTCCAAGCAAAACAATAAAAAAAGACCTTGTTTTTGCAAAGGGTGTGGATTTAAAGTTCATCTCCCAAGAAGTCTGAAAATATACCCTCAGAAACCATAACGGACGAGTCGCCTTAAATGCCTACGAGGGGAAAGGACATCAAAGCTGAAAAGTCCGACCTTTTCTACCAAAGAAAACAGAACAACTTTCACAGGGATTTTATGCACTGGTAGTATCCTCAAACTACCATTTATGGCCAATCTTTGTTTGCCTAATCCCCCAAAAATGGTCAAGTATATTCCTTTTTCTCGAGGTGTCTCTCTCCGCGTGAGCCTTTCTTGGGGTGTTAAACGGTCACTTTTATGAGGAGCTAAAATGTAACATTTTAATGATTTCTCTTCTACAACAAGTGGATGCCATTAAAACTGAAATAATTTTCTTTTTTTTTGTGAAAAACATTTTCAAAGAAATTTTGATTAACCCGCATTTTTCTTTTACTCTTTTCATTGCTTTTCAATTGGATTTTAGTCGCAAGTCCAATTTAACCTGATCTTGCTTCTTTTTTTTCAGTCAATATTTGTGTGGATGTTTTTAGGCAAATACATTACTTTGCGCTTACGTACAAATTGACCAACGTTGTATCCAATGTGGTGCCATATTTTGATACTTTTCTTCTTGGTGATAATGAAATTATCGCAAAAACACGCTATAAATCTCAATTACTTCGTAGTACCTGAGATTCTTTTGTTAGAAGAAATTAAAGATTTTCAAATTAATTATTTTAAGAAAATTCTTTGAGAACTCACTCGAGTTTGTAAGGAGAACGTAAAGTTTTCAAATTTTTTTTTTGTTGCAATTTACTTTATTTAACTTTAAACTTTTCTTTGATATTTCAACAAAAACCTGGGTGAAGAGCAAAATTTAATATTAAATTTAAGAAAAAAAAGTAAAATGTGAAAATAAATATGTTAGTGCTTGAATTAAAAAAAAAACTGACCAAAAAACCTTATCCAATAATAAAAACATTATTATTCAAACTATGTTTTACTGTTTTACTTAACGTCATTTCAACGTGATATAAAAATTTTACTGTGCACTTCCTACTATTATTTTTTTTTCATTCATACAATTAAAAAGTGAATCTTCTCAACAAAAAGCTGCAATGTTATGATTCTATATATTTCAGACATTTACGGAGAGTAATATAGCATGTATTTACTTCTGATATGTAAACCATGACCTCATGATAAGAGATTTCTATTTATTTGTAACTTAAGCAGTAATTTTTCTGCGATCTTCTGTCAGTTTTAATTCGCATCTCCGCCTTATGAGTTATTTATATTTTTGTTCATAAAAGTTAAGAAATATGAAGCTTTTGCTTCTCTGTGCTTTCTTTGTGGCTACCGTCGCAAATCCGGAACAGGAAAGTAAGTACTTTTGTTTGCTGTTTCATCGTAGAAAAGAACTTTTCTGAATATGCATTGCAGAAAAAATCTTCTGTGTTCATGGAATGTGGTCTCACTATCGCACGGGCAATGGGCATTTTGGCATAGATGAAATAAATCCATTTCTCTGCACCCATTTGGTCTACGCCTTCATGGGAGTTGATTACGAAGGCAACATTGTGATAAGAGATCGTTGGTTGAATTTGGAAGAAAACTATGGACTTGGGAATTTACGGAAACTCAGTAAATTGAAAGAGATTAATCCAAAATTGAAAATTTTGATCTCAATCGGTGGTTGGTCGGAGGGAACGGAGAAATTTTCCATAATTTCAAATGATCCGATGAAACGAAAAACCTTCGTTGAGAGTTCAATCAATTTTCTTGAGGATTACAAATTTGATGGACTCGATATTGATTGGGAATATCCAGGAAGACGCGAAGGAAGCAGAGTGAGTGATAAGAAAGCCTTCACAGAGCTTTTGAAAGATCTCCGAACAGCTTTTCGTCCCAAAGGACTACTTCTAACGGCTTTAGTTGCTCCTGAGTCAATCAACGTAGAAATTTCTTATGACGTTCCACAAATCAGCAAGTTAGTTATTTGAAGTCCTTATCTTTCAAGAATTTTGGGTAAAGTGTAATATTTTCTATTTTTTTTTTACAGATATTTGGACTTCATAAAACTCAAAACTTATGATCTTCATGGTTCCTGGGACACAAAGATTGGCATCAATGCTCCACTCTATAGAAAATCTTGGGAAGAAGACTATGCCAGTATGCTTAACATAGATTCTGGTGTGAAGTACTGGCTAGAAAGTGGAGCTCCTGCAGAGAAGCTAATTGTAGGAGTACCTGTCTTTGGACGTGGCTTCAAGATGCTCAGTGAAGATCAGAAGACAGTTGGATCTCCATTTTTGGGCCCTTCTGATCCTGGTCCATATACCGATGATCCGGGATTGTTAGGCTTCAATGAACTCTGTGAGAAGCAACTAACTGAGCAATGGGAAGAACATTGGGATGATGAGCAGCTTGTGCCGTATGCAACAAGAGGAGATCAGTGGATAGGCTATGACAACGAAGAAAGCTTGCGAATAAAAGCAAACTACGTACGAAGTTACAAACTTGGTGGAGTAATGGTTGGGCATATTGAGAATGATGACTTTCTTGGTTTCTGTGGTAGAGGTAAGTTTCCTCTTTTGCAAGAAATAAACAGAGCTCTCAAAGAAAAAAGCCCTTATGGAATTCCTAAAGAAAAGAAGGTCTGTGTTACCAATATTCCATTTTCTTAATTAAAGATTTTTGCAGAAATATCTTATCTTTAAGAATTTGTCAATAAAAATTGAGTTTTGAATTAAACTTAAAAAAAAACTTTGCAATTATTGTGAATTTTCACCAAGAAGTTAGAGTTAAGTGGTAACCTGTGAAAGTTCTCTTAAGACTGCAAAGCGAGTCAAGAAATTGTTTTGCATTGCGTACGAAACTTCCTCTCTTTCAGCATAATATATTTTGCATGTTGAGCAATTTTCTGCGAGATTCTTAGTGTCTCTGACAAGAAGGTGGTATTGTCCACACGGGTTTTTCATCGTACACAACCTCTCCTCCACATCAATAAGGGGCCTGCTTTTATTTATCATTAACACTCATTGAACACTTTCCGCTATGTCGACAGACAACAGACTCCGTCGCTTTTGCTTGTTTCTCTCTCTCTCGCGACCAGCAGCAATACTTTATCCGCGAGAGACAAACAATTTGTTCAAGCAATGCGGAAGTAGAGTTCAAAACCTGCGAGAATATATCATGTTGCCCCATCGCATTCACACTCGCATTCTGCCTTATTCTTATGCCCGTCTCTACAGTGAGACTCACAGCAGAAGAGCGCAACGGTGAGTGCAAATGCAATTGAGCAAACACCACCACTCTGGTTGCTTCCTTCTTCTCCGGCATAAAAAGCATTTTGCAATATATTCTTTGTTCCCAGGATTGCGGCGGCGGCGGCGCAGGGAATTACCCACCCCCGCGGTATGTGCGCTCCCTCTTAATCCCACCGCTGCCACCATTTGTACATATAGAATATATAGTGTCAAAAATGACCGAACAAGTGCCACTGCAGGCGCAATGAGGGAGTGAAAAGAAAAATGCGTATGTGTGGAAGAAGAGTTTGTCTTCTTGAGAAATCCACATTAGTCACATATTGCCTGTTTGCAATGTGAAAACATAAATCACACGCGAAAACGTCACATTCCTCAATCACTTTGTACACTTTTCCTCCCGCAAAAGTGATCTTTTCTTGTCTTACTCATTCTCAATTTCTGCTTCCTCATTCGTCAACTGTATGGGTTTGGTTGTTATGAAAATTAGCAATTCATACAAGGGAGTTTAGAGTTGCGAAGATTCCAATTTCACGATTATATACACAAACACATATATGTATGTTGACTCCACCGTTGTGAGATAATCTCTTTTTGCTTGCTATATGGACTCTTCTGAATTTCAAATTTTATCTTACAAGTGTTGAAGAGTATAAAAAATGCTAAATTACAGCCACTGTACTCGCAAGCTCGAGTATATCGATGGGTGGGATATTAATAAGAATGAGAATACGGAAGTGTGACCATAATGAATGCTCAAGCCAGTCTTTTTCCTTCTCGCACTCCTGTCAACCGTTTCAGTGGTATTTACATAAATGTGACTGAGGTAGAATGAACAGAAAAAAATATTTTCTTGGAATAGGAAGAAGTCAAAGCTTGTTCTTTGTGAAAATGTCGTACACACATGCTGGAAAAGTCAACTTAATTATTCCTTTTACTTTACTATTTTGCTGTATTAAAAGTATTAATATGATACATCACTGTTTAATATTTTAATTGAAATTGAATTTAAAAGTTAGACAAGTTTTTAAATTAATATTTTAGATAATCAATTGCAAGATTAATTTCTTGTTTTTTTTAAGAAACATTAAAAATAATCTATAGTTGAAAAATAGTCTTTTCGACGAAATTCTAAAAATCAAAGAGTTTTGAAATCTTGAGCCATGAGTTTTGAGTTTCAAAAAAGATTTTTTAAAAATTGTTTGAGCGTTTTTTTTTAATTCATTTAGACGAGTTATACGATACCGAATAATGGAACCTTATATCTAAATTTGATCTATAAAAATTAGACAAATGTTTATAAGAAAATATTGAAATAAATAAAGAGAATCAGAGAATCGGTATTAAAAGTTTCGTATAATTTGGTCTAAAAGTGAATCAGTTTTAAAAGTTTTGATTTTTTACAATTATAGTAATTTTTTTTGAATTCGGAAACATTTATTAATTTAGTTTTCAATTCATAAAAAGATGTCTAAAAGTAGTTTTTCATAATATGTAAAAAAAATCACAATCCGTTATTAGGTATAAATTTAAATGACTAGATCACTTTTCTCTTAATAATAGATTTTTTTTAATCAAAAATATTATTTTAAAGACTTGCAACATGATATACGAAGGGTTAACAGCATTATCATAGTTGTCAGTGTGAATTTAATTATGGGAAATGTAATTTAAAATTTACATTTTAGTCTAAAAATAAATGTAGGAGAGTATGGTTTAATTCGAACCTTAAATTTTTTTTTAATTCTCAGAACCATCCTTCTCCATATTCTCTTAAACAGTAATATTTCTCTCTCAGTGTATTCAGTGGAATTAGGAAAGAGAGTGAAGTGGGAAAATAAGGAAAAATGTGTATTATATGGAACTCTGATATATGTAACATATATAGGAAATTTTCCTTATCAATGGTAAGAAAATATAAATAAAAGTGCGTAATAGTAAACATACCTTTAGCGATAGAATTTGCTGTTTGTTTAAATCAGAGATGTAATCCAGTTAGTTGTGTAGCTGCGATAAGTTGCAACGATTTGATGATTTTCTCAAGCATACGCTCGGTCTTTTTATGCACAGTGCAAAATCCATAAAACACTTCCCTCGAGCACTTTGTGTCTGAAATAGTACATTTGTCGTTTATAAAACCACACACTCACAATCAATTGTTGCAATTATTTAAACATATATATGAACTTCCGGATGTTTTTTTCTTGTGTGCAAATTTTCGATGTCTTAAACAGCCATAAAATAGTGGCTATTTCGGATACACTGTGTAGGTGGATTTAAATCTCTATTTATAAAATCTCATTTGTTTTCTCCGTTGATTAACATTTAATTTTTACGATGTGTATATATCTCACGGAAAGGAAGAGATTATATATACAACAGTATTTTAGGGAGCACTGCTATGTTTTCGGGGATGCTGCAAGAATACGCTGTTGTTCTTTTGTCCACCCCGCAATATATAACAAAGTTGCGACGTTGAAAATTCCAAAATTTCGCCCCTGGGCCTTTTTGGGTAGGTACCGTATATTGTGTCTGATTTACGTTCACAATATTACTTTTTCGTGGGACTTCCTTTTGGCTGTTGCTTACGTCCAAAACAAGGATGCCTTTTGGGGATACTTAGGCATGCACTCTTAGGGCTTTTATCTTTTTTCTCTTTTATTTTTCTTTAAAGCACAAGACACGACACAAGGAGCGCACACGGAATTATCCACAATTTTGTTCTTGCTTCACTCGTTCATACAGTTTACTCTTTTTTGTACTTTTGATTTAATTCCTTTCATGAACAAAAATCCATCACTAAGAGATCCCTGCACTATGTTCACAAATGCTAAAAAAATCCTTTTTTTCCATTCACGAACTAAAGCAAAAAATTAGTGGTTCTCTTGTAGGTATTTGTTTAAAAAAAAAACTGAAAATATATCGCTGAATTCCTCCACGGAAAGAAAACAAAAATCTTGGCGAGATGCGGAAAAAAGCGAACTGTATAGTCTCGGCGTGTATTGAAAACTGCTTTGAATCGTTCCTCAAATCAGTCAAGAAGAGAACTTTTCGTCGTGCGTCGACGAAAGACCATCGACTACTGCCCGACTGCCGACGGAACGGCGTGCGACAAGTGGAAAAAGTGGAAACGTGTACGTTTGCTTCTTGATATTTTTATTCAACACACTCAAACTCACAAATGTGTGTGTGAGATGTGGAGGAGGCAACCTTTTCTTGATTATCCCATCTTTTGATTTAAAAAATCTCCCAAGGGAGCTATAAACTCCCTAACCTCACATAAGAGTTAGTTGTATTATATCAATACGTAAAGTGGGAGAAAGTAGCCCCCAGACGGGAAGTTTCTCAACCTCTGAACACTTGCTTATAGTCAACAAGAAGAAGTCTAAAGAAAAAAAAATGTCGGTTATTGTGTGAGTTACCGTGCACACACAATAATGCGAATGGCGTTGGAATTGGAAGGAATTGTTGCGCTTCCGTATAGACCCAGAGAGTAGTTCCCCCATTTGGTCTTCACGTGGGCGAGAGTGAGACAATCGATGTGTGGTATTTAATTTATTTATACTGAACAAAAATTAAAACAAACACACACACAGCATCTCAGCAGGAGAGATCCCATCATCACACGCAGCTCCCCTAAGAATGCCGCGAAGACGCCCAATATGTGGTCTCTTCTCCCCTTTTTTTCGTACATATGTTTGAGAAAAATATATAACACAAAATGATTGTGTGCGATGTGAGATCTCACACTCCCGTATCACCATGAAGCATAGAGAGAGAGAGAGATTAAAAAGCAATTCATTTTAGATCCATCTCGGTGCTCCATCTCCTTTTCTGGGGTTTTCCACGCATGAGACACACCAAAAAAATTGCTTATCTAGCCCCCCGACTTCCTGCATTACACACGAGTTTTTCATCGAGTGGGTGACCCCCCTACGCAACCACAACATTAGCCTACCTGCATTCCTCATTCCCTATTAAGTCATGACTCTTGTCTTCACTGCTGCACAGGACATTTAATTTTTTTTTCCTTCTCTATTAACTCGCGGAATGTCTCCGCAGCTGTGGCAATTTTTGAGGAGGTGGAGGAGGAAATGGTAAAGATTTTTCTACACTAAACTATTGTATAATAACCTAGCTGACACATTCTCAACTGCCCCGAAGCACAATCAGAGTTGCGCACTCCTGCTGCAGAATATATTATTGCAAAAATATTTTGATATAGAGGAGGATGACCTAATTGTGACCCTTTTCCAAAAAAGGGAGTTTTCTGAGGAATTTTGGTGTATTTTGATGAATATTGCGGAATATTGTTGATTTTTCATAAATTTTTTTGAATATTTTTTATCAAAAAGCAGAATTATATTTTGCAGTTTAACTACAAAATTATGCTGGATTTTGTTAGTTTTTCAAATGAAATTTAAAAAAAAGAACGTGAAGGACATAATTGGACACTGTGGCCAATTAAATAAATAGAATATTGTCATTTTATTCATTCATTTTATTCTTTTCCAAAAATACTGAATAATAATTTTTTACGAAAAATGAATTTAAAAAAAAAATTTACGTTGATGGTCAAAATGAAGACATCCTCTTCTATTAAAATTTTGTCTAAATTAGGCCTTGTTACACGCTGTTACAATTATTTTTACAAAATTGTAAGAATTATTAAAAATATGTAAAAGAATAGAATAATTGAATAAATAAATATTTAACAATATGACGGTTTTTTGATCACTGTAGTCACCAAATAACCACTATAGAACCACTATTTCCACAATATTTATGAAGAATTCTTCGTAATTTACGAATTCTGCTCTATTTTCACTTGAATAAAATATACAATGCATAAAAAAAAGCTCACATTTTGGAAGTTTTCTTAAATAAATTAAAAAACAAGAAACAAACAATTCTAGGGTCAAGGAACGACCTCACTTGGCGGAATTATGGTTAAATGAAATCCCAATTAGCAATAAATGGAATCCCAATGAGCAAAATTCCACAAATTTCGAAAGAAAAAAAAATGGAGCAATGTAAAAGAGAAAAGAAAAGTTAGAGTCGACGACACTTATGGGCTGTATGAGAAGAAATGATGAAAATGAACAGACGGGATGGAAAAGGTGCTGCTCCATCGTAATTCTTTATCTCTGTTTGCACTTTACCTGCTGGTTGGTGAGTTGTCTGGTGGTGTACGGTGTATACTTAATTAGCAATAGTGGCGATTGCATAATAGAAAGCTCGGTATGGATTTTATGTAAAATGCTCGTTTGGGTGTTGAGAGTGCGCGCAGAGCTCTTCTGGGGGCTCTTTTGGCTTTGCAGCACTCTCTCCGCCCGCCATCGTTGTGCGCGCGCGGTATTGCCGCCAAATGAGCGCGGAGTTACTTCATTCTCACAGGCCCCAAAAAGTGACATAATAGTTTTGTCAATAGGTACATTATTTTAAATGCAACACACCGGTTTATTATTTAATCCACAGACACACTACATACTGAAAGTTTTACGCGCGCAGGGAAGTTGGTGAGAGTATAACAGCTCTGATCATCGGTGAGTTTTTGGCGCGAACGTAAGAGGTTTGTTACGGAGCGGGGTGTTGTGTGGGACGCCAGATGACACACTTTTCTGATTATCTCGTTACTGACCATACAAATTTCTTCGTCTCTTTTTTTTTCCATTACCACCAAGTGCAAAAACCCTTTTGTGAAAATTCTTTCTTGATTCTTTTAGAAGAAAAAAAACGGCTTCTTTTTTTTCTCCTTCCAGCATCTTCTATGGAGCCAAGATCTTCCACTTCATTGCTTTCTTTTGCGCGTTGTCTTTGTCTTGTGGATGTGAGTTCCTTTTTTTTCTTGTCGTTTTGGGTTGAAAATTTCCTCCTCAAGTAGGTATCCAAAACACAGTGAGACAGACCGGTTCCCCCGCAGTGAGGAAGACGAGCGAGATGAAGATGAAGAGAAGAAATGCCCAAGAAGTGATTTCTTCAGCTTTATAAGCGCTGCTGAATTTCGTGCTCAACACGCTCGAATGGCGAGGAAAAAGAACCGAGAATTTTGTGATAAAAAGGAAGGAGTAAAAGTACTTAATAGAATGCCAAGCAGAATGATGAGATAAAGTGGAGAATTCTCTTGTGTGCTTCTGACTTGCCGTGAGGCTGCCGTGTGCACAACAAGAGATTTCCTCATCATCTCCAGCACTGCGCAAGAGGAGAGGAATGAACATCTTAAACACGTGAATCCTTAAGCAAAAATTCTTCTATATACACCGCAGATCACATTTACACCTCAAGAGGCACGTCATTCTACACACAGGATAATTCACAAAAGAAGATTAACAACACTTCTTATTACTAATACTAAATGATGTGGAGTTTGGACTTTTAATTTATTTTTGAATTCCCAAAGAAATGGTTGAGCTTGTTTGCCTCATACGTACTTTTTAATCAAAAGCGACAAGCATAAAATATCTACTTGTTTGTTTTCCTGAAACGCCTCATTTTTGTGCATTTAACAGACTAAATCACATTAAAGTCAAAAGTAATATTAAATTAAATATTTTCAGAAGGAAAAAAGCTAATAATCTGATATTTTTCCACAGGTCTGGGTTTATTATTAGAAAAAAAGAAATTTCTAAGATATTTTATTAATATTTCGCAAATAAGTATTTTTTGGTAAGAATAATTCTTATATCTTTAACATTTAGAAAAAAGCTCATTAAAACATAAATATACTGTTTTAGACAGTCACCAGGCGCCTCCACTGTGAATTATATATTATTTTACATTACAAAGAATTCCAAGACACTACCAGGCGTCTCCATTGCAACGAAAAATAAGTATTTAACAGAAACAATTAATAAACTAATCTATATAGTCGTACAAGTGTTGAATTTAAATCTCTTAAAAAAAAGTAAGAAGAGAATTTTCTTTTGAAGAATAATATCCAATTTGTTTTATGTTAAAGTCAAAAGCCCATTCAATTAACAATTTTCTTGGCATAATTCCTCAAACATCAGACTAACCAAGTCTTACTAAAGACACGTCTAATTAGTTAACGGATAGATTACAGTGAATACTTTTTCTCAAGCTCCATTTTAACCTACATTTATTCAAATTATCTCACAATGGGAGATGATTATAAGTGTTGTAGTTAGAGAAGATGGTGCTGATTGATTTTCTGCATAATTATCGCAGACTTTTACTCACATTGCCTTTGCGCAAGGCATTTTAATTTACTCTCACCCTCTGTGAATTTTGTTTGTGCCAGTCCCCAACAATTGGCGCACATATCACCCGCAAATGGAGTGTGTTGTGTGTGTACTCAATGAGTCAAACAATGACAATATTTGGCAATATCGTGAGAAGATTCGCAGATTGTGTTGCAAAAGATGGGCGATAAAATAAACTTTTTTTGCATGTCATTTCCGCGTGTACAATGTTTGAGGCTTTTCTGCCGATGACTAACCCCTTCGTGCCCGAAAAGTTATGCGGCTGCGAAAAAGAAACAACTTTTCCGCAGCATCAGAATTTGTTGAGCCCGTACTCTGTGTGGCTTTTGTGAGATGGTCAATTTGAATATGTTGCAGAGATGACGCGAGACCTTTCACGCAATCCGTTCACATTGGCGTGTGTGATGGAACGACAGGAGAGCCAGCTTACACGCCCAGCACAAAATGCGGAGTGAGAATATCTTTTACCCACTTGATGGGAGATTAAAGTCCGCCAATTTAGCAAACACATTTCCGACATTGAATATTATTTAATTTAGTCCATTAAACGCAAACGACTTTCATGTCCTCCCGTATATACTTCTCCTCTTTTGCATTAGCGAGAGCACAAAATCCAAAACATTTCAGCAAAAGAGAAGAAATAAAAAAAAAATTGCCCGCGAGATTCAACTCTGTCTTCCTCCCGAGTTGAACCATACATACATATAATGTACGAGGAGAGGCAAAATGTGTAGTAAACATAAAGAACAATAAATAAACATAATTCCAGTGTAATAGGATCAAATTGGTTTTGATTAAAATCGCCATTTGGTTTTGTGTATTTGTTGTATAAAATGTATGTATTTATTATGGCTTTTGTGGTGTATGTGGAAGAGAGCTCCATGTTTTATTTATAAAATCCATACCATACAAAACACCGGGAAATTGTCAACAGAGTGTGAGGAGAGGAAGAACTTGTTGCTCCATCTGAGCTTTATGTGTTTTCTTTCTTTGAGATTTCTTCTCATTTTCTTCTCATCTCCCTTCAGTATGTGATGCCTTCTTACACAAGCCATCATTCCTCTTTTACTTGTTGTACTTCAACATCGCGCAGTTAAATGTCTTTGAAAATAAGATACTGTGAGAGCACTATAATTGACTGATTTTGTAATTATAACAAACTCAAGAACAAACCTAACTGAGCATAAGTTCGTATCAAGAAAATAATCCCAAAGCTGACCAAAAGGTATTTTAATCCTTGAGATCTTTTAAAGCAAATCCATTAGCTTGTAGTTGAAGATTTTTATTTTGTAAAATATTCTCAGATTTTTGTACTTATTTTGATAAATTTTTTTATAGAGGTTATGTCAATGAACAATTTACCTGAATTTTATTGAAATCTTATAAGGTTTTGTTGCATTTTCTTGCAATTTGTAAAGAAAAACTTGTAATGCATATTTAGTAAATTTTAAATAAATGAAGGAAAATAATTTCATTATTAACATAAATTAAAAAAATAAAAGAAAATTCATAAAATTTGAAATTCATGTTTCTGATAAAAAATATTTTAGCAAAATTGTTGTTGACTCAAAATGAACTAAAATTTTGGCAAAATTGTATCAAAATCAAGCAAGATCTTGTACTAAACTAGACTCAGTATTATTAAAATAACTATACAAAATGAAACACTTTCAAAATCGCGCCTTTGGGTCAGCGTATTACTCAATGGACCTTAAAGGGTTAAATCTGTTACAAATATTAATTTTTACATAAAACCGAAAGAAGGATTTACTTTTCTTTTATCAGGTCAAAGGTGTAAGAAATTCTAGAAAATTCTTTTAATCTGTTATCAGGACTCAAATTAAAGGTGATTAAATAGGTACAAGTGGTACATGGTCAAAGTACAATTTTACCTTATACATAAATTACTTCATAAGAAGTTGTTAGAAAATTCTTATTTTCCAGGAAAAAGTAAAATATATAAATATAAATGTAAATGTAAAGTAAAATATAACGGTAAAATATAAATATATATAGCTACATGGTACAGATTAAGGAGAAAAGGGAATGTACATGGTAAGTTTCACTTACGGGCTGTGATTCTTCCTTCAGAGGCCAAGTTAAATATATGTAAATGCAAAGTCTATAAATAGCTGCAGAGTATAGATTAATCAGAAAAGGGAATGTACTGGTAAGTTTCACTTACGGGCTGTGATTCTTCCTTCAGAGGTCAGTCTAAGTGTGATATTTGATATAAGTTTGGTGGTGCAAACTCTGGGGGAAGGCTAACTCGCGCATTGGCTGTGATTCGTGGCGCGAGTCATCCTTCCCCAGAGTTTGCACCACCAAACTTATATCAAATATCACACTTAGACTGACCTCTGAAGGAAGAATCACAGCCCGTAAGTGAAACTTACCAGTACATTCCCTTTTCTGATTAATCTATACTCTGCAGCTATTTATAGACTTTGCATTTACATATATTTAACTTGGCCTCTGAAGGAAGAATCACAGCCCGTAAGTGAAACTTACCATGTACATTCCCTTTTCTCCTTAATCTGTACCATGTAGCTATATATATTTATATTTTACCGTTATATTTTACTTTACATTTACATTTATATTTATATACCTTATATATAAGGCGCCCCGCTTCGCGGGGCGCCAAATAGTTAGCGTACTGATTAAACATGCAACTATATATATATTTTATATTTTACCGTTATATTTTACTCTGCATTTATAGTCATATATCTTATATATAAGGCGCCCCGCTTCGCGGGGCGCCGGATAGTTAACGTATTGATTAAATAAAATATTGAAACCCTAATATCTCCTGAACGGCTCCATAGATTTTCTTAAATGACCTATCGTTGGAAAGGTCTTGACCTCAGCTATAACATACTGAAATTTTAACGAAATGCATAGTACAGTTTTTGAGATATTTAGACTTAAAAATTTTGGATATGCAAAATATCGACTTTAGCGCCTCTTGCGGTCATTTCTCGAAATTACAATGTTCTAGACATTTGTAGGGTTTCCCGAAACCTTTCATTTGCGCTTGAGTTGATTAAAATCGGACTTGTAGAACCCGAGATATGACATGCCAACTTTGGAAGGCTATATCTCGAGAACGGCGACATAGATTTTCTTCATTTTTGGCATGGAGCTAGATAATATAGCCAGCTATACCATATAAAAATTTGAAGAAAATGCATCGTGTAGTTTTCGAGATATTCATCGAAAACTCATCGAAAATTTTGTTTCTAATTTTTGGCCCCCTAGCGGTCACTTTTGAAACTTTGGATGTTCTAGAGAGTTGTAGGGTTTGTTGAGAGCTTTCATTTGAGCCCGGGTTGATCAAAATCGGTCAAGCCGTTTTCGAGTTATGGTCGATTTTCGATGAAAAATTGTGGCGGCCATATTGACTAAACGGCTTGACCGATTTTCGAAAATGAGGTATCGTTGGAAAGCTCTTGATGGCCCCTACAACATACCAAAATTTCAGACCTCTAGCTATAATAAGGCCTGAGATATAGCGAAAACAAAATTTAGGGGTGTTCCAAAATGGCGGACGGAGGGGTGGGGGGGTAAATTTGACCTCACCATCAGACGACATCAGGTCGATATACTAACTTTGCCTTTTACCGCAAGTCTCTATCTATTACCGTTCTCTTGTAATCAAGCGTCAAACTCCGGCCGGCCGGACGGACGGACGGACGGCCGGACGGCCGGAAGAATTTTTTTTTGACATACGTTTTTTGGAATGTGGGGACCCTAATTCGTGCTCATCCCGAGTTTGAGCCCGATCTGACGACATTGCATTTTAGGTGGTACACAGAAGCTGTGCTATTCTTTTCTTCGAAAGAATCACAGCTAAAATGCTGCAGTGCATATTCAAGGCTATATTCTCCACCATGTCCAAGAATTTCACCTTGCAAACCAAAAAATAATGTATTAACTTCTTTACCATTTTCCAAGCTTACAAGCTGAATGTTAATTTTGGTGTTTAAAATATTAAATTTATCACAAACTTCTTCTACATTTAGATAAGATTTTGCAATATTTTTTGTCTTACGAGAAATTACGTATATTTCATTACCTTTTAAGAGAATATCATCCATTGTACTCGTTAACCAACTTGATATAGGAACGACATGAGCATATGCAATTGCTGCAATTGAATTTGCTGTACATTGATTATTATTAGAATATGAACCAAAAAGTGCAATATTGTCTTGACTATAGGAACCATGAACAAAGTAGCAGGGGGCAAAAACGTTAAACTCTTTATAATAATTTTGATCTTTAAAAACAATTTTCTTATTTTTCTTCGTAAAACCACCGCCAGATTGCAACGTGTAAATTTTTTGGTCAGACTTTTTATGTAAATTTAATTGTGGTTCAATTGATAAGGAAATAGATGGTACTGTTCGAGCTCGAGTAGTACTGTCTGAGTTTTGAGGTATTTTGAAATTTTGGCTGGAAAAAAAGTTTTTGGTTAGATTCAAAGGCAAGGCCGTAGCCGTTTCCCCGACGGAGTCGGGGACTTCACGCCCTACAGCTAGGTAGGGGGCGGAACCAATCGCATCAGATTTTAACCTGTAAAAAAATAATTTTGTACCAACTATCTATGTTTTTTTTAATATACATATATAATTGACGTATAAAAAAAAGATTTTTAAGAAATAATTAAAAGTACAATTATTTATTCAAAAGAAAAAAAATTATATAATTAAATATAAAATATATGTATTTACAGTCAGGTATTGATTAGCGTCACCTCGGTTGTACTCTTCCCTCCCATTAAAAATAATGAGCATAAGGAGTATATCTGATGTGATACTAACTAACCATTACCTGACTGTATACAAAAAATCTATCATTACGCGTCGAGTTATAATAGTGGGTGTCCCACAACGTGTAGAATTGATTATGGGTTGAAATAGAGTTTTAACCAGAATTAGTTGGCGTACTACAATAGTAGCATACCAAGTATTGTAATCGTCGGTAAAATCGACCCCTCAGATCTGCCTCAAAATTGATATCAGCAGGTTTCTGAATTCTGACATCCCAGATTACGAAAATGGCTGTGGAAAAATTTTGATCTAGCCGTTCGGCCTGCCGGACAGGACTAGAAACTTTGCCTTATATCTCAAATCTCAAAAACGATAAGAGATAGAGTCTTCCGTTTTAAAGATTTTAATGTAAAGGTGCGTCTAAGATTTCATTTTTCCGCATTTTCGCCATTTATAGCAAGAGGTTTGAAATTTTAGTATACCGTGGAGCTCAATGAGGTGTTTTCATAAATAATTTTTACTTAAATATCGGTCAAGCGGTTTAGCAAATATGGTGGCCTAAAGCCAAAAGTATTTTTTCGATATAACTCGAGAACGGCTTGACCGATTTTGACCAACTTAAGCTCAAATGAAATATTTCAAGAAGCCGTAAGTTTTTTTTGAAAATCAACAATTTGATGGATAAAAATGGTCATATCTCTAGTTTTCTAAGATCTTCAGAAATTTCTTGACTAGTTTTGGGAAGGTCTTGAAATAAGCTATAATTTCGGATATAATATTAAGATACTTTTCAAGGTCACCTCTAGAACACAAAATGGTTGTTTCTTGTTTTATCGAAAAAAGAATTTGGCACATGCCGTCATCAAGGGATGGTCCTAGAGGTTTCTGATGTTCTAAAAAGTTCTAGAGAATTGCAAAATCTTCCATTTGATATCAAGTTGAGCAAAATGGAACAACTTATTCAATAGATATCGCTCTTGGAACTTTTCAAATTCAAGAATTTTTCAAATGGCCATATCTTCTAAACGGCGACATAGATTTTCTTCATTTTCATACTAATGAAAGGTATTGAGTCAGGTTAAACATATCAAAATGTAAAAGATTTGCCTAATGGGGAGTCGGAGATATTGCCCCTTAAAGTTGGGCAATTTTTATTTTTGATTTTAGCGCCTCTTGCGGATGTTTTTGAAACTTTACATGTTCTACGCAGTTGTAGGGCTTCTCAATACCTTTCATTTGATACCAATATTGTCAAAATCGATCAATCCGTTCTCAAGTTATGTCGAAAAAATACTTTTTGCTTTAAACCGCCATATTTGATAAACGGCTTAACCGATTTTCAAGTATGAATTATCGATGAAAACGTCTCACTGAGCCCTACAACATACTAAAATTTCAGACCTTTAGCTCTAAGGAAACTGGTTGATGGTATTTCAAAATGGCGGACGGCGGCCATCTTGGATTTTGAAAAGGCGAAAAAATGAGATTTTACACCCACATTTCTATAGAAAACTTCAAACCGGAAGTCTCTATCTGTTACTGTTCTCGAGTTATAATGCAAAATGTCGACCACCATTTTTGTAATGTGGGATGTCTGAAATGTGCTCATACCAAATTTGAGCCCGATCTGAAGTGGTCGGTTGTTCCGACGTTTACAATACTTACATTAGTATGCCACGATTGTGATATACCAACTAATATTCAAATACATTTTTCATTACTATACACAAGTGTACCTCCTGATAGTGAAGGCCCCTATTATTTATTGAGTGTAATGAAAATGAGTCAAAATTTATGATTTTTTCGGTGGAATTTCCCAAGCATCATAACCCCACTGGGAAAGAACCATTCATTCGACTCCAAGGGGATGATACATCCTTTAAAATACATATAATACAACTTGATGAAGTAATTTAACAGATTGACACACAAAATGTATAGAAAAATTTTCGATAGTATCGATATTTTACCGAATCGCGAGATTTTTTTTTTACTTTTCGTTCATTAATAAGTCGATCCGGTGGTGATATAGGGATTGATCGAAAGCTAATTAAATAAACTTTCGAATAGGGGTGGAATTTTGTAAACTAATCCCTTTTCTTTCTGACCGGTATTGATCGTTTCTTCAAAAATATCGGAGTCAGGCAATCCCTTATTCGACTCAATTAACCTTTCACGTCTAACAATATTTTGCAAATTTTCGATAAAATAAAACGGAAAACTTACCTGATGCGAGCCCCTGGACTTCCTCCCTGGCCAGTCTTCTCCTTGACACCACCTTCCATCGCACAATTTCACTTATTAAACCTCCTTTTTATTTAAAGAAAATTCCTGCTCGTAAGGAACGTGTTTTCATCACTTTTTTCATCACTTCTAATTTGACATTACAAAAAAAAATGTTTCAATGAACAATAAAACAAATTGTAGAAAAACTCATGAAATGAGCATGAAATTTCAGTTAAACAAAAAAAAAGTTTATTATGCATAAAGTAATATACATACATAAATAAATATGCAATAAATTAATGGAATATTTTTTATTTATGTATTTTTAAAGATGATTTATGAGAACATGGAGTTACATAATCAATCCCAAAAAAAATTTTGCAAAGAGAAGATATCAATTTTTTCGCTAAATCAAAGTTATGCTAAACGTGCTAAACAGCATGAATTTTATATAAGGGTTATCTGAAGGGGAACTCGTAGGGGGGGGATTAAATGGCCATTTGAAATCATCTAACACTTAGATTTAAAAGTTCTAGAAAATAAAAATATTGATTTTAGCGTCTCTGGGAGTTATTCCTTGAAATTGAAATATTTAGATGTGATTAAACATGTGTAGGGTTTCACGAAACATTTCATTTGCGCTTGATTTGATTAAAATCAAACAAAAATTGATTTGATTAAAATCAAACAAAAAATAGAAACCTGAGATACAGGATCTCAACTTTAAAAGACAATATCTCGAGAACGGCTCCATAAATTTTTCTAAATTTTTTTTTGTTTAAAAGGTATTAAAGTTAGCTATAACATACTGAAATTTTAACGAAATGCATAGTACTGTTTTTGAGATATTTTGACTTAAAATTTTTGGATTACAAAATATTGACTTTAGCGCCTCTTGCGGTCATTTCTCGAAATTGCAATGTTCTAGACATTTGTAGGGCTACACGAAACCTTTTATTTGCGCTTGAGTTGATCAAAATCGGACCTGTAGAACCCGAGATATTACATGCTAACTTTGGAAGGCTATATCTCGAGAACGGCGACATAGATTTTCTTCATTTTTGGCATGGAGCTAGATAATATAGTCAGCTATAACATATTAAAATTTGAAGAAAATGCATAGTGCAGTTTCCGAGATATTCATCGAAAACTCATCGAAAATTTTGTTTTTGATTTTTGGCCCCCTAGCGGTCACTTTTGAAACTTTCGATGTTCTAGAGAGTTGTAGGGCTTCTTGAGATCTTTCATTTGAGCCCGGGTTGATCAAAATCGGTCAAGCCGTTTTCGAGTTATGGTCGATTTTCGATGAAAAATTGTGGCGGCCATATTGACTAAACGGCTTGACCGATTTTCGAAAATGAGGCATCGTTGGAAAGATCTTGATGGCCCCTACAACATATCAAAATTTCAGACCTCTAGCTATAACAGGGGCTGAGATATAGGCAAAACAAAATTTAGGGGTGTTCCAAAATGGCGGACGGAGGGGTGGGGGGGAGGATTTGACCTCACCATGAGACGACATCAGGTCGATATACTAACTTTGCCGTTGACCGCAAGTCTCTATCTATTACCGTTCTCTTGTAATTAAGCGTCAAACTCCGGCCGGCCGGCCGGCCGGACGGCCGGCCGGACGGCCGGAAGAATTTTTTTTTGACATACGTTTTTTGGAATGTGGGGACCCTAATTCGTGCTCATCCCGAGTTTGAGCCCGATCTGACGACTTTGCATTTTAGGTGGTACACAGAAGCTGTGCTATTCTTTTCTTCGAAAGAATCACAGCTAAAATAATCCCTTTCCTTCCATTTAATTGCATAATTTGTCTTCTCATTAGTATTCAAGGGGACAATGAGGAGACAATTGCAATGGTTTGTAGTGGGAAAATGAGCATCCCTTTGAAGACCGACCATCTTGAAACTATATAGCAAAAAACACTCTATGGGGTATATGGCAGAAATTAAAAAAAACTGCTCGACTAAATTGCAAAAATTGAAAGTAAATGTTTTGCTAAATGACTTTTAGAGTTAATTTTCGTTTTGTAAGAAGAAAAAACAACAATGCAAAATTTTGCAAAATACTTTCTTTCTATCTTACTTACTGAGACAGAAGAAGAAGAATTTACTAAATAGCTCTGTGAGTATCGCGCAATACGGGGGCAGAGCCACTGTGGATTTGCCAACTTCCCCATGTCAAGTGAAATGCATTGCAAGAGATGAAATGTGTGCACATTTGATGAGGAGATGATTATGGATTGAGCGAAAAAATTACATAAAGCCTTCGATGTCGTAGTGAACTTTTATGTAAATGTTGTGTAAGATTTTTTTCTTCTTCTCATCTGTTGCTGTGAAATATGCAATAGATCATTATCGGAAGATGTAGCAATATCTCACGCTGATAGTCTAAAATCTCAAGATTAATACTTATTTCTTTAGTTGGTGAAAAAAATTGAATTTCTTTTTAAATTAGTATTGAAAATTGAACAGATGAAAGTCCTATTTTTTCCCATTCAGTTGAAAATTTTATTTCCTTTTTCGAAACTATTTTTTTTAAGATTCTTTTCATGTCATCATTTTTGGATCATTATTTTTCATAATTTGAAATATTTTTCATAAAAAATATAATATTTTTATAACTAAAAGTTCACTGATCCTATTCACCCTATTTGATGAATTTTCAATAAAATTTCTTAAAACTTTTGATTGATTTGAATTTTTTTTAAACAGAATTTTTGTTTTATTTTTTTTAAGCCCAGATGATGGTTCTTAAGCACCCAAAAGCTTCGGAGAAAATGCATCATATTCATTTCCTCATTTCCTTGTTCTGTTTGGCCTTTTGACAAATGGTGGACTCCCCAAAGAAGACAAAAAGACATTGTCGCGTAATGGATTGAAAAAGAAAAGAAGGAGGAAAAAAAGAGTTTAAAAAAGAAAATCTCGTAATTCTCATACATTGAAGTGCCACCGCGAGACATCTTCAAGTGACAAAGAAATGACTCCATCATCATCATTACTTCAAGTGTATTTTTTCTGTATAATTTTACGTCTTTTTTTTCTTCCTTGGTGTATGACATCCTCGTGATCCCATAATTTTCGATGCACCACAACGTGCGCGGGAGGAAGAGAAGTCACTCAGAGAGATTTGCCTTTGTTCCACCCCCGCGAGCCCACCAAGTGGGTGCATTTGAAAATAGTGTCCGGGGAACAAGAGAGGTGAAAAGAAATGAGGCACAGTGAACGTATAAAGAACAAGAGGAGTTGAAAATGGAAATTTTACGCTCAATATGGCATCCATTATGAAGATTAAAATAGCACACAAAACATCAACAGATAGTGCGGAGCAGGATGCGCGGTCCATGGCGAAGGGGAGGGTTGGTTGTGTTATGTATTTTAGTACTACACATTTAAGGGGCCAAAAAAAGCGGAACAAAAACGCCGAGAATGAGGATTTTATTTGGAGTGTATATTGCAATGGGGGTTGAGAATTCATCTGCTTTAGGTTGGATTCTATTCATTCCATTCGCAAGGAGATTCTTCATTCGCATGTTCTTACATCATGTCCCACGGACAAGAGGTGAGGAGTCGAATTTCAGCAAAAGCCATGCCCCATGGATTCCCAGGACAATGGTATGTAGGAGATAAAATGGAATTGGAATGGAAAACAATGTCCTTTTCTTCCTTTTCTTCTTTCGTGCATTTTGAAAAATTTTTTTTTTAAAAAGCTTTTAAGGAATGTTTTGGATATTCCTTAATTTTTTTGTAAAGTTTTTAGAGACAAGATCACATTATTAAGTTCCTTCGCATTATCTTTGTGAAATAATTTCAATTTTAGTAATCCCAAAAATAGCATAATGCAATACTTTATGCTGCGTCGACAAGAGTGAAAACAGCGAGAGAGGGAAGGAAAAACAAGACAAATTTTCAATGGTTGGTAGCGAATAATGTTGCATGGAAAAGCATTTCGTCTTAGTCGCACAGATGAGGATTGTAATCGGTTGATGTAGAGAAAATGTTATTTTGTGAAATATTCCACAATAATTTCTCACCGTCTCAGAATTATGTGCAAAAGCCACAGAAATAACTTGGACCAAATCAAAAAGTGAATTTATCCTCAACAATTTAGCGCGACAAGAGATTAATAAAAGATTTCAATGAATAAATTATCATGAGGAATTCCTCGAAAATACGCTGATTCGTCTTTCTTCCTCGCTCATTTTCAGCTTCTTTTTGTTTGTGTATTTTGTTTGCGATCGCTCTTTAATTTTTTATTAATCAAACAATTTTAGAAGACGTATTTTTTTATTATAATTTTTTTAATGATCTTTTTTGTTTAGGAAAAAAAAGCTTAAGAGAAAAAAAACATGAGAAGTTTCCACAACTTATAGCCCATCTTTTCGGTCCTTTTATTGAAAATTAATTTCCTCTTGCAATGCGGCATCAGGAAGGAAAAATTGTGCAACATGACTTCAATCATAATTTAGTGTTTACAAGAAGAAAAGAATCACAGCTAAAATATACATAATGTATGTAGCAGAAGATGAAGGAACTTTTTCCTCAAGGGGCGTTTATCTGAATGAAAAATATTCAAATTTTTGAATTTTATAAGAATTATTCGGAATAAATATTTATATTAAAAATATTCTCAGAATTTTATTTTAAATTTTCGCCAAAAGTCAAAATTTGCCACTAATTCTAAATATTTGACAACATTCAAAATAATCTTGTAATTTTCTTTAACAATTCAAATTCTTCACCACAATTCGTTAAAAAAAAGTCAAAATATTTAACAGATAAACACCCCTTGACTTTCTGTAACGACTGGAGGATGCTTCAGTTGACTATGCGCGTATATAGTAATTTATAAACAAAAACTGCAGAGTTAATCAGAAAATAGTATAATTTTATGGTCGATAAAATGGAAAATATATCTATTTTAGGATGCCATCTTTCTGCGCCTCATCGCAGTGCAATTGTGGGTGGAGGATATAATATTTCAAAAAAGGAATCACGTGTAAATTTTTCCCATTTACAAGCTCTCGAAGGATTTTCCCTTCAAAAAAAAAAAGAGCCAATGGGAAGGTCTAAAAAGATAAGAAGAGCACACGCAATATTAAAGGAGATCGTGTTCCGAAAGACAAAGAATGTATAGAGAGACAGAGCATGGACAGATGATGATGATGAGCCTCTTGAAGGGTATCAGATGACGAGGAATGCCATCATCTCCACATGATGTCGTGCACGGTGTGGTGGCTTCCATCCGGAATTATTTGATATCTCCCCATGATCACTATTCAAGTGCGTCTCCTGACATTTCAGAGGACTTATGCAGGCAGATAAATTCTTCAATAATATCCATTTATATTGTTTTTTTCATCTTCTTCAGCTCACCTCAAATGAAAAGTGAAACCAAAATGCATTTCAGGGTAAAAGAGAATATTTTTAGTCATTTTTAGCCATTTCCAGCTTTTTTCTTTTCAGCCAATAAAATGATGGATTTTATTCTTTGGTAAAAATCAAATATATACAGGAGACTGGGGCAATGTGAAAGAAATATTTCTCTAAGAATATTTTCATATTATTCATCAACTTTGTCATAAATTACATTTTCTGTATTTAAGTTGATGAAATCAGGATAATTTCTAAGAACGATTCAATATTGTTCAATGTTCTTTTATTTCCTTATTCTGCCCTCTCAGGAAAAAATGCAAAAAATCAAAATCCAAAATTTATTCCCAAATAAAATTGTTTTTACAAAGTCCTTTTCTTTCTTTCTAAATTAAATTAATTAAAATGAATTGGAAAATTGAACGAAATTAAAAAAAAATCTATTTATAATATGAATAAATAAAAAAAGGATCAAAAGGATGATCAATAACTAACAAAGTTTTTGGGGAGGATATTTCCTTAAAACTTTCGGTCAAATTCTTTTTCTCATGCTCATCGCGCAATCCTCTGTGATGGGCTCTTATAATCAAGCAGGTGTGCATTATAAAAGAAGAGAGACTTGGAGGCAGAAAAAAGAACCTCCATAAGGTCCTTCCATATCGACAAATGATGGTGTTTGTTCCTGAAAAGAGTGGGCTGATCTTTCCATTCGATACGAGACGGACAATTTCTCGGGGAGTTTGGAAATCTCAAAGATCATTTTCATCATTCATTATCTCCTTAATGTGCTTTTAATTTCCTTTTAATACATCGACATGGGTTTTCGTATAGGGTACTAATTTGCTACGGGATATTATTAAGCATTACGGTGGGTATGGATATTGTTGTAGTGTTTGATCTGAAAATTAATATAATATGGTGAACATGATCGGTGTTTATAATTAAATTTTCTCCTCGATATGATGTGTTTTTATTGGGTTTTGCCTGTGCCCCGCGCGACAGATTTAGCCACTTTGGCGACACAAACACCGCACTCCATGCCATGCCAAAAGGCGCATTCTCGCAACCCGTGTGCGCGGGGATTATTTTTAAACTTGCCGCCCCAGGAGGAGGAAGTGAATCGGGACACAATCATAATATGCCACAACGTGTCCCTCTCTCAACTCCAACATGCGAATAATAATTTATCTGATGGATGCTATATGTGTCTGGTAATTAGTTGTGCAGGACGTCGCATCGGCGTTCCATAGATTGAGAAAAGGGCAACGAGCGCGCGCGTTCACTATGTTTGTTACGGAAATACACTTTTGGCGAAATAGTGCCTCGCAATGAAAATGATGCTGATGATACCCCAAAACATATATATGCTACATGTACCGCCTCTGATGGCGGAAAGACCTCTCTCTCGCGCGTTGTTTGAGCTCTGCTGTGTTGGATGCTTTAAAAGTGAAAGGTTGATGTACAGCAAGAACAGGTTGTGTGCTCTGTATGTCGAAGTATTATGGCATTAGCTGTGCGAAGCGATCGCATAATACCAGCCAGATTCGCGCGCGCTCTGATGACTGGCCATTTTATGCGGTAATCGCAATTTAGCACAAGAGAACGCCGACTGTGCCTATTCAGGGTTAGAGAAGCCATAATATAAATTAATTTCCCCGGAAGTAGGTAGGCCTAATAGGAAATTGACAAAATTCCTTACCATTTAATCACTTTTTTCTCACACTAGATTATGTACATATATTTACCTGGCATATATACATAATACGTTTATGTTCATATGTATGTAAGTTTTGTATTGAGCACAATTTGATCTCATAAGTTTAGATTTATAGAAACTTTAATATTCGCTGTAATTAAGCTGACGTGAAAATTATTTATACTGTAAAATGGGGTAAACAGGAGCATGAATCCCTAAAAAGAAAATCGTTATATCTTATGAGCTTTGGTATTCAGTTTGTGAATGAAAGTTTTCTTTCATCATTTTCTAATATATAATGAGTGAAAATAATGATTAGATATGTATGTACTGTACAATGTACATAATATGTAGGTACGTGAGGCCAGGAGAGGCCATTTGGAGAAGCTCATCCATGCCACATATTTTACATAAAAGTATGTGCGATGATCCAGGAAGAGAGAGTCTCCCTGTGGGAAATTGGGTCACTTCCACGTACCATTTGCAATGTGGACACATGCAAATGCCTTCGAGGAGAGAGACTCTTCCCCATCACCGCGAGCGTTTTCATATGAAAGTGTCGAAATGAGCTCCGCAACATAAGCCAAGTGTGGCCAACGGTGAGGTATTCCACCAATTGCACCTATTTGTTAAATTTGTCACAGAGGAGCTGAATTTTCGGGGGAGAAAGGGCGAGTACAGTGTGTGGAGCGTGGTGCATAAAATTTAACATGAAATTGAAACTGAAAAGTGTATGTGAGGAATCTCTGAAATTCACGTGCATAATCGATGCCGTTAATACCATTCACCGTTAAAAGTTTTCCCTCGAGGCGATTCCTGTAATTAAACCAATTAATCTAAAAGTATAATCTCTTTTCGTATTCCGTAGCTCTCTTGTTGGGAGACAGAAGCAGTCACCACGGCAAACTCCAACGAGAGCTGGCTCAAAGTACTTTGGATTGGATGTGGTGTTCACCACAACCTGCTGTGGAGTTGAAGAAAATATGCTTTTTCATAGATTTATGATTGTTTTCTTATGTGGTTTTCTTAATTAAATTAATCTCAATTGAAGGACATTTATTTTAATACTTTTTACATATAGAATTAATCTCTTTAATTGTCAGTTTTTCATTAAATAAGATTTTTCTTATAAGAAAATTCTTTAATCTATATCAGTTAATCTTTTAACCATCTCGGGGAAGATGCAGCTCTCATCATGAAGGTCTCTGCTGCGAGGAATTGGACGACTTGCTACACACAAAAGTAAGTCCATGCATTCAGGAAATTCAGATGATTTTTCTTCTTTTCTTTTTTTTTTAAATTAAAGTGTAATCTATTATCACCGTATATTAGCATATGATTTGCATATGAAACGGTAAGAAAATTGTATATGCCAATATAAAGTTAAATGACAAGGTCATTGATGTTGTCTTGTGAGAAATTGCAAGTTAAATTCAATAAGAGATGATTGGTGTGAATGAGAAAAAAAAGTTTTTATGTAATACCACAATTTATAATAGTAGCAGTTTTCTTGTGATTGTGATGATTTCATCACACTTCTCAATAATTTCCCCACGAGATTTCTTAACGATTTGCTGGAGAAAATTGCAACATTGACGCACGATAGTTAATGATTATATATACCCACCTAATAATGAGCTTCTCTTTGTCCCAAAAAAAACTTTTCCTCTAAGAATTAAAATGAAATTATTCTTTTTCGGGAAATTAAAATTCGGACGATTAGAGAATTCTCGAGAAATTTATTTTTATCTTTAATTCACAAGAAAGCTCAAGAAAAAGTCGATTTGATAAGATATACGTTGGACAGATTAGAATATTTTCTAAGAATTATATTAATTTTTCCTACAAAAAAAATTCTTTGGAGGAAATTATATTTGAGTTGTTTCATTTGAAGAAATAACAGGAAATATTTGTACAATGATGAGACAAATAATAGCATAAAATATGAATTTAATAGAATTCTTTGCAAGAAAACGATCTTATTCTTTAAAGGGTTTCAAAAGATTATTTTAGAACTTTTCAATAATATTCTATTATTTTAAAGAAAATTCTTCTCTTCCGGTTTTTTATAGAAATTCGGCAAAACTCATTTATAAAGTTTAGCTGGTACAACGACCTGTGAGCAACATCTTTGTACATAATTTTTTGGGATGTGTATTTCATCGACCTGAAGCCTCAAAGTGTGACCTTTTGATCTGTCAGAATCACCGTGGTATGGCTATATATGTTATGTATAGTAGATAGAACTCCCGTTTGGTGGTCAGATTATCTCCATGGTGTATAATTTTTGAGATTTGAGACCACACAAAAATGCACCCATAATGACCGAACGAGTGGTTTACGCACGAATTACAAATTACTATTTCACGTGCAATCAGCACACAGAGTTCATTGTAGCTTGAACAAGAGAGAAGCCGCTTCTGCTTGTCATCAGTGATCGCACACGATCAACGATCGCCTGAGATGATGTGCCAACCACGTGGGGGTGACACAACATCACTGAAGGAGTCAGCGCTAATGGATTGAAGCAGGTGATTTGGACATGGGTCCCGCCGCAACCAAAAGGCGTGCGCGGGGGGCGTGTTGTGCGGTGCGAAAATAAAGTACATGACATTTATTGTTATGATCAATAGAAGCAATTAAAAAGCATCCACACACTCAATATGTTTTTTTTTTTCAAAAAGAGAGACAACATAACAGTCGAAATGAAAAAAAAGTAGATTTTTTTAGGTGGAAAAGTGGGAAGTGTTTGGTGAGGAAATTAATGAGTGCCAAAGCATTTATAGGTCAAAACAGTGGATTCTTCATGGTGCGAGACAACCATGTGGAAGTCTTCTTCCAACAAAATACTTATGTGGGATTTATTTATAAATTTCCTTGATTTTCCTACACTCTGCTGGGAAATCCAATTGGAAATAAATTTTTCCCGGGATTAAGAAAAATATTTCCCATGTGGAAAAATCAATACAAACGCACACTCGTAAATCTATACGGAAGCTTCACTGTCAAAAATGATAATTTTTTTGGATAAAACATGGCGTAATAGTGGTGTGAATTGTGGGCACCTGTAAATACGTCGGATTCCGTGGCTTAAAATAGCATCACTCCTCATCCAATACATCCTACCCAAAAGCGGAAAGCACACAGGGGATGCGCATTTCCGTACAAGATTTTTTTCACAGTGAGCTAATTAGCGAGTATTAAACGTGGTCTAAAACCTCAATCACGATTTTAGGAAGGTTTAATCGGTTTAATCACATTGATCTTAATTTCCTTTAGGTGAGAGATTAAGATGTTTTGATTCATATTGAGGGTAAACGGAAAGAGAAAAAATATTGAGGGCTTGTAATCAGTTCACTGGGAAAAAGATAATTAACCCTTCTGTCGAATAGTTTAATTTTGAAAGTAAATAATCATTTTTAGGCATATTGAAAAAAGGAAAGATGTATCAGCAGCATAACTATATTTGAATTGAGGGTTAAATCAAAGTTGAGCAAAAATTAATCAATTTTTAGGCAATAATTGACCAAATATGGCACTATAGTTGTAGCTTATAGAGTTACTTTAGTTGCTGTTGGTCCATATTTACTCTTTTTTGTAATAAAAAATAATGAATTTAAAGCTAAGCTGAAATAGAGAAAACTCACAGAATTTTCACCAAAGCTTTCGAAGCAGACAAGAGTAGTGACGTCTAATTGATCAATAAGTGCACAATAATTTCCCAAATATTTGACTCAATAGCATGTTTAAGTATTTGGTTCAATAATTTTAGCTGTGTTTCTTTCAGACACAGCTTTTGTGTACCGAGCAAAATCGAAAGTCGTCAGATCGGGCTCAAACTTGGGATGAGCACGAATTAGGGTCCCCACATTCCAAAAAACGTATGCGCCAAAAAAATTTTTTTCCGGCCGGCCGTCCGTCCGTCCGGCCGTCCGTCCGTCCGGCCGTCCGGCCGGATCATAAACTTAAATTGCAAGAGAACGGTGATAGATAGAGACTTGCGGTAAACGGCAAAGTTTAAATATCGACCTGAAGAAATCCGATTATGATGTCAAATCCACCCCCCCACCCCTCCGTCCGCCATTTTGAATAACCTCAAAATTTTGTTTTCACTATATCTCAGCCGCTATTATAGCTAGAGGGCTGAAATTTTGATATGTTGTAGGGGCCATCAAGAGCTTTCCAACGATACCTCATTTTCGAAAATCGGTCAAGCCGTTTAGTCAATATGGCCGCCACAATTTTTCATCGAAAATCGACCATAACTCGAAAACGGCTTGACCGATTTTGATCAACTCGAGGTCAAATGAAAGATCTCAACAAACCCTACAACTCTCTAGAACATCAGAAGTTTCAAAAGTGACCGCTAGGGGGCCAAAAATCGAAAACAAAATTTTCGATGAGTTTTCGATGAATATCTCGAAAACGACTACATAAATTTTTTTCATTTTTTGATATGTTGTAGCTGACCATATTATCTAGCTTCATGCCGAAAATGAAGAAAATCTATGGATCCGTTCTCGAGATATAGCCTTCCAAAGTTGGCATGTCATATTTCGGGTTCTACAAGTCCGATCTTGATCAACTCAAGCGCAAATGAGAGGTTTCGTGAAACCCTACAAATGTCTAGAACATTGCAACTTCGAGAAATCACCGCAAGAGGCGCTAAAATCGAAAACAAAGTTTTCGAAAATTTCGAACTCGAATTTTTCGAAAATGGCGACATAAATTTTTTTCATTTTTCGATATGTTATAGCTGACTTCAAGACCTTTCAAACAAAAAAAAATTTATGAAAATCTATGGATCCGTTCTCGAGATATGGCTTTCCAAACATTTCTTAGAGTATGACTTTTCAACTTTTCCCGACTTTGCGCGTATTTAAATTAATTCGCGTTTAGGTTTGCTCTCACAAAATTGGTACACTGAAAGAAACACAGCTCCCGTAAGCTTGGTCAGCTTACCAGTACATTTTTTAATATATTTGAATACATTTTTTCCTACAAATTAAAACTGATGACTTAATCCTGAACCAACGTGTGAACAATCTTATTGAGTACATTTTAATTGAGCATTAATTGACTAAGGGAAATATTTACTGTGAGTGAGGAGCTATTACAGAAAGCAAAAAAAATGACCCAAAAATTATCTATGAATTACAGAGATATTTTCTTCTCCATCCATACTAAATCTCATGGTGACTCTGTGATTAACCCCTTGCGAGAATCTCTCTAACAAATTACACAGCACTCAAGCCAAGTTCCCAGTGAATACGAAAACACCAATAACTCAGATCTCAAAGGTATAGAGATGCGCGA